>NC_090444.1:1190480303-1190798428 GCF_031143425.1 Pleurodeles waltl
TGTATTTAGACCATCAAAAAAATGACGTTAGTTGGGTGGGGCTGGCGCTATGGAAGAAGGGGGTTTTGCACCAAAAAATGATGTTAGGCAGGTTAGAGTAAAAAAAAAGCCTCTAACCTGTCTAGAGTCATTTTCTGATGCAAAACCATCCATTCCACATGACTCCTGTCTTAGAAAAGACAGGAGTCGTGCCCACCACCCCAATGGCCAGCACAGGGGACCAGGGTCCCCTGGGCATGGACATTGCACCCTGTGCCATGTATGGGGGCCTATTTCAGGGGCCCCTATGGCACTTTAAAGAATAAAATGCAATACTTACCTGTACTTACCTGGGAGGGGGCACCCCATCCTCCGCTGTCCCTCTGGTGTGGGTGAGGGTGTCCCTGGGGCCTGGGGAGGGCACCTGTGGGCTTATTTGATGGTGTTCCACCAAGGAAATAGGCCCACAGGTCCCTAACGCATGCGCTGACCCAGGCGTTAAAAAATGGGGCAAAGCAAGCTTTGCACCATTTTTGTCCCCGCCTCCCTCCCATGCACCATTTTTACACAGGAGTATAAATATGTCGTCATGGCCATAGAGTAATTTTTTGCACTTCCAAAAAATGACTTTAACTCCATAAATTTGGAGCTAGACGGTGCTAGCGCCAAAGTATAAATATGGAGTTAGTTTTGCACCGAATTAGAGTAAACAAAAATTACGCTAATTCGGTGCAAACAGAGTATAAATACGCCCCTGTATTTTGTAAGTTTGCTCCGCTTTTGAGTTAAAAAAATGACGCAAATGCAGCGCTAAAATAAAGTTTAAATATGGGCCTTGATGTGCTGTGTGCTTTGGCCATGAGGAAGTTGGATCAGATCTGTATACCTCCTCCCTGAAGACCTTCCAGGGGATCTGCTTCGTATGTTTGTGTCTGAAGGCAACACAGGCAACAGATGCAGTTCTGAGACCGCAAGAGTAAGCATATTACAATTTAATTTCCCAAAAGATGACCAGGGCAAATATTGTCAGCGAGAATGCCAATTTTACAACATGGTAAAAAAACTGCAAAAAATAAAATGCAGTGAAAATGATAGGGTTGTTTTGAGGCAGTCCCAGGTAACCTCAGTCAGAAAACAACGGGTCCACCGGGTAGAGTTGTAAATAATTTAAAATGTAAATCACAACCATGATGTTAATCACAATAATTCTGAATCACCGAGAACCAGTTAATGAGAAAAAAGTGCAGTTTTCAAAATTACAAAACATGTACTGCTTCGCATTAAAGTGCTGGGTGCTCCGTAGTGCTCACACTGTGATACACAGAAAAAACAGATACAGGCCAGTATATGAAAGAAAATGACGGAGCGCCATGCTGCACCAAAATTAGCAGTGCCGTGTCATTTTCACAACGCCGGGATGCACCATATTTAATTGAATACAGCACACTCCTGTGTTGTCCAATCCACTGGCACTAAATTAAGCTGCCTGCGCCAACGCAGGCATCGTTGCACCATCGTGCAAGGATGTCTTAGTTGAGGGGAGTGATTGTTTATGTCTGGGAAGGTGTTCCTTACTGCACATAAACAATCACTAATGATGATGTGGCACTTCTGTGTGTGCTGCAGGATGCAGCACACACAGAAGTGCCAAAGTGTCATTTTGAAATTATTGTTAATGTGCACGAGGTATAGTTCAATGCAATCTCAGAGCAATGCTGTCATTTTCAGATTTTTTTCCTTCGTTTCAGAAAGTATGGAAGTGTGTGTGGAATACGCAACAACAACCGAGTAGTGTCACAAAACCTGAGGGGACCCCCGCCAAATATATTGAGGGGGGCCCCCATGCTCCAGACCTATTCAGAAGCTCTCGCGCTAGGGGCCCTCCACCTGTGCAGAGATTGCCAGAGGTGGCCATGGCTGGACTGGGATCCCAAAGTAGCCCTGGCAAATTTTGTTAGACCAGCCCCCTTACAGTGCGTGGTAAGCAAGTGCAGCAAGCAAGTCTGATCACTGTTAGGTGGGTTTGGGGGGGTCCTCCCAAGAAACCTTTGTAGAGAGAAGATGGTGCATTTAACATCACATTTTGCATTACATATTTAATTGTATTAACTTTCATAGCCTACTAAATAGTAAATGATGACCTTAACGAGCACCAGGATACCCATTCATACATACCCATAGACATTCTTGCAGAGATCACCAAAAATAGACACAAGAGTAGTGGATCAGAGAACAAAAATTATAAGTCAGACCAGCCCGCATACAATGTGTACCCAGGCCAGAAACCGGGGAAATGTCATACATAAAAACCCAGGCCAGTAAGAGTGGAAATGTCACACATAGGTATCCAGGTCAATAAAAGTAGAAATGTCACACATAGGCACCCAGGCCAGAAAGCATGGAAATGTCACACATAGGCACCCAGGCCAGAAAGCATAGAAATGTCACACATAAGCACCCAGGCCAGTAAGTGTGCAAATGTATGTCACACATAAGGACCTAGGTCAGAAAGCATGGAAATGTCACACATAATCACCCAGGCCAGTAAGTGTGTAAATGTATGTCACACATAAGGACCTAGGTCAGAAAGCATGGAAATGTCACACATAAGCACCCAGGCCAGTAAGTGTGTAAATGTATGTCACACATAAGGACCTAGGTCAGAAAGCATGGAAATGTCACACATAATCACCCAGGCCAGTAAGCGTGGAAATAGCACACAGAAGCACCCAGGCTAGAAAGCATGAAAATGCCACACACATACACCCAGGCCAGAAAGCATGAACATGTCGGACAAAGGTACCCAGGCCAGTGGCGCTGGAGCTCTTTTCCAAGTGTAGGTGCTGCCATCAACGTTACATCACTGAAGTCATAGGATTGTGAAAAACCCAAGCATCAAACAAAGAACAAAAGTAGCAAGCAAGTAAGCCCATTCTGGCGGAGATGTTGAGGGTGTTGTATGTAGGCTGTGGAGCATTTTGAAGACCACAGTTGCGTATATATATTTGCATGCTGTGGTACTGCTCTGTCATTTACAAACAGCAAATCTTCCATTGAAACTATGTACCATTCAAATAATAATGTGTGGAAATTGGTCTACAGAAAATAATTATAATTTGCACACCACCAAGTAAGGTGTCTTGATTTATTTTGGTCCTATTAAAATAATTGTTTTCATCACACTTCAGAATTACAAAATAATGTGCTTTGCTTTTCTAAATGCTGATTTACTTCGAAATAATTGTGCGGTTCATTTACAGATAGTTTGTTTTACAAAATCCTTTAACTTCGCAGTCACAGAAATAAAAGTAAACACCACTCTGCTTTTAAAAAGAATAAACGGCAAATTGTCAGACGACATAGCGTGACATTTGACCTGCCTTTTAACGCATAGCAAATATGAGAAGATGAAAACAAAAGGAAAAGATAGCTTTATCGCCCTTTCGCCTTTTGAACTCTACTCTGATTATTTTGGGGGGGCTGCAGCATCCCCCGCACTCCTACTGCCAGTGCCTATGACCCAGCCCAGACCGAAATCATGGAAATGTCACATATGAAGGTCGGACAATGCAAACTTAGGAGCTATGGTCATACTCACCACCAGTCTGCTCTGCCTGTGTCATTCTCTCTCCTCGTGGCTAGAAGACACTGGAGAAAGCCCCACACAGTCTTGGCCTGAAACTCAAGGTCGCTCTTCCTCTGAAACACCCAGTGGGTCCTATGCCCATTTGCGAGGCAAGGGATAGCTAGTGAGGGTTTACATGCCCTCTTCTCTTCCTCTGACTCTGCCAGCGGTGTGTCTAGTGAGTCTGGACACATGGTCTCCTTTGAAGTGGCCCATGGACAGACGGACTCTGGTTCCCCAGGCACAGGAAGAATCACCACTGCCCTCCAACAGCACAGGCCAGCACTGCTCTGCTCTCATGGCTCATGTCCTTGGTGGCAGCCCACCTTCCCATTTTCAAACCTATGTTAGAGGCAGCAGGAAGATGACAGGAGCTAGGCTGGTCTGCCCCCAGTGCAGTGACTGGAACACCCTGCTAGGACACAGGACCTCTGTTGGGCCCTTTGATCTTCGCAAGGATGGCCGATCTCCTCATTCTGGCAGGGGCAGCTGAGCATTGCCTCCCTGGCTAAGAGCCAGGAGCTGTGAAATAAAATGACATTTCATAATCATTTAATTTAACAGCTGCTGGCTCAGCCAAGGCAAGTGCAGGGACGGGTGGGGCTGGACCACGAGAGGGGAGAGAGGGGAGTGGAGTTTGTGCACATAAGTGCACGTGTGCTTTTGATCGGCTGTCTCAGGCCGGCCAAACACACATGCGCACTTAGGTGTTAGCAACCCAACTGTGTTACAGAGCTGGGTTGTAGAAACTGCACAGGCTCCAGTGCTCTGATTGAGCGGCAAAACAAGCCGCTCAAACCAATCCTGATGCTGCTCTCATGCTAGGTTTAGCATGAGAGCAGAGCAAGGATTGCTGGGGAGTCTGTGCTGGTGTCCCACTGAATGCTGGGACACCAGAAGAGAAGAGGAGCAACAAGGCAGGCAACAGAAACTGTAAGTTTTATTTTATTTTTCATTATTTCCCCCATCCCTGCCGTTCCCCAGGCCCAACAACAACACTATGGATCTGCAGGCAAAGGCAGCCTTCGGCTCCCTGAGTCTGTTTTCTATCCGTCTGCCTCTAATGACTGACTCTATCCAGTACTGGTATGAGTAACGAGATGCTAACCATGAAGCTGCGAAATGCAGCCTGCATCTGTAACTCTCTGATATAACAGCTGCTAATGCTTTGCCAAGGCTTTGAGATTCCTGCACCTGTGCAGCTTGGTATTTCATGTACCCCACCATTTCCTAACTTGACACAGGGCTGTATGGAGTCAGTGAAGCTTATTCATTGCACCCCACACTGTGATGAGTGGGATGAGGAAGGCTTCCTTGATGACTGACATTCAGCCTCGGTGCACTGCAAGGCTAAAACCAGGAGCGCCCCAAGGCTTAATATAGTCATGAGTCTACACCCTATCAACAAACCAGTGGTTCAGGATGGCAGTCTAGGGCTTTGAGTGCTGTGATATCGTCAGGCAGCAAAATCGTGTTGCCACAGTGACGCATCCAGTAGGAAGCACTCCAGAGTGCTCGTATTCACCCTACCTGGCCTTTGCTTACAGCGACGGTAACTGTATTGGAGTATTTTTTCATTATCATTGTGTATTCACAGTGTGTGTCTAAAAAAAAGAGACACAAAAAAGGAAGGAAAGACCCCCATATCTTATGGCAATCACCCCTCACTGCTCCTTCAGATCTTCCAATCAGCCCTACTCTACTTGATATCTATAGACATCACATAGTTAAATTGACCAAGAGGCGCTGCCTTTCTACTTTTTTAACACATGAATAACACACCCAAATATTCTTAAAACTTAATGCTTCAAATTCTCCCCTGAGGACTTGCTTGTGGGACGTTTACTTCTAATTGCAGCAGAATATCACAGAAGGAGAGAGAGATTCTTGTCATTGGGGGAAAAAGCCATTCCAGGGGGTGCTAGATTTGTGGCCTAAATTATGGCTATTTTTCTAACACCCTTCAAGTAATAACAAAAATGACTTATCAGTTGAACCCGCGCCTAGAAGTACATGTATGCTCTGCGTTTGTGTCTTGGCACTACGATCTTTGTGTCCTCCTGTGTGTGGTACCTATTCTTCTTCACTGTAGCCTTTTCTCAATGCAGCCAGGGAGGGGAATTTTCTCCAAGAAAAAGTGGATCAGTTTTAGAACCTGCAAAGTGCAGTAGCACCTAGCGATACCAAATACTGACTGCCGATAGCACATTTCTCCAGTTCTAACTGGTTTGCTCACAGAGCTTTAGTGGATCTTGGCCTAGACTTGTTTGGATCAGCATCTGAACTCCACTTTTTAGGTGTGTTGCTCTAACACCATAAAACACTTTCTTCAATCGCTATGGAAGTCAGGATCAAATTCAACGTTCTGTGCACTAGGCATAAGGGAAGTTCGCAGAGGCATGCAGATGTGAGCTCCCAAAATTCAACAACACAGAATATTGCATCCGTCAAGAGACTGAAAATAGGCAAGTGCAAGATTTGGTGGCAGGAACACATGCTAATAGTTGCCAGGGATGAGAGAACCCTAATTGGGAGAAATGTATAGGCCCATCCGTGAGACTGAATTGGATTAATGAGTTCTGACGAACCACTGATTAAACAAGCATGTGACTGAGGATTGAAATCTCAAGACCCATGGACAGAGTAATATTAGACGTCTGGACATGAACAATCTTCTGCCTAAGCCCAAAACAAGTTACCGAAAAAGAACAGAGGCATACTCAACGGAATACAATGTATCCAAGTTGCCATACTTAAGTTAAAGAGAAAAACTAGCATGATCAGTGTTGTGGCAAGCACAATATTCCATACATATAAAAGAGAAACTAATTAAAAAATAATCGCAAACCCAATCGGAACAAAATAGAGCAAATGCTGGCATAATGTATTGCCTGCTTCTGAAGACAAACATCGACAAAGGGGAAAAATAAAATAAAATCAACCAAAAATACGTACACACATGACTCACACGCAATCATATGTTCCATAAAAGTGGAAATATACAAATTGTGCTAAAGGGATGTTTACCACCCCTCTGTGCAGAAACAAATACTCTACATGTGTCTAGTTTACAATGCAGCAATATACAAAAGAAAGGTGTGATAACAAAAAGTATCTCTGTGAGGGATGCCTCAGTGAGGTGGTCCCTGTTGTGCTTTAATCGTGACGTTCATCCGTTTAAAGCAAAAGCAAAATGGCAACAATGCAATCAAAGCAATTGAAAAATACTCAAAGCTCTAGAAAAAAAACTATATCAACCTTGCATTCACACAACAAGCAGTAGTAACTATTTGCACTCCTTCACAATCTCACCTCAGCTAATATATCTTAATGCATGCTCACCACCGCCCACCTTTCACAACTACAGTGTGAGAACTGAAAAACAAAGACACCGAGTGGAATTGTACACTAGCTCGCGCACAGCCTCTTCGGACAATTCAGTAGAAGAAAGATAGCACACAAGGGAAAGATTCTAACAGCCATTGCAGGGGGTGCTAGATTTCAGGCCTAAAATATGGGTATTTTTCCAACACCCTTCAAGTAATACCAAAAATGACTTATCAGTTGATGAGAACCCGCGCCAAGAAGTCCATGTATGCTCTGCATTTATGTCTTGGCACAAATGGACTGTAGAGGTCCGTACTCAGAAATGTATCTAGTGGCATTCTGTAACAAAGGACTTCGGCAGGAACGTTCTCTACACGATATGCACACATCAGTGCACAAAAGAGGACACGTGAACTCAGATATGTCGCAGGGTCCCTCCAGAGGTTTTCTAGAGAAAAGTATCGCGTTTTGCAGTCGTGGATTTGCAAGAACATCTTACATGCTTTATCACTTTCCTCACTTAACAACAAAAGTACATAAAAACGGGAGAAATGTTTGGCAGTGACAACAGGGCCTTGTAGCTGCACGCTTCTCGTCTTCTCCACACCCTAGCCTAGTACACCCGCAAGTGGTATGAGGATACATAACCTTCCACTTCGTCGAGTATTACCTATCCGAAACCACGTCCATGGATCTCCACGTGACGATGCCGTCTTGGATTCTGCGAAGTGGATGGGTATAAGTGAGGATACATTGGGCAGATGTTCTAAAGGATTTTGTGAGCATAACCACTGCAGTTCACAAAACTAAAGGGCTTGCAAAATTCATTTTTCTAATGTACAAAACCCAATTTATGAGCCTAAGCGTTTTTTCTGACTTGCACAATGGGTTTTGCAATCTATACCGCATAGCAATTTAGGAGAAGGTGAATTCCTTTCATATTGCGATTCAGTGTGCAATATATTAATGGTTTGCAACCGTATTTCCAGTGGTAAAGTATTATACAGTTACCGACATTGCAAAGGAAGTGGTACCTGGTTTGCATTGGGAATGGAGTTGTACATCATAAATGGTCATGCACAACATCAGTCCAAACCACCACCGCGCCTACTGAAGCAATAGGAAAAGAAGAACTGGGAGTACTGGCTATTTTATTTTGAGTTGTTCCTAATTATACTGTGTTGTCCTTGACGCAGTTCCATCAGCAGGTTGTTGTTTTTTGCAATGTTTTCTGAGCTTTACCTGAATGGGAGAGGAGGACTCAGAATAATATACCTCGTTGTCTAAAGTTATTATATCAATTTCCATGAAGGTTGACTTTTTTGTTCCTGTTCTGCCTTATTGTTATAATGCAGGTAATATCAGTGGGTGCTCATTGCACATGTTTGCTGGTGTGATTGCAGCTTTGCCAAAACATTGTCCCTGGAGAATTGCGTTTTATACATCCTGCACACGAGAGATAGGGCAAGATTGGAAAGCAAAGATATTTCTTACATTCATCTTTTATTTTTCCACTACTTATGGGTTCGTTCCAGATGCAAATATATGGTCTCTTGCACTGAGGCCTCCAGGTCCAATTACTGTGTGTGCATGATCATAGTGATGTTTGGAACTGAATGACGTTTCAAAGCCATGGCATAGTGCCCTGCAGGTGACACGATTTCTGGCTGGTAGTTAATGTGAAGGGCATTCTAGGCTTCCTTTCCTAGGTCCCTATATTCGATTTCCCTGCCTGCCCTGGGTCACTTATGTTCTTGAGCTCTTGACTTTTAGGCAGCTTCTATTGTCAGTATCATTAAGCACTCCATCAGAATGCATGTGTTTTTCAGTGAGCTGGGGAAAAAAAAATGTTTGGTGATTATATAGGTTTGAAATTTTGCATTATGCTTGTTACATCATTTACTGAAATTATGTCATTATATCATGTCACATAATTATGCCGCAATGCAAGAGGCTGTTGCTCACACTACTTCTGTTTTTTATGCTATTTTAATGCAAAATGAGTCTCTGTGTCATAAAGTGACACGAGGATGCATTTCACAATAAAATATAGAGCTAGAGAGCAAATTTGCATTTCGCATAATTACACTTAATTTTCCGTAATTTTCTTGAAATTTCACATAATTATATGAAAGTAAATTATGCAAATTTCACAAATTTCACTCCCCGCTATTTTCCAGCTCACTCACTCTTGTGTTTCTCTCTGCCCTTCTGTTAAGAGAGTAAGGATGACCACAACACTTTTGGTGGGTGGTTGACTGTGTTTTTTTTTTTTTTTGTAACTACTGGAAAGGCAAAAAGGAAAGAGCATAGAACATACAGATTTGACCCCCCCTATGGTTCTCCTTGAAGAGGGTGTACACGTGGTTCTTTATTCTTGCCACCAACTTTCACATGGGCTGTATAATTTGACTAAGTGCCGTCCCCCAAGGTCAGATGCTCAGATCTGTGCCATGCCTCGAAGAGATACACAAAAAAGACTCTCACTGAGACTCTGTTCTTTCCCTCTATTGATACAGTCACCAACACCCACGTGTTTGTGTGCACAATTAAAGATACTGTGGTTTCCTCTCCTTATCTTTCATTCTCCACTCCCTCCCTCATTCTAGCATACAGTTACTATACTGGGGTTCTCTATCCCCACCACCAACCAAGGAAACCCCAATGTGGGACTTGCCTGGGGCCATGACTCGGGCCGGAGTGATAACATTGTGAAACAACTGGCCTTGACTCTCAGGACAGTCAGGGCAGTCCCCGGTTCTCCTCTCACAACTGTGGTTGCTGGAGACTGCGGTTCTGCCGGCTCCTTCGCTGGTGTGCGTCCCTCTTTCCTTTTCCTCTGAGTTCCACTCTCTCTCCTTTGTGATGCTCCACTTCCTCAACATCACTCGTTGTCCCGTGATCTTCTCCCACACACAACACCAAGCCAGTGTCGTCCTGGCAGCTCTCTGTTTCCGTCTTTGGGCTGCCTCCTTTTCCGCTTCCAGGTGCTGACATCAGAGGCATCAGAGACAACAGTGTTAGTGCCTCTAGAGCGCTCTACCCAGACTTCTCGGGGTCTTCTCTGTTGGCCAGATTGAAAAGGCAGCCTTTGCCCCTGTTACAATACCCCTTCTCTAGGAATGGTCGATCGGGCCAGTCAGCCACAGGTTCCTGGGAAAGACAGTCCATGTTATTCTGCAAGCGACCTAAACAATGTTCTACCTGAAACAAAAAAGGTTGCAAGACTAGAAACCACCATAAGTTCTAGTCCTTATCTGGCAAGCAAAACTTAAGGGCATGAACCGTAAGCAAAGTAAAGGTGCGTCCTGATAGATAATATTGCAATGCCTCCACAGCCCATTTAATGGCCAGACATTCTTTTTCAGTGGTTGGATAATGGTGTTCCCAGGCAAGCAATTTCCTGCTGTTATACACAGTCGGGTGGAGATCACCATTGTAGTCCGGTTGAGATGAAACAGCCCCTACCAGAGGCATCTGTTTGTAACACAAAAGGCTGCTGAAAATTGGGACAGAGTAACAAGGCCTCCTTACAAAGACTGGCTTTTAGATTTTTAAAACTCTCAAGCTGTTGTTCTGATCAGTTCTGTATCTTTGCAGGTTGGTAGTTTCTTAGCAGATCTGTGAGAGCAGCAGCTAGGTCTGGGCTAAAACGTCTGTGAAACCCCACCAATCCTGAGAAGGAGTGCACTTCTTTCTTGGTGGTAGGAAGAGGAATATCTTTGATTGCCTGAACCTTTTCTATCTGCGGATGGATCGTACATGCCTGAATTTGGTAACCAAGGTACTTGATAGAGTCTGTGGCAAGAGTACCTTTTTGGATAGGCTGTGAGACCCACAGCTTGCAGAGTTGAAAACACTGAGGACAACTGATGCAAGTGTGATGTCCAAGACAGACAGAAAATGATGATGTCTTTCAGATTTGCTGCTGCATATTCACTATGGGGTTTTAAGAGCATAATCATTAGTTTCTGGAAAGTTGAGGTGGCTCCATGTAAACCAAAAGGTAATACTTTAAAATGATACAGCCCTGGAGGGGTGGAAAAGGCTGTTTTCTCCTTGGCTTCCACGGCCAAAGCAATTTGCCAACAAACTTTTGTCAAATCCAGTGTGGACAAATAGGTGGCCTTATCTAACGTTTCAATCAACTCGTCCACCCTAGGCATAGGGCACATGTCAAACTTTGAGATTCTGTTAAGTTGTCAGAAATCTATGCAGAAGCACAGTTTTGGCACCAGTATGATGAGGGAACACCAGTCACTGTTTGAGGGTTTGATGATACAATCCTTTAACATAGTAGCTGCCTCTCTTTCAAGTGCTTCTACCCTGGCTGCAGTAATGCGATATGGCTTTAACCTGACAACTTTATTCCCTTCATTGATTATGTTGTGCTGGATCAAATCAGTTTTCACTGGTTTTCCTGAGAATAACTTGGGGAAACAACAAAGAAGATTGTTAATTTTTTTTTTCTGATCCTGACTGATGTTGGATCCCATTTTTTGGTTACCTAAGCTTTCCTGTGCTGTTGTGGGGATAGTATCGATTGTCAACAGATCCAAATCCATTATAATTGGTGCCTGCCTCCCTGTGCGGCTTCCGGCTTACGACGGCCTCCACCTTTTTAGCTTATTAATATGGTATATCTGCCCTTCTTTCTCTTTATGTGGTACCGCTATTCTGTAGGAGACAGAGGTAAAGTGCTGAATTACTTTATAAGGTCCCTGCCATTGGGCCAACAACTTATTATCTGATGAGGATAACAGTATCAAGACCTCTTCTCCAGGCATAAGGAATCAAGTTTTTGCTGTTTTATCATATTCTTATTTTTGGGTCGCTTGGGCTTTCATAAAGTTTCTTCACACCTCCTCCCACAGCAACTGAACAGTGTTCTTCAAATTAGAAGCATATGACAACAAAGTACAGCCCTTGCCTTCTTCTTCTCCCCATTGTTCAGCAGCCATGTCCAGGAGGGTGTGAAATTGTCTGCCAAAGAGTAATTCAAAGGTGAAAAGCCTGTTGATGCCTGCTCATGACTGCGTGTCACAAAGAGTACCAAAGGTAAATTCTTATCCCAGTACCTCTCATTTTTAGAAGCAACTTTCTTGAGTATTGTTTTGATGGTTCGATTATACTTTTCCACCAAACCATCAGTTTGTAGATGGCAAACTGAGGTATGAATCTGCTGTATCCCCAGACTCTTGCAAATTTGGGCCATAAGACGGGACATGAATGGTGCTCTATGGTCAATGAGTATTTTCTCAGAAAAAAACCTCGACCTCGGCTTGGGCAATAACTGGAGTTGTCATGCTTGTCAGGAGTATAGCTTCTGGATATCTTGTGGCATAATCAACCAAAACCAAGATATATTGATATCCCTTTGAAGATGGCGCTAGGGTCCTACCAGATCCATTCCCTCCCTGGTGAAGGGGATGCCTATAATTGGGAGAGGTCTTGAAAGTGCTTCCAGTCAGCTGAT
Source organism: Pleurodeles waltl (assembly GCF_031143425.1). NCBI lineage: Eukaryota > Metazoa > Chordata > Amphibia > Caudata > Salamandridae > Pleurodeles > Pleurodeles waltl. The sequence continues at coordinate 1,190,492,711 of NC_090444.1, forward strand.
GGGAGGACTAACTGGCATCTTTCACACCCCCCACAACATTTTCAGATATCCGAGAACACCCATGCCAGTAGAAGTGCCTAAGAAAGTATTCTTCTGCTTTCTCCCGACTGTGATGCCCACCCCCAACCTGGATATTGGTTAAATTAAATACTTGAGCTGGGAACAATCAGTTGGAAACTCCTTTTCCCATTCCTAACAACACTCTGGTGCAAGAGACCCTTTCTGATGATAAAATGTGGTCCCAACTGTCTGAGATTTTCCTCTCCTGCAGAGGTCGATGCATGCATTAGGATTTGATGTTCGCGTTGGGCTGTCCTGAAACTGTGCCAGTGATTGTATTTATTGTCTGTGAGAAGAAAAACCGGTTGTGGTTCAGGTCGCTCAGTCAATAGGAATATTTGTTTGTTTTTTATGCTTCTCAAGCTTGGTTATTTTAGTCTTTTGCTTACACCCACCCTTGTCTTCTTGCATCTTCCAACCACTGAGTATGTATTTGCTCCTTTACGGTGGTCAACAACAGTTTATTGAATTCTGAGAACTCTGTCCCAATTATAACTTGTGTCATTAAGTGGGGGGATAAGTCCTACCTCCAAGGCTGTGTTAGTGTCCTTCCATTCAATCAGTACTCATGCCACTGGGTAGACACTGGTATGTCCAGGTACATGGGTTATAAGCACTCTTCCCTCTTTCTGAATTTGTTGAGGCTCAACTAGTTCAGGCATTATAACTGCATAGCAACACCCTGAGTCTACTAAAGCCACCCATGGAGGTGGAGTAAAGTCTCCTGTCTATCCTTCCCATACACAGTGGGTTTCTGAGGGCAGTTTCGGGCTAAATGACCCCACTCTGTGCAATTATAGCATTGGGGTCCTTGTCCCGCTTCCCTCCCAGGACCCCAAAGAACTACCTTAGATTCAAGCATGGGCTTGTTTATGGGTTTGACAGGATTTCGTGCATGGCTAGGGAGGGGAATAGGAGCCTTGGATAACATGGGTATGAATTTCAGTGACCTATGGTAGACCCAGGCTAGGTCCATTGCGACTGTCAACAACAGATTGAAATGTTTTTTAACTCATGAGTGTGTGGAACTGGGAAGGGCTTCCAGAAATTGCTCTAACATGGTCTTCGCTATGACTTCATCCATAGTGGAGGTGGCAATTTTCAACCATATATATATATGAAAGGTCTTGTAGTCTATAGAGTAGAGCTCTGGGATTGTCATTGTAGCCCCACATTTTGTTTTGTAACGGGACTTACTAACATTCCGGGTCACAGCCTAATGGCTCAAGGATTGTTCATTTAATATACTGACTCCAGCACTCGCAAGGCCAGAATGCCGTGGAAGCGAACTGTTCAAAAGTTGGTGAAAAAGGAATACGGATCTTCCCCTGTCGCATGCTTTTGTAGGACTGTGCTAGGATCATTAGGTGAACTTCGGCATTACTGATAGCATCAACCAATTTGAGGATTGCAGTATCTTGGGCCTGCTGACCTCTGCCAAGAAGGAAGCATGGGGTTCGAGGGTGGTCTGAAAGTTTTCCCAATCCTGTTTTGCAGCCTGTCTTTGTCCCTCTGCCAGTTGCTTTACCATTTCCTCGATAGTGATAGGTTGGGTCACCTCTACTCTCTATGGGGAATTTCTTATCCCACTTCTGACATCAACGTAAAGAGAGTTAAGTATGACCACAACCTCTCTTAGTTGGTGGTTTACTGTGTTTGATTTTTTTAAACTACTGGACAGCACAAAGGAAAGAAAATAGAACCTAAACATTCGACTCCTCCAATGGTTCTCCTTGAAGCGGGCGTTAACTGGGTTCTTTATTCTTGTCACTAATTTTCACAGGGACAGTATAGCATGATTAAGTTCTGTCCTACCAGGTCAGATGCTCAGATGTGTGCCACCATCATGCCTCAGAGAGAAACACAGAAAAGAGACTCACTGAGACTCTGCTCTTTCCCTATATTGATTCGGTCACCAACATCCACGTTTGTGTGCATAATTAAAGGGACTGTGGTATTGTGGTTTCCCCTCCTCCTCTTTCACTCTCCCCTCTCTCCCACCTTTTAGCACACAGTTACTATACTGGGATTCTGTGTCTCTACTACTGACCAAGGAAACACCAACATGGGATTTGTTTTGGGCCACAACTCGGGGCTGGAGCAGTGGAGTTGTGGAACAACTGGCCCTGTCTCTCCGGGCAGTCCCTATGGTCCTCTGTTTTCCTCTCCCAACTTTGGTTGCTGGTGACTGTGGTTCTGCCGGCTCCTTTCCCGGTCTGCGTCCTGATTTCCTTTTCCTCAAGGTCCCACTCTCTCTTTCCTTTGTGACGCCCCTCCTCCTCAAAGTCACTCATTGTTCTGTGTTTTTTTCCCGGATGCAAATCCGGCTTCCTCATGGCAGGTCCCTCTTTGCTTCTTTGGGCCGCCTCCTTTTCTGCTTCCTGGTGCTGATGTCAGAGACAATGGCATTAGTGCCTCTAAAGTGCTCTGCACAGGCTTCTCTGAGTCTTCTTTGTTAGCCTTATTGAAAAGCCAGCCATTGGCATTGTTACACCTTCCCTGCCCAACACCCAACCCACCACTACTTCCTCATTCTCTGTCTGAACTCTCCCTTGTTGTGCCTCATGCTCTGTCCCATTTCCTTCTTCCCCATTCACCTCTATGCTCCATGTTGCTGTCATTCATGTGTGTTCCCCCATTCCCCATGTGGCTAACTCCCTTGCGTGATTCTTTCTCCACCCCCAGTGTTGCTCTGTCCTCAGTACATCCATTCACTCCCCGTTGCTTCAATACCCCTGTTTCTAGCAACCATTCATCTGTTACACCTAAATCTTCATTGTTCTTCTTTAAATATATATTTATTTGTGGAGAGTTAGGCAGAAAATTGCAGAACTGTAATAGCTCCTGTGTACAGGAAATGCCAAGTCCCATACATCCCTGTAACCCAAAGTTCACTGTTCAGGACTCCACAGGTCCTGTTAGGCTTAGTTGAGGTTGAGGACATCAGAGAAGTAGAGGCAGTACTGATAGCCAAACTGGAGCTGGTAACATGGCTGCCAAGAGTATTGCGTGCCCCACCCTATGTCCCTACTTCCTTTCCTCATAGGCTGAACTCAAGCAGTTATGGAGGATGTGGAGCAGGGGTTATGACTGAACACCTGCCAGTGGCCAGAACGGTAAACTTCAACACCTGAAGTACTGAGAAATCTGCTAGCTTTGACAGTGATTCCTGCCACCACCATTACCTTCATACAAGCACATTGTGCATGTTAGTTTGGGGATAAAGCCAAGGTTTCTCATATTTACATGAGTTGTGTCTGTACACTGCTGTGCTGCATTTGTATTAGCTCTCGTATTGGCACCCCTTTGTCATATTAGCAGTATGATTTCAGCAAAGTGGCATTGACTATGGTGAGACACCACACATTGTGTTGTACTGGAGGAGCTTCCCCTACCTGAGGTGTACTTGTGTGAGATCCTGTTGATCTGCATACACAAGTTTCCCATGTTCAAATACACACCATGTTTTTTTTCCTTTTTTAGCATTTTAAATAAGAAATCAGAGCCAAAGCCAGTAGCCCTTGCTTTCATGTGCTAATGCATGCAACAGAATGTTTGCATGCCATTGTTTGAATGTGTTAGCACATTGGGGGGCGTGGTCAAAAACATGGCATGTTAGACATGTCCAGGAAGAGCTCCGGTTGGGCCCTACTATAATCCTGCATGAATCCTGACTTTTGATGCAGATCAGGCTTCTAATCCAGCAACTAAAAGGGAGGGGATGCGCAAGACTCCCAAGGAGGGACTATACCTCCTAGCCTGCTCACACTCGACATCAACATGCGCCATAAAGCACCTGGGAGCACTCCGCAGTGCGGGACACGCTAGACTCTCAAGGGGGACTAAACCTCCCAGACTGCTCTCTGCCCCAGGAGGCGGCCATTCCCTGCCACAGCTGCTCACACTCAACATCAACGACTGCTATGAAGTGCCTGGGAGCACTTCGCAGCCTGGGTCCTACCCGGGCAAAGCCTGGGCCAAGGGCAGGCCCTCTATGCCCGTCAGCGGACGAAAAAGGCTGGGTTGGGCCACCCCTCCTGGCTGTAGTAGCCCTCCACTTAAGTGGAGAAAACCTCACAAGAAACCTGGGAGAAAACCCAAAGTGGCACTTTCTGAAAATCTGAAGTGCTCTGGTACCCAGGAAGGTATTCATGCCAGTCAGTGTCAAGTCTGCGGCTTTGAGAAGCTCTTGGTAAAATTCAGGGAGATGGTTGAGGCATGCCTGTTGTCAGTAAAGGAGAAATTGCAAGCCTTGGAAGCAGCAGTTTCCATGTTGTATTCCGGGGGGGGGGGCCAGTACAGCACCAAAAACGTGTGGGACATTGGATCTTGAATGTTATTGCCCCATCTTAAAAAAGGAAACCCTGCTGGACGAAAATCCAGCAATTCAGGAAAGTGTTACCCAGCAGTCCCCGCACCATCTAAATATAGGCAACCCTGTAAAGCATGTAAAGACAGCCCAGGAAAATGTGTGTAGAACTGCAGAGGAATCTAGTAGAAATGGGATTAAAGGGAGATCCGTGAGCTAGACTGGACAGAATGCAGTGACGGCTCAAGAGAAGAGGAGGGGTCAAAATTTGCACTGTTGTAATGATCTCCCACTTGCCCGTTTGGAGAGCCACCTGACTGTGTCCCCTATGGGGTAATACTTACAAATGTTCCACCGTTAGCTCTGGGTTTAAGTGAATCCACTGAACAGCTAAAGAACAAGACAGGACATTGGTTGAGTAAAAACTGTGATTTTAACTGCAAGGAAATTACGGATATTTTATTTGTTAGAAGGTTTGGGTAGGTAGGCCCCCTGGAAAAGGAAGTACAAGGGGACTGTATTATAGCGAACTGTAGATACCAGGGTCTAGCCCAACATCTGCTCTTGTCATGATACACTGATCCCCAGACGAGTGAAAAGATTGGTATGGCCCCTTTAGGCTTCTTTTATAGGCACCGGCCATTAGGTGGTTTCCAAGCCAGGGGCCTTCCCAAACTGCAGGAAGGTCGGCAACCACTTAGAGTGGAAAATAGATTTACTGTACTCTCGGACCTGGAGGAGAATGATTGACAGTATGAGCGGGTGCATCCGTTAACACAGGGGGTAAATGATGAGGTAGGTTCGAAGAGGTTGCCTACTACAACCCTAGGTCTGGGAGGGTTGGGTGGGGTGTCTTCCCTGACTAGGCTAACCTCTTGAAATGTGGCAGGTTATGATGCTAAATTGCAAGATGGGCAATGGGTAAAGTTTATTTCAGGCTATAATTTAATTTTACTTCAGGAAACCTGGTCAGAAGGTGCTGCAGTATGGGATGGCTTCCAAAGGTTTGCTGTTCCGGCTGAACGGGTGCCTGGTTGTCGCCCAAAAGGGGGTTTAGTCACCTTGGTTCGTATTGCTAGGATTGCTAGAGCATATCAGATTAATTGTAGTCATCAGGGTCTCCTTATCATTTGGGTGGAATTTCCAAAAAAGTATAACATCCTTTTGGTAAACTTCTACAATGCAGTATGGGATTCTGGGTACCAAATCAGGGCCCTTTTCTCGGTGTTGGAGATATTGAAGGGAAGGTGGAGGCCTGTGGTATGGAATTCCGTGCAATTGTACCTGGAGACTTTAATGCAAAGATAAGGCGCTATTATAGTGTTGAGAATCCTTTTGAGCGGTATTACAGTGTGCCTGCAACTGAGGATGTACAGGATGCGAGGGGAAGGTCCCTTATTACAGGGTTACAGAGCCTGGGTTTGCAGAATACTTTTGACCTGGAATCTGCTTGTGAAAATCAGGTACCAACTTTTGTGGGGAGAGGGGTCGGGTCGATAACTGATTATATCTTTGTGTCCCCTTCAGTGAGAAATCTGGTCCAGCATGGAGAGGTGAAAAGGCAGTAGTTTCAGTGATCACAACCCCCTCACGGTTTTCCTAAACTTTCCATGCAATATGTGCACATCAGTGATTAGTGGGATTGTAGGTTTGAGAATAAAGGATCAGGGCAGGGGAATTAGTTGGAGACAGGTGAGCATCCCACAGGTAGTGAAGAGCCAAAACATAAATCTGATAATAGGGATTCTTTTGGCTGAATCCCCCTCACCTGGGGAAGTGATTGATGCTGAGAATTAAGTAAATGATGCCATCAAGGAATTTATGACCAAAAATGAAGAGGCCATTCCTAAGCATCAGGGCGGATGGTTTAGCAAACCCTGTTACAGCCCAGGGACAAGGCCGATGTGAGTAGAGTGCGGGCTCAGTATAAATTTGCTCAGAAGGAAAGAAAACAGTAGCTCAAGGAGCAGGCTTGGGAGGATTTGGAGCGTGCGTCATGCACTAAAAACTCAAGCCTGTTCTGGAAGATAGTTAACAGGGGTATCTTTGAGAGAGAAACACCTGAAGGGCTGGGCTGTAATATATCCCTGACGTGTGGGTGAGTCATTTTTGCAGGGTTTTCATGGGAGGAACCAAGGGGAGGAAACGGATGAGCTGGCAGGTTACACCTTAAATTTGGCCATTAGATTTACACTTGATGAGGTGTTGGCCGCTATACAGGATAGCTCAAGCCACAAAGTGCAGGGCCCTGATACAATCCCAATGGACCTATATAAAAGTGATCCTCATTTGTGGGCACCTATAATGCTTAAGGTCATAAATGCAGCACTGTGTGCAGGAATCCCTTCCTCCTGGAAATCCGAATAACCTCCCCGTGTTCAAAAAGGGAAACCAGAGTGATCCCAAATCTCACTCTTTGACTCCTCAGTGAAAATATTGGGGCGAATTGTTTTACTGTGTATTGAGGAATGTATGAGAGAGCATAATGTGCTGAGTAAGGTGCAGTATGGTTTTAGGGAAGGGCTGGGGACTCAGGAGCAATGTTTGAATTTGCTCATGTTGATCGGTAAATACACGCAGGCGAAGAAGGGTACCCTGTATCTTGCTTTTATGGATCTTAGCTGTGCTTTTGATAAAGTAAACCACAGCAAGTTATGGGAATATATAACCTTGATGAGTATGGAGCCCCAAATTGTGGAATTGCTCCAATACTTACACTCACAGACAAACGCAACCGTGAGATATGGGACTCATGGGAAATGCACGGAATGTTTTAATTTTAAAAGAGATGTGGGGCAGGGGTGTGTTTTGGCCCCCACCCTGTTTCTTTTATATACAAATGGCTTGCACAATTTTCTGGTGGAAAGATGTAAGGATGTCCCTATAATAAATGGAAAGAGTGTGCCAGCCCTGATATATGCGGATGATGCAGTTCTTATGGCCCGTACTCTGAACAATCTCCGCGAGGTTGTTAAGGCGTATGGTGATTTTATATCTGATTTAGATTTAGAGGTTAACAGCACTAAGTCCCATTTTATCGTCTGAGGCAAACCACTGTGCAAAGTGGGTGCTTTAAAGATCAATGACCAAATCATCAGCCGTGTGCAGGAATTTCCTTATCTAGGGGTAACTTTTGATGACAAAGGAACATGGTGGCCCTGAATTTCAAGGCAATGTACGCATTTTAATGCCACTGTAGGAGCTACTTTTGAGTTTGCTTTAAGAGTGGAAAATGAACCTATACAGCCTCTACTTGAGGTGTATGGATTTAAATGCCTCCCAGTTCTTATGTATGGGGCACCAGTCTGGGGCTATTCGGGTAGCACGGCCCCTCAGACAGAGGAAAATCACTTCTGCAGAAGGTTATTGGGTGTAGGGCAAAATATTTCCAGGTTTTACCTACACGAGGAATTGAATTTGGAGTTTGTGAAGGATGGTATTAAAATTGCTCCCCTTATGCTGTGGATTTCCATCTGGTCAAATGATGGTGCCTCCCTAAATAGGGAAATGTTGTTGGACTGTTTGGCATGTGATCGAGCTCTCGATAATCCTGTGGTTGGCATATATAAAAGAGGTCGCCACATCCCTTGGTCATCCAGAATTGTTAAATGCCCCACAATGTCTAACACGTACTGATAAACAATGGGTAAAGGAGAAAATTTTTTAAATTCTGGGAGCAAAAAGGAAGGCAGAGGTACTAAGAAAACCAATCGTGAGGGATTTCTTAAAGCTAAAGTGGCAGGCGGGTCTGGAGCTGTATCTTTTGAAGGTACAAAATGTTTGTGAAAGGTCACTCATTATTCGCTTCCGATTAGGAGTAATTGGAAGTAATTTGTGCTTCTCACTTGGCCAGTACGATTTGAAATCCATACAAATTTGCCCCTGCGATGGGGTGTCCTTACAGTCTTTAATACATTTGACCATGTTTAGTGATTTTTATGCACTGTTCAGATGAAGATTTTTACTCCCCTTTACTGAGAAAACAGGGGTTCGTGCAGTACCGCCCAGCCTATTTGTAGTTGTGTATGGTCTCGGATGTGTTGGTGTGTCGGGGGGGTGGGGTCCTTCTTGAAAGGAGCTATAAGCTGGCGGAACAGTGTAAATTCTTTGTAATTATCAAATATTTTTATTTTTCAAATTTTGACTATAAATGAAATTGGAAGCTTTTAAGATTTTAAATATATGAGCTTTTATAATTTTTTTAATGTTTTGTATTTTATATGTTATGTATTTATGTGATTTATGGTTAAGATTATATAACCGAATAAAAGAATTGGATTGATTGGACCTAAAAGGGAACTTTATATTGAGCAAAATGATGCCCGGAGGCCGGGGAAGGGGAGACACGGCTGTGAGACCCCCAGATCAAAATGGTGTCCGACATAGATGCGAAGAAGAAAAGAAACACTGCGCAGCTGTGATCGGGTTTGTGGTCCCTGAGCCAAGAAACAATGACTCGTGGAGGGGGACGAATGGACTCATCGCATTTGGCAGAGGCTCCTGACCAAGGGCAGTCAGCAGCACCGGCTGACTGAGGGAGCAGTGACCGGCCATTGGCTTCGGATAGGGTTGGTCGTTCGGTGTGGTGCTGCCTATGGGCGTTGATACTCTGCTGCTGTGTCCCTTGCTTGACCGGTTGTAGGGCAGGGGAGTTGGCTGGGGGTCCCTAGCAGCTGATGATACAGGGAGAAACGGATGCTGATCAATGCTACAGGGTAAACCCTGCATGCATGGCTGCCGGTGAGGTGGACCAGGCTCCTCCCGACGTTGCTGTGAGTCATAAGCAACGCGACCCTGAAGAAGTGTGCTCCCATCTGCTTTCCCCCTCTGTAATCCAGAGAAGACTGCCATAATTTGAGACCTCCCCCCTCCCGGGTGACAAAGAGACGAGTGCCTGCAGTTTCAGTGGACAGTGGTCTACCACGAGGGACCTGGTGGCTCCCGAGGTTCCTATTGCTTCACGGAGTGACTTACGAGGCCCAATGTTATTCTGGGGGCAGGTGCTCACTGGAAACGTCTCCTCTGTCTGGAACACAGCTTTGAATTAAAAAGACGTGAGCTCCTGCCTCCCTTGAGGTGCTGCTATACCTGAACATTGGTGCTCTGTAAGAAGGCATTCCCTCTTCTCTATTCTGATAGGCCCCTACAAACGGAGGGGGACATTAGAAGATCTGACGGAATTGATCTAGAGGTTTGGCATAGGGGGGACATCCACATTGGTCAAATACCTCCTTCCTGACGAATAACCCACCTGGAGTGTCACTTAAGAGCCCCAGGATCAAGGACTTCAAATGTAAGTGAAGGAATTGCTCTCAAAGTAGGAGTGCTTCCACAACTTCTAATTAAAAAACAGGGCCTTTACCTGATAAAGCTCTCTGGAGGGGGCAAGTGGTATTACACTGCAGGCCAATCCCTGAAGACTCCTTAGTATTACAGACTGTTGTTCTTTTCCTCAGGAGCACCGCTAACATACTAGGCTACAGCCATCATACCAACGCAGCATCTACATATTGGGTCTCCCACAGCCTCAGCATGGCCAAAGATAAATAGCTGAGGCCTCCTAAGCAGGGCAGGATCGATAGGTATACTAAAAAAAATGGATTCCCTGGCCTCGGGTGACACCGCTGCTCGAACGCCTGACAATGCGGCCTTGCTACTAGCTATTCAACAATACAGAGCTGTCTTGGAAATAAAGGTTGGTGAGGTGGTGGTGGAGGTATCCTGGCTGAGACAAGACCTTCGTAAAGTAGCTGATAGGGTGACTGCGACGAAGGAACAGATTTCAGAGTTGGAGGCAAGATCTGCATGTATGGTAAGGAACTCAATGAAGTGCAGAAGCTCACGAAAGAAAACTACGCACAGCAAAATGATCTGTGTTTTGTGGGACTTCCCGAGGGCGTGGAGGGCAGGAATATACCTGCATTCTTGGAGGGTTGTATACGGACTCATTTTGCCTCCGCTGACCTTTCCACGTGCTTCGTGACTCAAAAAGCTCATAGACCGCTGCCACCGAAATGGCCAATTGGTGCACCCCCAAGAGCCCTCATAACACATTTCCTAAATTATCACGATTGGGATGTCATCCTCTGGGAAGCGCGTAAACATGATAAGCTCACCTATGATTCAACATCATCATGATTTTTTAGGACTACTCTAGGGAAGTGCAAAAGAAACACTGCTCCTTTGATGTAATCAAGATCAAGCTCTGTGCAATGCAACTTCAATATATGTTTCTATTCCCAGCCAAATTAAAAGTTATCCTCCATTAAAAAAACTATTCTTTTGACACGCAGGAAGATGCATGGCGATAGGTGGAGGCGTGACCCCCCCAAACCTTCTAAAGCAGATGGCTGCAAATGTAACACTCAGGGGCGGAGGATTAGAGGCCAGACCCTAAACATGGACTTACAAATGTAAAAGGAGGACCCATGCGAAAAGGTTTTGTGGCGGACTCCGCAGGGATGCTACTGAAAGGTGCCCTGCGGATAATCAATCCACAGAATCAGAAGCTGAATCATAGAAGGTATTGTCCCCCCACCTCAGCGACTGCTCTGAGTCAACCCAATCACCAGCAGGAAGGGGATACGGATCTGACTTTGAGGTGGGAAAGAATCAGCCCAGTGGGAGGCCACAAATGTGTCACAGTTTGCATGCTTCTTACCGCTGTAGTCTGCCAGTCTCGGGGCACCACCTGGTTTCTTGCTTGTTCTGGATTGAGCAAGGTAAGGGTGACCCTTTCCAGTAGCTATGATGCTGCTGACAATACAACGCCTTGCAGGCCGTAACCTCCAGAAGGAGTCCCAGAGGAAAAACCTAAAATTGGGGAACTCCTGAAAAGAGTCAAAAAGAAAAGCTGACAAGAAAAAAGAATCAGGAACAAAAAAACTGCAAGCAAAAAACATGATAGGTCCAAAAACACAGGAAGCAGGAGCGAGGAGCACATCAGGACGGAAGTGTTTGCAACGCAAGGAAAAGAAGACCTTCTGTGCTTATATACTGACAAACAGGAAGTGACATTTAGGAAGAACTAAAGGTACCATCTTGGATTGGGAAAGCCACATACAGGTGAATGAAAAAATTGCCATTGTAGAAAAGGTAGTGCAATGCATGTAGGGAAGGAAACATAGACACCTGGGAAGAAGAAAAGATGTCCTCAAGAAGAAAAAGGAAAAAAGAAGGCAAGAAAAAGAGAAAAAAGCAGTCCAGCAAGCAGGTAAGAAAAATTACAGGGACACAAGCGAACGCGATGTGACCCAGAACCCGAGAGGACTTCCGATCAACGCAGCAGTTGAGAAAACAAGTAGCAGCCCAAAAAGCAGCCCGCAGCAGGACAGGCCACCGGAAACACGGCCCGCGATCCAACTATGGCCCGCAATGGGGGACACCGCAGGTCGCCGCGACGTCACAGAACGGATTAAGCTGAACTGAATACGATGAGGTCTAATAGAGAAATGGATGGAGACTCTGAACATTGAAGTGCATCAAGGGAAAAAGTGAGTATTACCCAGTGGGCCACCGGGTGGCTCTGAGATACAAATGGCCTGAGTAGGAAATTCAACCTCCCCATTATATACTTTTCTAGCCTCCCTCCTCGATTCACCTCTGGTGCTTCTTTTTCTGTGCTCTCCACTTTGTACCCCTCTTCCCTCTCCTCTCTTCCCTTAGCCCCACCCCCTCCCCCTGTATGAATGTACATATACGCGTACTGCACTCTTTTCACAGATAAAGAGGTAGTCCTAGGGCCATAGTTTCCAGCTATAGACAGGTCTTGGTGGGCTCTTCTGAGTGTGTGGAGTGAATGACCTCGGAAAGTTAAGTCTTGTTTGGGTTTAAGGTTGGGATGGGGTGATCTACAGAGCCCTCAGACCTGGTCGTGCAATGTGATTGCCATAAGAGAAATATGTGGTGGTACGCCAGTGGGAGGGAGTGTGGGGGGCTGGGAGGGGGGATTTGGGGAGAATTGTTGTGACATGTCATTTTTGTTTATCTACAGTTTATACTTACTTACTACAAGACGAGGAAACGATACGCGCCGCATAGGATGTTTTACTGCTTTGAAGGGAGACGTAAGATTATTTCACATCTGTTGGTATGTCTACACCTGACAAGGAGTCTGAGGCACGATGCGTGCTACATGGAATGTCAATAGGTTGGGTCATAAAGTTAAGAGGGGCCTGGTAGCGGCCTTTAACAGACTCCAGAAACCAGACATTGTTCTCCTACAGGAGACGCACCTCCGCTGCAATCACTGTCACTTCTTGGCCAGTGGTGCTTACACCATGCTGGCGCATGCCAGGTTTACCTCCAGTGCAAGAGGAGCGGCTATCCTAACTCAGAAGACTCACCTTCCAAGTTAATAGAAAATAGCTGGACCCCAATGGAATGTATGCAGTGGTTCAGGGTAGTTGGGGCAGAGAAGATGTCACCATTATTAGTGTATGCGCACCTCCCCCCAGTCTGCAGCAACCCACATTTACTGCAATAGCTGAAATCCTAATGGAAACTGAGTCTACACTACATAATATTGGGTGATTTCAATGATGCATTGACACCTACTCTAAATAGAACACGTGTGGCTTCCATCACAGAAATGCCAAGACCCACACCTTTGCAGCTCCTAGCAGATACGCTGGGCATGACTGATTTATGGAGGCGACATCACCCAAACGAGAGAGGGTATTCCTATTTCTCTGGAGTTCATATAGTGTTTTATAGATTAGATTATATATTCACACTGGCGGGAGAGGTGGGAACAATGCAGAGGGCAGAATACTTGGCAAGAGGATTGTCTGATCACTCTCCACTGTGGGTTACTATTGGTCGTCGACCCTGGGACCGACGCCTCAGATGGAGGTTGAAAGCTTGGGAGTTGCGGGATGAATCAGTCTTGCGGAAAATTAGAACGGATACAGAATTGTATTTTATGGAAAAGAAATACTCTGTTAGCTCAGCGGAGACATTAAAGGAGGCTTATAAAGCTGTAATAAGAGGTAGAACACAAAACATTTTCACCTATAAAAGAAAGAAAGCACTGGAGGATCAAAAAGTTATAGAAGATATATTGATAGCCTTAGAGGCACCCACTCCCTTGACTATTAGATATATGGAGACCCCAAGGGCAGAATGCAGGATGCTAGCCACCAATGAGATAAAAACCTGTTTCCTGGCCACTCAGCACCGCCTTAATGATGCCGTGATGAGGCTGGGAAGTTACTGGCCTGGTTGGGCTGAAGAGATCCGGAGGTGCATTGGGTGGCTCCAATAGAGGGTGAAGGAGGAATCACTTATGTTTCTGACAAGGCTATAGTGAGGGAGTTTGTCCACTTTTATGAAACCCTTTGCAGACAGCACCCATCAGCTACCCAATATCAGGTATAAGAATATTTGAATGCCATAGGCATGCCAGTACTCTCGGTGGAAGACGCTGAGTCCCTAGACTGTGAACTCACCCTTACCTAAGTGAGAGATGCAATTACAAAATTGTCCACTTGGAAGACTCCAGGCCCAAACGGCCTCCCGGCTGTATTCTTCAAAAAACAGATAGATCTTATGACACCCAATTTGCTCAAACTACATACCACAGCCTTGGAAGAGAGGATCCTGCCCCTGGGTTTGCGAAGGGCCATGATAGTAGTCATCCTTAAATCAGGAAGACCCCCTGCACAATGTGGTCCTAACATCCGATCTCCCTCCTTAATACTGAAACCAAAATCCTCGCCACAATACTGGCCACTAGGCTCTCAAAAGTCATCACACCCCTTGTCCATAATGATCAAACTGGGCATATGCTGAAATGCTCCACCAAAAGGAACTTGCGTTGGCTCAATAATTGGATAGCGACAGTAGCCCCCCACCCGGACACACATGTGTTTGTATCATTAGATGCAGAAAAGGCATTGATACTATCCATTGGCCTTATATGATATACAACCTCCATAGAATAGGGGTAGGGGACACATTTATTGAATGGGTGAACTTGCTTTATAAAGAGGTCTGTGCGACAGGTTGTGGGTCAATGACATGAGATCTGCAGAATTTCCTATTGGAAGAGGCACCAGACAGGGTTGCCCACTTTCTCCTCTCCTACTGCACTCACGATGGAACGCCTGGCCTGTCAAATCCCTGAAAATCCTGATGTAAAAGGCTTTAGATCCTGAGGCTCTCCCGTAGTGGAGGAAAAAAAATCTCCTTGTTTGCAGATGATATACTCCTATATCTAACCCATCCTATTACCTCGATCCCTACTATGTTTCAGACATTCAGGACATACGGTACTCACTCTGCATACAACATAAATTGGCCAAAATCATATCACCCTCTGGAATTTAGCCGGACAACTGAAAGTGACTAGAGAGAGCATTAAATATCTGGGTATTAATGCAACGCTAAATCCTGTCAGAAGCTTGGCAGATAATATTGGCAGGGTCGTAACAGACTTTCACGTAGATGCTGATCAATGGAAAGCGATCCCCCTTACATAAATGGGCAGAGCAGCAATGTTCAAGATGATCACCCTCCCCAAATTTTTCATGTGCTGTAAAACACTTATTATAAACTTCCTGATGATCTCCTCACCACAATTGAAAGAAAGCTCAGAAAGCTCTTGTGAAATGAGAAGCATCCCAGGATAAGTCTACAGACACTGCAACTAAATTGTTATAATGGAGGTATTGCCTTACCAGACCTTAAAGCATATTACTGGGCCTCTCCTCTGTTGGTCATCAATGACTGGGAACATGTGGAGGGAGATCATCCTACTTGCGTGCTAGAGAGTGCAATTTGGAGAACTCTTCTATTTCCATTACCTCTATGGGGGGACGGGAGTGGGACGCCTTCTGCCAACCACTCAAGTAGCCATTGAGGTGTGACACAGAGCCAATAAACTTATAGGTTGGACGGACAAAATCACACATGAAACCCCGTTGTAGGTGGGTAACAGGTTTAAAGAATTTTGTAAGCTTAGAGGCTTCTGTGGCTGGGATAACATAAGGATCTCTAAGGTAGGGGACGTAATGGTGGGAGAAGATCTTATACCCTTTTCCTCACTTCAACAAGAATATCAACTCCTAGACACACAACACTTTAGATACCTTCAACTGCAAGATGCTTGGAGAGCGGAAACAATCCCGCCTGATCTCCTGGAATACTCACCGTCAGAAGGTAGGCTACTGATGGGGGAAATATCTGAGAAGGCGATTTCATCCATATACAAAACTCTCAATCATAATATGCCTGATACCTTACAAAAGCACTCCGTCTCATCCCATTCAAGATACTCCATAGAATTTATTGTGATAGAGTGATCCTCTGTAGGATGGGATGAGCTCCTTCTCCCCACTGTTTACGCTGTAATGCCCATGGGGGAATTTGTCTCACATCCTCTGGACCTGCCTGGTAGTGCGTTCTTTCTGGCAAAGCCTGTTGCCTGAGTTAGGCAAGATATTTTAGACACCAATACCAGAAGATCCCAAATATGTTTTACTAGGCATACCCTGCGATATAGATTTACTCCATGAAAATTACTGCTATGTAACCTAGGCTTCGTAATAACCAAGAGGGACCTGGCAAAATACTAGGGAGTCCCTGGGGTACCAACATTGGCCAAATGGAAGGGGGGGATGGATTTATATATGGTAACGGACAGAGTGTCACCATAGCAGAGGTTGTCCGCATAAATTCCAGAAAATATGGGGCTCCTGGATCACATACTGTTAGAAATGGGGTATCTACTTGGCTGAGGTATACACCCTTGTCCAAGTAGGGACCTCAATCATAGTCAGGGTAAGTCATAACACAACCCAAATTATCCTGTACCCACCCTCTGGTAGCTTAGCACTGAGCAGTCTGGTTTAACTTAGAAGGCAATGTGTAAAGTATTTGTGCAATAAATCATATAGTAACACAGTGAAAACACCACAAAAATACACCGCACAGGTTTAGAAACATAGATAATATTTATCTGCATAAAATATGGTTAAAACCACAACGATCCAATAAGCAGAAGTTGAAATATCACTTTTAAAAGGTTTAAAAGAGTCTCAATCATTAGAAATCAATAGTTGTTTCTAACAACACAGGGCCATATTTATACTTTTTGACGCACAACTGCGGCAACGAAGTTGTGCGTCAAAGATTTCACCGCCGGCTAACACCATTCCAACGCGCCATGCAGGCGCCTTATTTATGTGATGACGTTAGTCGGCATATGGGAAAATTGGGGTTGTGCTTCAAAACATGGTGCAAGTCAGGTCTGAGGCTAAAATCAGGCCTCAAACCGGACTTGCGCCATTTTTTTTGAGGAACAATCCCCATTGACATGACTCCTGTCTTAGCAAAGACAGGAGTCATGCCCCCTTGCCCAATGGCCATGCCCAGGGTACCTATGTCCCCTGGGCATGGTCATTGGGCATAGTGGCATGTAGGGGGGCCCAAATCAGGCCCCCCTATGCCACTTAAAAAAACGTAAAAAAATACGTACCTGAACTTACCTCTACTTCCCTGGGATGGGTCCCCCCACCCATGGGTGTCCTCCAGGGGTGGGTGAGGGTGGCAGGGGGTGTCCCTGGGGGAAGGGGAGGGCACCTCTGGACTCCCTCCGAGCCCACAGATACCTTAATGCCTGCCCTGACCCAGGCATTAAAAAACGGCGCACATCAGGCTGTGATTGCATTGCTTTTCAGGTGCGCAGTCTTGGTTTATCACTGTGATTCGAGGATATTTTGCTGCCCAGGGAAGATGCATTGAAAATCCTTGATGCACTGGTAGAGGGAGCAGGTGGTAGGCAATGCGTAAAATTTTCCGTCGCAAGGGAGGCACTGCATCAAATTTCCAGTCAGGAAGTCGGTGTGGCAATTTCCCAGCCTTGATGCAGGCTTTGAACGATTTCCACAGGCGTTGCATCGATTTTCGAGTCACAAAAATTCTCTTGAAAAAGTGAAGTGTTTGTTGGCCCTGAGACTTCAGAAACAGGAGGCAAGCTCAGTCCAAGTCCTTGGAGAGCACTTCACGGGGAACGCAGAGTCCTTCCGACAGAGCAGGGCAGCAGGGCAACAAGCAGGGCATCAGTCCTTCTCAGCAAAACAGTCCTTTGGACAGCCAGGCAGCTCCTCTCACAGAGTGCAGGTGAAGTTCAAAAGTGTCAGAAAAATGGAGGGAGGCAGGCAAAAGGTTGGGGGATGACCACCCTAAGGCAGTCAGGTCTAACACATACTATGACCGGGACCCAAGACCAGATCCTAACTCTCAGTATGATGAATAATGTGTATACTCGATGCTCCCTTAATGTCTGTTTCGCTAAGCAAGACGTAATCGCAGTGTGTGTACCCAATTGATGTTGTTATATGTAGCTATTTGATGTGCCTTGGTCTCCCTTGTTGTCTCTGCTAAAGTACTTGAATATTGTAAATGAAACAATTGTTTTGTTTTTCCTTTTCAAAAATCTAATAAAAACATTATAAAAAAAAGAAAGTGTTAGCACATTGAACTCAGCAATGCTTTCTTGCCAATGCTCGTTATATTTGTTGTTATTTATTTATATAAATAGTATACAAATTATTATATAAGTACAAAAACTAAAGACAAACTATATTTAACACTTTAAAATACTTTATTCACTTATCATCACAACAATCATAAAAGCACAAAAAAACAGAAAAAAATGCATTTCATAACAAATCATGAAATACAAAGATAATATAAACACCAAAGCCTACTCTAAAACATCTTCCTGTTAAAATAACAAAGACTTACAGTAGCAAATTGAAGACTTTAGAAACTGGCAAACTCTGCTAGACACAACTAGTGGTGAAAGGCTTTGTATAAAGATTAACATGGCTTACGTTGCCAAAAACTCATATCCTTTCAAATCAGTATTATGGATCTTTTAGAAAAACCTCTACAAAACTTTCAAGAAAAGATAAATGAAGCAAGCTCTCTGGTGAACTTTCAGCACATGGACAAGTAAAAAGAGATGGAGTATCAAATTGCTTTAAGGGGAAGCGTAGCTGGCAATGGATAGCGTCCAATCTAGACCTGGTAAGCAGCTAACATTCCCTTCCCAGCAATTATTGACCAGTTCTAGAAATGGTCCATGTTCCGTGCCACCAACAAAATTGTGTCTAGTAATTATCTCAGGGTTATTGAATAATGAAGCCCTGCCCAGGCTGTCCAATCCGGGCCAGATATTGGAGACTCAGGAAATCTTAGAACCCAATTCGGAGGAAAGATAGGCCACTATTATGGCTTTGTTCAAGGTAGTAAGCTGGTTGCTCCAAATGGAGCATAATAGCAGAGAAGATCCTCCACATAATCTATAACTATTTGCTCATGTATTGCATAATTTGTGGTACTTGGGAGGACACCTAAGAGGCATCTTCGCCCGGGCAGCAGTTGCAAGTCTCATAGCACTTTATAGCACCATCATAGCATCCTACCCCTGCTGCAACAGCAAATGACTCTGTTTCCCAGAGTCCAACAGCAGCCTCTGCACTCTTGCAGGGCTCCTCTAGCACTTCATAGTGCTGTCACAGGGGCCCACTCCTCCTGGAGGAGCAAATTACTCTGGATTGTAGAGTCCATCAGCAGTCTCTGTACTCCCAATTAAATATTGGGGTGTTCTCAGAATATAAAGTCAGCATTTTCTTTACTAAAATATCTCACATCCCCGACATTCTCCGTGTCAGTTGGTTGAGGAGCAAAGTAAAATTCCTTCCTGTGTTTGTGATGTCTACTTTTTAGTTCAGACCCCAGGTGTCAACCTCCTCTCTCTCACAAATTGTATTAGTTCAATTATTTCTAACAATTATTATTTATATTATTTATAACAATAAATATAACCAATAAATATGTTATTTAAAATATATCATTTATAACAATTATTTCTAACAATTAATACTTCTAACAATGAAAATCTTCTTAAACTATGTGGATGCCTAAACGAAGTGTAGCAAGAAAACACAGTAAAAGAAGTGAAGAACTTGAGTCCCAGTAAGAAGCCCCATCTCTTTAAATACCTGTTCCATTTTATTACTGCTGGGGAGTAACTTTCTACAATTATGCCAGGACAGTAATGTCAGAAACCCATTGTTTAATAATAATGAACTAATTCAGATGTTTATCAACCATTTTGGCAATCATTTCAGGAATGTGTTTTGATGGATTTTCTCACCGGAATACAGAATGTTTGCATGGCTCCCTATTTACCATTCCCCCGTCTGGGCTATGCAAGGACTTCTCCTGCCATTCCACTGCAGCTGAAAGGAATAATTTCCACAGAAGGGCAGCATGCAACACGTTGCAAAATTTGCAGCATGTTTTTCATTTTTCAGATAGTGTAATGTGCCCGAGATCCGTAGAAACTTTTGGAATGCCCTTTGCCTATTTTGAAGAACAGTTTTGGCGAGTTAAACCCTTAAGCCATGAAAAACAATTTGAGTTCTCCCATTTAAGAATAGGACAAATGGAAGCCTAGGTTCAAGGAGTGTTGACATTTCAGTTATTAGACATATATGGTGTGGCTAATAGAAAAAAACCTTATAGTTGGCAGTTTTCAAGAACTAATAGCGTGAAATTAAAATTTGATGAACATCTTGCAGATTGGAATAGAAGTATTAAACAACATTATCGCTTGGGAATGATGAAGTATTCCACCTGGCCGACAACCAAAAGATACAAATTGACATTGTAGGAAAATTCCCTAAACAAAATGTATACTTTAGAATTTATTGACTTGAGAAACTACATTTCAACTCAAAGCCCATAGCTTAGCCCTCACATTTTAATTATGATACCTATTGGTTTTTCAATGCATGTTTTTATTAGTTGCAACAGTTTTGCTGACAGATGATAGCTGATAGAATACATGTGACTTTAGTACACATACATCTTGTTCCTTTCAGTTGGAAATAGAGATGCTCTGTCAGCAAGCCTTCCTAAATAAAATGTTTGTGTTATGCATTTGTGGATGTGCCAGGTCTTGTGAATGTCAAAATCACTTCTGTGGAAGCATATCCCTCATACAGGCAGAAACAACTCTCTGAAAATCCAAAGTCTGATGATTTATGTGGTCTATTTCATAAAAGGAATTAGATGGAGTGTATATACAGCATTGTTGCACCCCTGCATTGACAGATGTCCTTCAATGTCAAAAACTGTGCTCTGTCAGTGGTAGAAAACCTTCTATTAGTTCCAAGGTACATTTTGCTATGGGCGGTAGAATTCATAGTTCTACTTCATTATAAATATCAATAGTTTTGATGACGATATCATCACAGAATATCATTCTAATGTCTAGGCATGAGACTGGTGTAACCTCGGGGTTGTATCTGCTCTATGAAGTGTTAATGTCTTTGCAACCTGTGTGGTAGCACATTCTCTCAGCATGTTGTAAGATCTGCTTAATCTGAGTGACTGATGTGCTGTTTAAGGCGTGAGACTGTGAGATCTGTATAACTCTTGCTTCTTGGATCCTTTGTCTTTTATTAGCAGATTGTTAGTCATATGATAAGTCTGATGATCTACTTGGAAGGTTCAGGGTTAGAAAATTAAAAGAGGAAGGCCAATAATAGCAGAAAAGCTATTTGCATTTTAATAAATTATCCAACTCCATGCACAAAATATGTACACTGCCTTTAACACCTATATATTTGTGTGAATTTGTTTGACAAATGGTCCATAAATCATCAAATATTTAATTATATTTTATGTCAAAACCTTTTTTCCCTCAAACTGCCTCGGAGAAGTTGGGTTCATTTCACTTACTACAAATATAATAAGCAGTTTGGGCCACTACTGCTCACACCAGTGTGAGTCCAATTTAGATCAGAATTTCCGCACTCTACCCCCAGTGATCCACTGCTTAAGAACCAACTATGTAAAAACATAAATCAATACAATGAAGAGGAGCGCTCAAATATATACAAAAAGTCCTCTCAAATGAGTAATGATAATCCAACCAAGAAGATCGTGTCATAGAAACAAAGGTTATCCAGTTCATTATTCAAGGATCCAACAAGAAGCAATGTAGTAGTGTCACATCTAGACTTTATTGGTTTTCCTTATAACATCTTTCAGCCCAGATAACGCATTTCGTCCAGCAACAGATTTTATCAGGGTCATTGAGTTCACCTTCTCATGTAGATTGCAGTCATCATATTGATCCATTTCCTCACAACCCAGTGAGCGGGAATATTCTTACTTTTCTCAGTGGAATCTGTGTGACTGTATAATCTGCATGAAAAAACAATGTTTTTACACATTTTGTTTTAATTAAACATATTTTTATATTTTTCAAGTTAAAAAAATATTATATATTTTTTATTAAAATCTAATTGAATTACTTTGAAACAATTCTGTACATTCTATACATCACTCATTAATTGTTTATATCTATCTATCTATATATATATATATATATATATATATATATTTACTTCAGGGGAAACTGTTTTATAATGTAAACATTTTTGGATTATTCTAAAATAATATAAATGTATAGAATAATTAAATAATGTATCATTAATATTTTACCTTAAATAAAATAACTGTTTTGAACTGCTTTATTTTTAAAGTTTAATAAACATTTATAAATGTTCCTATACTTTCTCTTATGGAGTTCTCCACCCCAGTGACAGAGATACCTGCCTATATGCGAAAAGCTAAGAGTTGTAACTATAAAATATTAACTTTTTTTGAAATATCTATCAAAATTAAATATAAATTAATGTATGGAAATTTGATTTAAAAACCCACCTAAAGTGAAATGCTTGTTTTAAGTTACATTTATTGTTAAATTAATCTATTTATTTTATATATGTAATTGAAAAGTTGAAATAAAATATTCTAATATGACCCTATTCCCCTTGGAGTTCCATTTGAAGTACATGCCTCCATCACTTTCTGTAGGAAGAAATTGAAGTATTAGTGGTTGGCGATGTTTGGCACTGGACTTATTACTGCTCCTTTTTGGCTACATTAGCTAACACTCATAGATTTGGCTCCTCCCCCTGCCTGTCTGCATGCCTTCCTCAATAAAATGTTTGTGTTATACATTTGTGGCTGTGCCAGATCTTGTGACTGTCAAAATCACTCCTGTGGTGGCATATCCCTAGTACAGGCATATTCGACTCTATGAGTATCCTCCTACTTTATATTCCTACTTTATATTACTTTAGAGCTTCTTTTTAGCACAAACCAAGATATGAGCTGGATAGCAAATAGTTTCTCAAGACCTTCCACCAGTTTATGTCACTTTTTGTGACTTTGCACCGGCCATGATAAATCTGTCCCCAAATCTAGATCTTCCCATAGTCTGACCTCTTTTTTCACAAGATGCTCATACAGCCATAATGAACGTCCAGTGGATCAGTGAAAAGCCACAGAACATAAGCATAAAGTGAAAACCATGTTATTGGCTTCCAGTCTAACTGACCAAACTGTTGCCTGCTTGCAGGAACCAGTCAGGCACATTACAAATCAGATGTCAGAGTCAGAGGACAATGTGACCAGAAAATAAAGGGCCCAAGTCAGAAAAACTAATTTGAAGTGTCTAAATTAGGGTTATAGAAGTGCTACTTTACATGATGCAAAATGCATTTCACACTCCCACAGCCAGGGATCTTAATCTGTGCCTCTCCTTTTTCTCTATACAGAGATCACTACCCTAGTCGTGGTAATCACTGCACCCATAAATTTAGTAATTAGTAGTGACTAGGGAAGAGGCAAGGGGGAGTGATTAAAAATGAGGAATAATTGCTACAAAATGGGTGGGATTAAGCAAAGCTCAAGGAGGCAGTTAGAAAGGGATTTGCCAATAGAAAACACACACCTACATGAGAGTAAAGCAATTGCTAAGTACAAAATACACTGCTAATTATAGTAGAGCCTAACAGTTATAAAACAGGCTTAAATGCACTCCAGCTGAGCCTTGGAATGAATCAATCATCACACATGGTGGCTTATAACATTAACGCTCCATAAGAAAAAATATAAAGTTAAATTAAACCTAAATAACAATTATACATATAAATATTTAAAGTTAAACACGTTCAAGCATACTTCATGTTAAATGTTATTTTTGTAATTTAATAGCACACTTTAACTTAAAATAAATTACACTACAGATAACTTAATTTAAAAAGTATTATAATTAATTTAAAAATGTTATACCCAGGTTGGTTAACAATTAAATAAAAATAGAAAATGTCAATGAGGATGGGTTGTTTTAATTTTAAAATATTTCTAGAAAGCAGTTTTGAAAAATAATATATTTACACAGATGTATAATTTAATATAAAGTTAATTTTAGGAGGTAGTGCATTTTATAATTTCTTTAGGTTGTACTGGGTTAGAACTATTTGTTTAAAACTATTTGATATCTTTATTTCATATTACAATTAATGTGTTTTTCAAAAAATGAACTTTATTAAAATTCCCTATATTTTGCTACGGGGAGCTCTCTCTCCCGGTAGCAAAGATGTCCACAAACAGGTGTAAAATTACAACTTAACACTTGTAAATTCTGTCGTAAAAGTCACCACCTCTACAATTGAGAGGATAGAGATTCCTAAGACTACAGCTTATTTATAGGCACCTTAGTTGTATGCACTGAGAAATGGTGAAGAGCAGAAAAGGGTAGAATTACAATGAGGTCCAGGAGTAGATCCATATGAATGTAGATCTACACATACAAACGTACATTTGTAAATCGCACCAATAGAGAGCAATCTTGTGATGTGTTCATGGTTAATGAACTTTAAGGAAGACGATGCCCCAAAGTTCCACAGTAAGCAGTGCTTTAGAAAGATTCCCTAGAAGAGAAGCAACACATCCTTTATTGTGCTGTTAGATATCAAGTTTTCAATGAACCTATTTGATGCAGAGACTTTTTAAGATATGTGTAAATTTGGCAATTGCCCAGTACCCCCACCATTAAAGAACCCCTCTGGAAAAGTAAACTTTCTCTCTAGCCCACCTCTAGATAGCTTTGACTTTCTCTCTCTTTGCCCAGTGTCACGTGTTGGAGTGTAGCTTTTATAATCAAAATTAACATGAACTGCTTGCAAAATAATTTGTAACCAAGCTGCATATAAAATGCATTAATATGTTTCTAATGTACACATTTGAAATGTGCCCACGAGGAGTGGCCACCAATGTATATGATGATTGATGAAATTGACTAATAATGAATTATTAATGTACTACTGTATGATCCTGTTTAGCCTTTAAGAAATATAGGTTAAGGTTTTGCTGAATAAATCATTAGACCTTAGTTAGCATGAGTCTGGGCCTAGCTGCCTGGTCTCATATTAAATGTGTTTTCTAACGTGCACTGTGCTGTCTTCCTGAAGGACAAAAGCTGTACTTTTCCAGAAGTTAGAGATGTGTGTAGCCATAGTAGATTCTTTCTCATGAGACCCGACTTTCTCAAGGAGACATTCTTGTTTAATGCAACAGTGTAATTCGCAACAGGTACAAGGTCGCCTGAACTGGTAAAGACAATGGAGCTACTGACTGGAGTTGTGCGTGTAACTTTTTCTACCTGCCATCTCACCTGATGAAGACGTAAATCACAGGAGCCAATTAACTGTATGAGAACTGTCTTAGGTGAAAATTCTAGTAAGGTGACCACACAACTATTGGATAGAGATAGTGGTGCACCAACTACTGACCAATGGGAAATTATAGATTTGTCTGGCAAATTCAATTTAACGTCGCATTACAAGGAGACAGGAGCCATTAAAGGGACACCCCCTGTCGTTACGTTGGCATTCCGACTTCACCTTTGCTGCTTTGATTCTTCAAATCCATCCTCACTTTGCCTTGCCCAACATCTATTTCTTCTCCTCCTTAAGAGGGAAGAACTTTCTGCCTTAGTTTCTGAGACTTTACTGTTCTCTTCTGGCTGATGGCGGATCGACTACTGTCCTGAGGACGAAGACTGACTCTGTATGCTGACCCATTACGGAGGGTAACTATATGATAATGGAATTGTAATTGTCTGTTTGCCTTTCATTTCTAGGTACCAACTGCTTTTGACAGAGACCTTAGTTAGATGTTTTCCAAATTTGTGTTACTAAATTGTTTTTGCATGAAGCCCAACATGCTGATGCTAATTCGAGGTTAGTCAAGGAGTTCATGAATATTGGGTGCAATCAGACAAAATGACTGAATCTTTGCTGTGTTGAATAGATGCGCTAATGATACTCTGCTAAATAGATTCATGTTGACGCCGTGTTTTGTTCTAATGTTTGTAATCTTCGCTTTGCTCATATCTTATTTGAGTTGCCACATTATAACACTGTTGATGTGTTTTCTGGTGTTGAGACTAATAAACCTGATAGTAGAGTGTAACCAATAGGGAATAAATATCATAAATCTTACTAAATTTGTGTGGTTATTAATGGCTGAAAGGTCATGGCGAGTTTGGATTCTTATTAATGTCATTTACTAATTTGATTAATTTGCTGTTGTAAATATTGATGAGCCTATTGACTTATAGACTAATATGCTGATCAAGTATCTCATCTTGAGGTATCTCCAATCAGGGTCAAAAGATTCACTGGCCTAAAACGAGTCCCAGACTACGTAAATTACCTAGTGCGGGATGCTTTATCACACGTTAAGGATACTTTGGAGCCACTAGAAAGACATGTTTCAACTATTCTTGTTTGACTGCATTCCTGAAAGTTTGTTTAGTGTCATGCCAACTTGAGCTAGTAGTAAAACAAATCTAAAAGTTGTTTTCAAACTAGGACCCTAAAAGTATTTGTTGCCCAGGGGCCCCAACAGTCCTAAAGATAACACGAATTTAGCGTGGCAAATCAAATAGTATGTTAGATTCTATTTATTTGCAGTGGTCAGGAGCTGGTAAGTGCACATACTATGTAAGCTAAGCATTCTCTGAAGGCAGTGACGAAGAGTGCTATTTGCAGAGCTCCCCAGCCGCAGTGGAAAGGAGCCATTCTAACAATGGTTAAACAGGGTCTGATTGGTCACTATGGCCTAGCACCAAGATGGCAACGCTCACAATTTCACCACATCAAAGTTTTTACTATTGATCTCTCAATACTTCAGGGTTGGCAAACTTAGGGTCAGTTAGTGTGGATCCGAAAGGGACAACCATTATAGTGTACATCTTAAAGTCAGTCTCACTCACGAGTCATGACATTTACCAAAAAACCTGATGAAATAAAAAAAATATTACTTTATATGGCCAATGTATTTACAACATAAAGAATTGAATGTGTGATGACTGATTGTACTTTTGAAGTGTGAAATAGTCCCTCATGTATAACAATGCAAGAACTCTATAGGAGGCAGGACGATATACCAAACATCCTATAGCACCATGTGACAGAGCAATATAGTAAGACCAGAAACACTTTCTGTGTGAATATGTATACGCAACTATCTGTAGCCAGACTCGAAATGTCCATACTGGGGTTTTATTCTATGCCAATTTCTTTCCTTATTTTTTAGATGAAAGTGACTTGCAAAACATAAACTATGCAGACACAAACTTTGCGTTGGATGGTCCTTTTTTCACAAAGTTTAGAAATCCTTGGAGGGCTCAATGTCCACAGATGTGGTTAATTTTGTGATCAGACTGTCAGATTTTCGTTGTCACGAGTTCGCCACTCAAAGTGATATAACAATAGCCTCTGTTGCACTAGCCTTGTGTGTCTCTTGTCAACTGGTTCAGTGTCCTTGCCTTGCTCTAGTGTACCAATTTATCATTCATAGAAAACAGTTATTGAGTCGTGTTCAGTTACTCTTCTCTTCGTGCAATCTTCAGAATGCCACCGGCTGTGGCTCTTTCAAGTGTCATATTCGTGTTTTAGGATTTCGGGCAGAGAGTACACTCAGTGTGCACTTTTGTAAAAGTCAGGGGACAGGAAGTACTACAACCATGAAGAAAGAAGCTAGATCACTTTTCATTACCTTCAATTACAATACCCCAGGATGTAAATTATCTGTTAACATATGAAAGTAATTCACACTGGCATTTCAGTTTAACGATCCAAGGTCACAACAGCTATAGGTTGTTTTGCATGTTCACTTTTGAATGAGGGAGTATCTTAAACAAACATTGGCAATTCCAAACATGATGGCATTTTATGTAAAAAATGATTTGATCAAATCTTGCTGTCAGACAACAAAGATAAAGCAGGAAAAGTGCAAACTTACCTATCACAAATGACAAGTGCAGGACAGGTGTTCGAAACAGCAGTGCATCACACTCAATGACTAACTCGAGGCCAATTGTTTTTATGTAGCAAAAATATATATTTTGTGAGTTTAATGCTAGAACCACAAGATTCAAATTGCATTCAAGGTATACTGTTTTCGAATAAATAACAATAATCTGTTTGAAAAGTTGACACTGCACTTTTCAAAAACATTTCTGGGGGGTAGAAAAGTTAGCACAGTTTCGAAGTAAGTACAACACTTACAGTTCCAGTCCTGGGGGTTAGGAAGTCCACTAGTTGGGTTTCAAGATAACCCCAAACACCCACCACTAGCAATAGGGGGCCGGACGGGTGCAGAAGTCAAAGTTGAGGCAAGTTTAACATGGGCTCCTATGGAGACTGGGGGCACTCGGTTTCAGATCTGCTGGCAGAGCAAGTACCTGCGTCTTTAGAGGGCAGACCTGGGGTGTTTAAAGGGGCACTGGAGGGGCCGCACATAGGCACCAAACTCACACCCTCAGTGCACAGAGGCAGCTGGTTGCAGGGTGCAAACAGAGCGTTGGGCTCCCAATGCTTTACTATGAGGGTTCCAGAGGGTCGGTTCTGGAAAACCACAGGCTGGACAAGTAGGAGGGCCACCTGCTGAACGTTGCTGCACTGGAGATCAATTTCTCCAAGGCCTGAGGGCTGCGGGTGCAGTGTACCTTTTGGCATGGGATATCTTCATCCGGAGCTTTCGCGGTCAGGGGGCTCCTCTCGATTCACACTGCAGGTGTCATTTTGGACGACAGGAGTGGGCATTTGCTCAGAATTGCCTGGGGATCCTCTCTAGCCGGTTGGGCCACCTGACACTGGCTGTGGGCATCGGGTGCAGAGTGGTCAGGACTCGTGGATCCGAGGAAGCTCTGGAGTCCTTAGATGTAGTTTCTTCTAGGACAGGGCCACTGTCCATGAGCGTTCTTGGCCCTTTTGATGCAGGCAGTCCTCTGGCAGCTTGGTGGAGGTTGCTGGACTCAAAGTATGCATGCTTCCTTTTGCAGGTTCTTTGAAGAAGGAGACAGGCTGGTAGGGTTGGCGCCACGTCAGTTTTCGTCTTCCCTCTTCTCTGCAGGGGCTTCAGCTTAGCAGTCTTTCTTCTTTCTTCTTTCTTCTTGTGAGGTCCCCAGGAATCTCACGACTTGGGTCTAGGGGAGTCCTTAATTCCTGGATTTAGGGGTGCTACAGGGGTCAGGGGTCAGAAGGCAGTAGCCAATGGCTACAGACCCTGAGGGTGGCTACACCCTTCTTGTGGCCACACCCTTTTGGGGGGGGATATGCAAAGCTAACCATATTGGTCCCTGCCCGCCAAACTAAGATGAAGAATTCTACAGGGACGGGGTCACCTCAGCTCTGGATCCCGATAGAGGTGGTCCTATGTGAAGTGGTCACCCCTTCTTGCTTTCTCTAATTTTCCCGCCAAACTTGCTGCCAAAGTGGGGCTTTGTCCAGGGGGTGGGAAATTCCACTAGCTGAGGTGCCCTGGGGCACTGTAACAAGAGGCCTGAGCCTTTGAGGCTCACCGTCAGGTGTTACAGATCCTGCAGGGGGGAGATGTGAAGCACCTCCACCCATGCAGGCTTTGTTTCTGTCCACCAAGAGCACAAAGGCTCTCACCCCATGTGGCCAGAAACTCGTCTCTTAGTGGCAGGCTGGCACAGACTAGACAGTCCTGCACTAAATGACTGGGTAAAATACGGGGAAATCTCTAAGATGCCCTCTGGGTGCATTGTTCAATAAATCCAAAGCTGGCATCAGTGTGGGTTTATTGTGCAGAGACATTTGATACCAAACTTCCCAGTATTCAGTGAAACCATTATGGAGCTGTGGAGTTCGCAATGACAAACTTGCACACCATATCCTCAATATGGCTACACTGCACTTACAATGTCTAAGAATGGACTTAGACACTGTAGGGGCATATTGCTCTTGCAGCTATGCCCTCACCCTGCCCTAGGGCTGTGAGGCCTGCTACTGGGGGTGACTTACCTATGCCACAGGCTGTGGTTTATGGGCATGGCACCCTGAGAGGGGTGCCATGTAGACTTTGCCTTTTTCTCTCCCCCAGCACACAAAAGCTGCATAGCCAGTGTGTATGTGCTCGGTAAGGGGTCCCTCAGGGTGGCATGATACATGCTGCAGCCCCTGGGAACCTTTCCTGGCCACAGGGCCCTTAGTGCCATAGGTACTTTTTACAAGGGACTTATCTGTGTGCCAGGGGTGTACCAATTGTGTAAACAAAGGTACAGATTTTGGGAAAGAACACTGGTGCTGGGGCCTGGTTAGCAGGATCTCAGCACACTCTCAATCAAAGTTGGCATCAAAATCAGGCAAAAAGTGTGGGGGGGGTTAACCATACCAACAAGGGCACTTTCCTACACCCAGTACTTAGCTCAGTAGCCACTGACACTAACACACCTAAAAAGGCAGACACTCTTGTTGCTCAAATATGAATTTACCTTGAAAAAAAAAAGACAAGAGGCATTTGACAAAGCAGGGACAGTTCATTTACATTATGGCCGGGAGAACAATTACAGAAAAGGGGTCTATGGACTGTCTCAAAGTACAATCTGTCTTAGCAGTGTTCTAAACATTTCTCTGAGTGTCATAAAACAATTACAGCATTCCTTTTAGGGTAAAGAAGATGAAAACTTGCCACATTATAAGTAAGGTCCTGTTGCAGTTGGGCCTCGACCTTGAGTGGACACAATGAGGGGTAGTGGATAACATGTACAGATGTCTGGCCTGGTGGGCACGTGATCGTGGTGTTTTACTGTGGGTGCTGTGTTCTGATTGGTTGAGTGTTCCTAACCACATGTGGGATCTGGCGTTATGGTGTTTGGGAATGCACGCACCCCTCTGGCCAAGTGTGCTTTATTGGGCCAGTCTCCTAGGACCATTGTGGTGTTGCTGAGCCTATCCGTTGGACCGATCTTCAGTTTCCTATTCACGTATTCATTTGCTGGCTATGTGCTGCCCCACCTGTCAATCGGTAACTTCAGGTCTAGGTGTCAGAGCCTGCCTTTCCACATACTTTGGGTTCAGTGTTGATGGAGAGTCCATAATGGGTGAATTTGCTACTCGAGATGCGATTTCGTTGTTATATGTGGACATATCATGTCTGAGGGTATGGGTGATATTATGTAGTATGTTATGAGTGAGGATAGCCCTATGATCCTCAGTATACAAATCACACAATCCCTCAATCTTGTATTGTCTCTATCTAGTTTATAGAATTTAAGAACTTTATTTTACCCCAACTAAGGAAGAGTAGCATCTCATTGAAGACAACCTTCTTTAATAGGCAAGGAACATTTTTATGGGCTTGTGTTATATGCCCGGAAAGGTAGAAATGTAGGAGATCCATTTCTGATTTATATTATATCCAGAGAACCATTTGAGAACTTTGTGACAAACCTAAATTGCCCACATATAATCAATCACTCATTTATCACTCATGCCAAGACCTTACAGGTCTCTCACCATTACAGGACTTTGGATTATGCCCTACTACTACCCTGATCCCAAGTGGCCTTTATATTATACTTGATCAAATCAGATTCCTCAGGGCTGGGAATTTATCATATGTGATCAATTGCATTTATTGTGTATTTATGGGGAATAATATGAGAATTTTTCATCTTACTACACCAAAATCTGCATGTTACAACAAATATCATATTGCTTTCCCCGGTGAAGTTCCGTCCTGTTTAATCTGCTGCCATTTAACGAAGGGTGAAGCATTTAAAGCACCTGGTAATTCATGGGTGCTATCAATACCACCGATCTTGGAATTCTAATGCATGCTTAAACAAAGGTTTGAACAAGGGTCAGAAAACTCTGACCAATTCGGAATCAGGGACATAGTGTCATAATAGGCCATCTAAGCATTCCATCCTTTGTCCCACTCTCTTCAAAAGCAGGTTCTTCCATCTCTTAAGAATATGAGCTTCAGTGCTGTAGGGATATAAAACTAAAAACAAAATGTCACGTGGGACTCGTTCAAAAGAAAGGAAACCTCATCCATGGTTTACAGCAGGGGTTTCCAGCCTTTTGACTTCTATGGATCCGCACTTTATCACTACTGGAACCTGGGGACCCGCACTGAATCATAATTCGAATCCAGGGACCCCCCACTGAGTCATTACTGAAAGCTGGGTAACTAATTTGTTAATATTATTTAATAATTTTCTAAGCAGTTGCGTACCCCCTGAGAAGGCTTCGCGGCCCCCCAAGGGTCTCCGGACCACAATTTGGAAACCACTGGTTTAGAGGCTCTTTCTAATTTTGGCATAATTCCAATTCAACTTGATTCTGTGGAAACATTAATGTAAAAAACATTAGTATAGAAAACACAATACTGGACAAAGTGAGAATTTCTGTCACACATGTATTGTATTCATACACATACAATCTGTTGCAAAATATGTGAATATAGTGCAAACAATGCAGTACTCACAAGGGGATCATACTTAGAACGAATAATACACAAAAACACTATACAGTCCCCAAAAGGTGTATAATCTCATCGACTCAGAGAAATAAAGGGAAATTCCAATAAATTCACTATCTTTGTAACAAGAAGGGATGTTGAATTTATTGGAACTTCCCTATGATTCACAGTATTGTGGTACTACCTAGAACTTACTAGGCTACTTAGAAAAATGTAACAAAAAATGTACATATGTAAAAAATTATAAAAGCACTGGTACATTATATTTTACAAGGAGGATAGTGTAATATAGTGGTTTTTAATTTTTTTTACCTATATATTTTTTTAATTTAACACTTAGGTGATCATTCCGAGTTTGGCGGTAATGGTGTTGTGACCAGGGTGGCGGTGCAGACCACCACATAACGAGTAAGGCGGTGAACCCAACGCCAGTACCGCCACCTCCGACGAGCAGCATCTGGCGGCGGTAGGCAAGTTCAGGCTGGCGGGAACCAATGTCCTGCCCACTATATTACGAGTAACCAGACCATCAGGCTTGCTGCAACGAAAATCTTGGTGGAAACAGAAATTACAAAAGGAGACACTCACCTCCAGGTACACAGACGTGTTTGCATCCGCAATTGCAAACGAACTGCAAGTCTTCCGAGCATTATATCTCCCCATACACCTTCAGGGCCAGCGACAACGACGAAGACGACAATCGTAAGTACGCCTAGCACAGAGTGGAGGAAATGGCAGTGATACACACCCACACATAACACACATTCCCGGCACGGACTGCGAAGGCCACATACACACACACACATACAAACGAACCATAACAGCACACACATCCACACACATGCACACACACACAAAACACGTAAAAGCCAAGTACCCAATACACACACCAAGCCAAGCAGATACGTGCCAAAAATACAGTACAATGCACACAAACACCACCAACTCAGTCACACCCCACAATCACACAACGGCATCTAGACCACAAACACCTCAATGCAGGCATAGACAGGCATGTTGTGAAACACCACACCTCCACACACACACCATAAACTGTATGTAACAATGACATACAATCAAATAGCAGTGAATACACATCCAAACAATGACACAAGTGACACATCACGTACAACCAACATACAAGGAAATCCACAGATGCAGCACCATACACAATCCCACAAGCAAGCAGTCAGACACAGAACAACATTCACATGGCACAACCCATCTGCCCAGCGCATGCAACAACACTGACACAACCCATATACAGACCTCACACACCATTGCACACAGATGTCACACCACCATGTAGAAGGAAACCAGGACAAGCATCTCAACTTGCCAACCACAGCAATGTGGGCAGATGAATTAGGAACCATCAAAAAGGGTTCAAATATATACAAATTGTGTCAAATGGCAAGGCCAATGTCCAGAAATGCAGGACACATTGTCCACATATCATGGCCCCAACTTGACTCCTGACAGCAAATAGGCCTCCACTTCATAGGGGCATCACTTGGAAATGCAGGCACCTCAGGGTTTTGGGGGTGGTGGGGGTGGGGGTGGCTTGGATTTGGAAGGAGGATGTCTCTGTTTGGGCTTGGGAGGGGGTACTTTGGCTCTGGGAGAGGTGGCTTTTTGCTGTGTGGAGAAGCAGGAAAAACACCAGAGAGCTCACCTGAGGAATGGGAGGTGGAAGGGCCTGGGAGGGGCAGGGAGGGGCGACATTTAGGGGTAGTACGGGGTGGGAGAGGAGTAGGGAAGAGGTCAAGGGCAGCAAGGAAAACTTTTTAGGTACACATGGGAGGTCACATGCATGAGGGATGGGAGTGGCGGTAGAGGGAGTGCTCATGTGACATGTTGGTGTGCTGTACGTGGATGCTGGTGTGTGTAATGTGTGCATGTCTCTGGTGGGTGTATGTTAAGTTGGTGAGTGGGTGTGTGTGTGCATATCTAGGGAGGAGGGGGTAGAGATACAGGGAGAGGGAATGGAAGATGTATGAGTGAATCTTGGGGTGGTGTGTGCAAGTGAGGTGGATGTGAAGCAGGTAGCAGAGAAGGTGGTCGTGGCAAGTGCAGATGTGGTGTGTCGGGTAGGTGTTTGTGAGTCTGCTGTTGTGGTGATTGAGGGTATGACAGGAATGCTAGCAGGACCAGTGTGTGATGATGCAGTGCTGGTAGGTGTGAGTGGTAATGTGACTGTAAGGGAGGCAGTGTGGGAAGTGTCTGTTGTTGTTTATGCAGATGTCTGTTGTGTGTGTGCATGCCTGTGGGTACCCACACATTCACTTCACATACAAACAATACATACTTTTGCCCCTGTCTGGAAACCAAGGCCCATATTTATACTTTTTTAGCACTGCATTTAAGTCATTTTTTTTTACGCAAAACCGGCACAAACATACAAAATACAACTCTTTTTTGTACGTTTTGCGCCGCTTTTGCTTCAAAAAGCGACGCAAATGCGGCGCTAAAAAAGTATAAATATGGGCCCAAGAGACCATTTTGCAGTCATGAACAATAGAGTCCTGTAAGCCATACTCATACTTATCACCGATCACCACGTCCCTGCAGCCTAGACACCTGATTGAAATCCTTGATGCCTGTCAACTGGCTAAATGACTGATCCAACAATCAACCCATTAATATACCCAACCACATGTCAGTCATCACAGGATGAACCAAATCTGACCTCAGAGGAACTGTACACAAAAGTAAATGACAGGAATGTGTGGAGTACATTTGGTACAGAGGTCCATTGATGTTAACAAACGTACATGTCATTACCCAAATACAGTGCCAATAAATCACCTTGGACTACTACAGTATACGCAAAGATGGAGTATGCAGCCAGTAAAATGCCTGAATATGTGAGCAACCCATATGTACAGTAGAATGTGTGTTACAGTACAACCACTTCTGTTCCTGCATGACTCTATATATAGCTAACGTGTCACACTCCTACATGATTGGTGTGACAACCAGAACTGTACACTCCCCAAATTTCATCTGACCACAAAAATCCCAAGTCCAGTGAGGGTCACAGTACACAACCATTCAGAAGTCACCTAATAGTCTACACTTACCTCCTTGTGGCTGCTGAGCTGCCCTCAAGCGCCCATCCTACTCTGGGTAGGCCACCGACAGTATGCAGGACAATAGGGGGATCAGGGTCAGATGGGCACCCCTTTCACGTTGGGAGGCCGTCCCCAGCTGGGCCTTTGCGGTCTTCCGGGCCCAGCATCTCAGGTACTCCCACCACTTCCTGTAGTGGGTGCTCCGCCGGCTATAAACCCCCAGGGTCTGCTCTTCCTTAGCAATGGCTCTCCACAACCCTTCTTTTTGGTGGGCACTGACCTGCATGGGAAACATTCAGAAAATGGGGGACATGATGTAAATGATACTAATACAGCTGCAACTTTTGGCGACACAAACTTCGCATACTGCCAATATACCACACACATCATGTGCATGCAAAACCCCAAATCAGTCATCACATGTCAATGTGCACACAAATTCATTGTCAAACACCAACCAAAATGTGGGACAAAGGACGTTGTACTGACCTGTTGCCCTGGAGCCCCATACAACCGCCCATATAGGGTAAGACCCCTTCCACCAGTTTATCAAGGTCCTCAGCTGTGAAGGCTGGGGCTCTATCCCCTGCAGTGCGTGCCATCATTGCTCCAAGATTCAGGACAGCAGCACATGCAAAATGGCGGTCACGACCACAGCAGTCATGACGTCAGTGCCAGCGGTGATCGTCATTGGTCCCAGTTTCCCATAGACGTCGATGTTATCCAATGAGGAGTTGCACGGCGGTTCCGACCGGCGGCGGAATGAGATCATTTTCATCTGTCCAATGCATGCAGGACAGGTGGATGCCATTTTAGTCTGTTACATGACTGTCCTGGGTTCACACAGCATCATTACCTGCATATCGTCGCAAATTGATTCATGTAGGTTACATTTTGCGGATAATCACATATGTAGTGAGTGTCAGATTACATCACCACACTTGTCACTACATATGTCTGTATTGACAATCCGTATGGTAGAACACATGGAAGGTGTATGTTTACATATCCTGTACATGTCCCTTGTCACATGGATTATGTGGCTTTGTCTGACTAGGAATGGAATATGGAGTACAGTGTCTTTCCACAGCATGACAGCCAACTTACATGACCAGTACTTTGTTATTGTCGAATGACATACTTGGTGCACAACATTGTGAGAGGTGCCCAGATTGCTGTTTGCCTCACTGCCTAGATACCATCAAAATGGAATGCACCAGTTTACCGGACTCTAGTAGATCTTGAAACCATGGAAGAGCACCACATCGTCTTGACCTATCGACTGAACCGTGTGTCCATCAGGGAACTGGTCTCCCAGTTGGAGCCAGACCTCCTTCCGGCTTGAGAAATCCCCATGCCATCCCTCCAACAGTCCAAATGTTGGCAGTCCTGCATTTTCTGGTGAGTGGCTCGTTTCAGGTGACTGTGGGACTGGCTGCAGGGATGTCGCAGCCCATGTTCATTAAGGTGTTACAGGATGTGCTGGATGCCCTACTCAAGCATGTGAACAGGTACGTTAGGTTCCCACAACGTGCTAAATTGCCCAACGTTAAACCGGCCTTCTACAATACATCACATGTCCCACATGTAATAGGGGACATTGATGGGACTCCCATTGCCTTGGTACCTCCCAGGGCCAATGAACAGGTCTACAGAAACCAGAAGAGTACATATTCGCTCAATGTGCAAGTGGTGTGTCTTGCAGACGAGTACATAACACGTGTAAACGCAAAATTCCCCGGATTGGTACATGATTCCTACGTCCTGAGGAACAGCAGTGTCCCTGCATTGATGTTACAGCTGCGGGGACAAAGGGCCTGGCTAATAGGTATGTGTACTGCGCTCCATGTCAGATGTTTGATGCTCCACCCTACACAGTCCAGTCTGCACTCTGCCTAGCATTGTCACTGATCGTCATATCTCCTTTTCCACACAGGTGACTCCGGATACCTCAACCTGCCATGGCTCCTGACTCCTGTCAGACATCCAACTACAGGAGGGAAGACCACGTACAATGAGGCACATGGCCAGACGAGGCGAGTGATTGAGAGGACTTTCGGGCTCTTGAAAGCTAGATTTGGTTGCCTTCATGTGCCTGGTGGTGCCCTACAATACCGACCAGGGGAAGTCTGCAAGATCTTTGTTGCATGCTGCATGCTCAGTAATCTGGCCCTCAGAAGGCACATCCCACTGTTGGAGGAGGGGAACATTGATGCTGGTGCAGTGTTTCGGACTGTAACTCTGATACTCAGGAGGAGGCATACGAGGATAAGGCACATGACAACAGGACTGACCTGATTCATCACTACTTTCAATGATGAACAGGTATGTGTGATTTGTATGTCATCTGCACTTGGACTATATCTTGGTAAAGCCAGTCTTTACCCAGATATTGCATGCATCAAGGTGTGTGTGGGGACAAATGCCGTCCATCTTGATTTCCAACCCTGAAAGGAAGCTGACTTACCATGAGGGGTAGTTGAAATGCATTGCTGCTTGGTTGTACCAAGAGTTTTGGATCCTCAGTCTGCCTGTTTGGGTAAAGGTAAGGGGGACATATCAGTCTTGTCCTGCTGTGTAGGCATATGATGCTACATTGACAGCTGCTGTGTGGAAACTACCTGTTCCTGACTACTTAGGGAGGTGAGTAATAAAGATGTTACCTATGTGATATCTTTACTTTCCTACACATGTGTGTGAGTGACAATGCAGGCCCTTACATATGTGACATCATAGCTGCTGGGTCAGTCATCCTGTGTTTGTGTTCAACTGATGTTGATGTATGACTATGGAGTACATGCCTTACAACATTGTGCCTAATTCTGTGTAATTTTCCCTCTTGAGGTTACATGTCTGTTTGCAAGCTGCTAACTGATTTGCCTATGGCATCATTGACACTAGATGTTACTACAATATGGATGTACTTACACACCTGCTGGAGATTCCTACTACATCTGTCACTTTGACATTATTGTGGTGCCGACATGTGTATATGATTGTTGCTTGTAAATAATAATTGCCACTTTGAACAAGGAAGACACTTGCACCACGATTTGTGCAAATTGGCTTTTATTGAGTGTATTATATCACAGTCCAGAGGAGTGGGGACTTGGTTTAGGTGGAGATCAGAGTGGGTGGTCCAGCTGTTTGTTTCACAGGTTCTGTATCCATTAGCCTTGGGAAAATGGGAACTTGGCATTGGACAGCCCACAGGGTGAAATAGTGGCACACAAGGGTGACAGTTCAGGAGAGGCATCACCTCCTGGTGGGGGGATTGGTCTTTGCCTCAGGTCCTGCAGGATATCTGGAGGCTGACCTCCTTTTTACGGGAGGTCCCTCAGCTGCAGGGGTAGGGGTACTGGTGTCCTTTGGGTCCTCCTGCTGGGCCTCCATTCCAGTAACAGGTGCTGATGTAGAGGGCAGTGGTGTTGTGTGACTACAGGATAGAGCCTGCTGTTGGGTTGAGGATGTCCGCAGGATGTTGTTGAGTTCCTTGAACTCCCCTAACATGGAGAACATGGTGGCATTGAGTACCTGCCACTGCTGCATGGCATCCTGGTGGTATTCCCCATGCAGCCTTTTGGTCTCCTGCAAGCTGGTGAATATCTGGCCCATCTTGTCCTGGGATTGCTGGTAGGCCCCCAGGACACTGGAGACTGCCTCCTGGCCAGTCGTGTCCTGTTGCTGCCTTGTCCTTTGGTCCACAATTGCCCTCCCACTGGCCCTTGCACACTGTGCCTATGCCCCTGGTCTGTGTGCCCCCTCCCAATGACACCAGGACCATCATTGTCTCAGGATCGCACTGTTGACTCATGCCCCTGTCCTGTGGGGCACACTGATGTTCGATGTGACCTTGGGACACTGGTTTGGGAAGGTGGGCTCTGCTGTGCAATGGATGCCACAGGGGAGGTGGTTTCAGTTGTGGGCATGGTGAGGCTGGTGGTGGTGGACTGACCACTCATGCCTGATGGGCCAGGTTCGTCATCCCTAACCAGACATCCAGGGGATTCCTCCACTATTGGACCCGCTTCCAGGCCTCAGCTTTCTGTCACTGGCATCCTCTGCTGTGTGGCAGTACTTATGAGACCTGTGGGATGAGAGGTATTGTGTCACATGATGGTATTGTACAAGAGACACACTTGGTTGTATGCCATCATTGACTGGATTTGCAGGACTGTAATGGCATTAACAGTTACTAGACTACTGCTTGTGTTTCTATCAGTGGAATGTTGCAATGGTCCTATTTTGGGAATAGTATGTGTTGGACATTTTTGCTTATGCAGGGTCATCCACAATCTTTTTGCCTCCTGCCTCCTATTTTTTCTGACCTGTTGCTGTTGGTTTTTTAACTCTGAGCACTTTACCACTGCTAACCAGTGCTAAAGTGTTCTCTGTGTAAATTATATTGTTGATTGGTTTATCCATGATTGGCATATTTGGTTTACTAGTAAGTCCCTAGTAAAGTGCACTAGAGGTGCCAGAGCCTGTTAATCAATTGCTACTAGTGGACCTGCAGCACTGGTTGTGCCACTCACATACGTAGCTCTGTAATCATGTCTCAGACCTGCCACTGCAGTGTCTGTGTGTGCAGTTTTAACTGTAAATTCGACTTGGCAAGTGTACCCACTTGCCAGGCCTAAACCTTCCCTT
This sequence comes from Pleurodeles waltl, assembly GCF_031143425.1. Classification (NCBI taxonomy): domain Eukaryota; kingdom Metazoa; phylum Chordata; class Amphibia; order Caudata; family Salamandridae; genus Pleurodeles; species Pleurodeles waltl. The sequence goes on from NC_090444.1 coordinate 1,190,532,479, forward strand.
TTCTTACGTCAGACACCCCTAAGGTAGGCCCTGGGTAGCTCCAAGGGCAGGGTGCAGTGTATGGTTAAGGTAGGACATATAGTAATGTGTTTTATATGTCCTGACAGTGAATTATTGCTAAATTAGTTTTTCACTGTTGCAAGGCCTGTCCCTCTCATAGGTTAACATGGGGGCTACCTTTAAATCTGATTAAAGTGTAGATTCCCTTTGGGAGCGGATGGACATGTGGAGTTTGGGGTCTCTGGGCTCACAATTTAAAAATACATCTTTTAGTAAAGTTGATTTTAAGATTGTGTGTTTGAAAATGCCACTTTTAGAAAGTGGGTATTTTCTTGCTTATACCATTTCTGTGACTCGGCCTGTTTGTGGATTCTCCGTCTGGGTCAGTTTGACAGTTGGGCTGGTTCCACCTCACACTAGACAGTGACACAAAAGGAGCTGGGGTGTAGTCTGTATTTCCTGATGAGCCATCTGTGCTAGGAGGGAGGGGAGGAGTGGTCACTTACACCTAAAAGGGCTGTGACTGCCCTCACACAATGCAGTCTCCAACCCCCTGGTGAGTGTCTGGGGCCTGGCCTGGGCAAGGCAGGATTTCACATTCAAAAGAGACTTTACTTTGAAGTAGGCCTACTTCAAAAGAAAAATTGGGTATAAGAAGGGCACCCAAAAGCACAGACTTTAGAAACACTTCTGGAACCAAGAGGAACCTCTGCCTGGAGAAGAGCTGAATAGCTGAGGAAGAAGAGCTGCCCTGCCTGTGACTGTGCTTTGTGGAGCTACCCTGCAGTTGCTGCTTCTGCCAGAGTAAGAGGGCAAAGACTGGACTTTGTGTGCCTTACATCTTGAGAAGAAATCTCCAAGGGCTTGATCTAGAGCTTGCCTCCTGTTGTTTGAAGTCCCAGGGACAGCAAAGACTTCTCTCTGCCAGCATCTGGAGTCTCTGGAGAGACTCCTACTCTGCCCTGTGGTGCCCATCCAGTTCCTGGGAACCTGAAAGGAGAAGCTGGCAGCCTTAAGACAAGAAAATCCATGCACAGAGGGCCGTGCGGGGAAAAGATTGGCGCGACTCCGATCTGCGGCTGAAAAAAGGACGCGCCGCCGGCTCCGCAGCTAAGAAAACGACACTCGCAGGAAACGCGACCGATGAATCGACGCACGGAGCAGGAGAAACTATGCGTAGCTTCGCTGACGGAGGCTGGGAGATCACAACCTGTGCTGCGGAGATTTCGGATCATCATGCGGCTGGATTTCTGACTCACGTACCGCCGTGCAGAGTTATTTTTGACGCACACCCGCCCGTACGGGGTTATTTTTGGTGCACACCAGGTATATTTTCACGCTAGCAGCGCTTTTGTGTGTTTAAAACTACTTAAAGACTCTTTTTGCATTTTTATTGATAACTTGACTTGTGTATTGTGGATTTTTGTCATTTTGGTCTTGTTTTGTTTAGATAAATATTTCCTATTTTTCTAAATTGGTGTTGTGTCATTTTGTACTGTTTTCACTAAGTTACTGTGTGTGTTGGTACAAATACTTGACCCCTAGCACTCTGAAGTTAAGCCTGCTGCTCTGCCAAGCTACCAAGGGGGCAAGCAGGGGTTAGCTGAGGGTGATTCTCTTTTACCCTGACTAGAGTGAGTGTCCTTGCTTGAACAGGGGGTAACCTGACTGTCAACCAAAGACCCCATTTCTAACAGTATGTATTTGTCTTGCTTCTGTCATTGCCATGTACTGATGTGCATTCCAATCACTTTTTGGTGAAGGTGAGTGACTTGGTTTAACGTGCAAGTGCATAGGTGTGAAGTGGATGTAGAAGTCATGCAAGGGTAGGGAGTGTTGCATTGTGGTAGTTGTAGTACTTGCTGCAGTGTGGGGTATCCATGCACTAGGTGGCCTGTGAGGGAATGGTGTCAGTAGGGAGCTGTGGCATTCAAGGGTGGGGATTGGGTCCATAGTGGGATTGTGCAAGTTAGGGTGGTGTGAAGGGGTGAGAGGGTGGTGGGGGTACATGCTGTGCACGGGGACATTGGGGCCGGGGAATGTAGTTGACTTACCAGCGTCCAGTCCACTAGGTATTCCCGTCAGCCCCTCTGGGTATTCAATGGTCAGGACCTTCTCCTCTGATAATGATAATTTTGGGGGAAGTGGTGGGGGCCCACCACCAGTCCTCATGATGGCGATTTGGTGTCTGGAAGCCATTGCCCGTACCTTCCCCCGTAGGTCATTCCACTTCTTCCTAATGTCCTCCCTTGTGTGTGGATGGTTCCCCACAGCGTTCACCCTGACGATGATCCTCTGCCATAAGTCGTTTTTCCTGGCTATGGATGTCTGCTGGACCTGTACTCCAAACAGTTGCGTCTCCACTCTGACAATTTAATCGACCATGACCCTCAGCTCCTTGTCTGTGAATTGTGGGTTTTTTTATGGTACCATTGCGGTTGTGTTGTGTGCGGTGGGGTGTGTGTTGTGCAGGGATGCTGGGTGTGCTATTTGTTGGTGTGAGTTTGGGTAATAGGATGTACGTGTGGTTTGTGGTGTTTGTGTGCAGTGCTGATGTGTGTGTTGTGTTTCTTTTGAGTTTGTATGTTGTGTGATGCATGTTCAGTGTGATGGTGCCTGTGATATCTGGGTGCAGTGCCTTCTTTCAGTGTCCTCTTGCCTCGCTCTGTCAAACTTTCCAGGTGCAAAGGGTTCTGGGTATGTGTGGGTGTGTGTTTTGTACTGCTGTGGTCATGTGTGTGTGGTGTGTGTATGTGTATCAGGTGTGGGGTATTGGTACTGTCCAATGTGGTGCAGTGTTCTGGTCGAGGTGCTTTTTTCTTGCGGCGGTTCAGACCGCCAATGGAATGGCACCATGCTAAGACCGCAGTGCTGATTTGTGATTTGTAATTTGGCAGGCGGGATGTTCTCGCATAGCAGTGCTGGTGGTGCAGACGCCTGCTTCACGCCGTCGTTTAGGCTGACAGTGTTGTTTTTGTGGTAATTTTTGGGCAGTGTTGTGTTGGTGACTCGTAATACTGGCAGTCTTTCGGTGCCTACTTACAGGGCGGTCTTTGGTAAAGACCGCCAAAGTCAGATTGACCACCTTAGTCTGCATTCTGGGTTTTGAGGAGAAATAAAGTGTAGTACAATGTACTTTAACAAAATTAGAAAAAATAGGTAAGCAATTTGAAAACCACTCTACTGCCCTATATTTACCATGAAACTCAGAACGCACACTTAGGGTGGTCCTAACTGTTTTTCACCTTTTTAATTTTGGAAGGATGAAATATTGTTTAGACCACACTTACTCTGCGTTCTGCGTTTTAAGTGGAAGTATATTATACTACAGTGTATTTAAAAACACTAGAAAAAATATAACAAAATATTGAAATATACTATATTTACCATTAAAACCCAGAACTCAGACTAAAGGCCTCATTACAGGTTTGGCAGAGGGGATTACTCCGTCACAAACGTGATGGATAACTCGTCCGCCGTATTATGGAACTTGTAAAATGGTGGACGGGATATCTGTCATGTTTGTGACGGAGTAATCCCCTCCGCCAAACTTGTAATCAGGCCCTAAGTGCAGTCTAAACAATATGGTAGCACCACAGTACTCCACAAATATATTTTTTTTAAATATATAAAGTAATATAATAACTTTTATTTACCTTTACAAACTGTCTCATCCCTTCCTATGCACTTATAAAATGGTAAGACAATATGGCGGTCATAACAACATTGGCGGTAAAAGCCACTTACCGCCGTGCAGAAGAACGCCAACACACTGCCGCGGCCGCGGAATTCAGCCACAGCTATTATGACCCAAAGCACGGAATCCGCCAAAATTCAGACACCCACACAAGACCGCCACACCAAAGGTCAGTGATAAACTGGCGAAAACAAATCCTCCACCGTCACGCCAACAGAAATACGCCCACACTATCACGACACACGAATCCACGCGGCGGTCTTTCAACCGCGGTATTCCATTGGCGGTACACACCGCCGCGCTCAAAATACACACACTATTACAAAACACAGCCACATTGGACAATTCCAAATACACACCCCTGATGCCCGTACACGCACCACTCCCACACACCCATTACAATATAAAACACACACCCACATCACCCACAAACCCCTACGACCACAATTACCGAGAGAAGGCCAGAGAGAGACACCACAAACAACTTCCAAGCATCCACAGGCACACAATATCATCACCCACAGAACTTCCACGCACCTCACACAACACACCACTAAATATCACCCCACTTATCACTATACACATCATCCCACACATCACCCACACCACCCCATGGCACGGCAAAGACACCTCAGGTTCTCTGAGGAGGAGCTAAGGGTTATGGTGGAGGAAATCGTCCGGGTAGAGCCACAGCTATTCAGAGCACAGGTACAGCACACCTCCATAGCTAGGAAGATGGAGCTATGGCGCAGAATAGTGGACAGGGTCAACGCAGTGGGACAGCACCCAAGAAATCGGGATGACATCAGGAAGAGGTGGAACGACCTACGGGCGAAAGTGCGTTCCGTGGTCTCAAGACACCACCTTGCGGTTCAGCGGACTGGCGGCAAACCCCCACCTACTCCCCCACAATTAACAACATGGGATGAGCAAGTCTTGGCGATTCTGCATCCTGAGGGCCTCGCAAGAGTAGATGGAGGAATGGACTCTGGTAAGTCAAATCTTAACTATTATATCCCCCACCCTACCTGCATGCCATCACATACCCCCACGCTCACCCCATCACTCCTACTCCTCACAAATGTCCCACTTTCACAACCCACCCATCCCAACACCAAGCCCTGCATGCAACAACAAAGCATGGACACCCATCACCAAAGCATGGCCACTGCACATACCCATACACCCCCCTAAACCACCATCACACAAGGTCCCACACAGGAATGCAAACACTGGGGTACACCGTCACCCACCTATTGCACACCATGGCACACACAGATGTCATAAACATCCTTTTATACCCCTGCAGGACCCCTACCCAATGTCACCGGACAGGAGGGTCCACACATGTCCACACTACCAACAGAAGAGGCCCACAGTGATGTCAGCAGCTCTGTCCAACTGGATCTAGATGACCAGCCCGGCCCATCAGGGACCTCTGGACAGTCGGTTCCCCTGACACAGTCACAGGCCACCACAGACCTTCCCCCCTCTGGAAACACCAGCACAGCACCCACCCAGTGGGCCCATGCCTCTGTCCCCAGGACAAGTCAAGCAGCAGTGTGTCCACCACTACAGGGAACCCAGGCTAACCCACCATCCCAACAACAACAGGGACCTGGGGGCAGTGGTAGTGGGCACACTGTCCCGGGAATGGAGGCCCAGGAACACAGGGGAACTGGGAGGGCTGCTATGCAACAGGGGAAGGACAGGCCAAGGGAACCCACTCTCCACGAGGCCCTCTCCTCCATCATGTGAGCCTACCACCACTCCCAGGAGACGATTGTAACGGTACTGGCCAACTTTCAGGAGACCCAGCTCCTGCAGGAGGAACAGTATTTGGGCTTCAGGGAGGAACTCAGAGCCATCAATTCCACCCTGGGCACCATCGTAGGGGTGCTGAAGGAAGTACTCAACATCAGGAGGGACACTGTGGCACAACAAGGGGCCCCTGACACTAGCATGGACGATGAACTGCCCACCACCTCCGTCGGCGCTAGTGGACAGGAGGTACCGCCACAGGACCACCACACCAGCGCCCCACCCCCTGCAGAGGGAGAACCACCCCGCAAACGGTCCCTGAGATCCAGGACAAAGACAGAGAACGATGCCAACACCCCCGCCAAGAAATTAGACCACCCTGAATGTCATCTTTCTGTCCCACTCTGTCACCCTGTCCATCCTCAAACTGCCCCAGCTCCACTTCCTATGCCCATTTGGGCAATGCACCTGTGAGACTAATAGACTGGACTCTGCCATGGACATTCCTCCACCATCACCCCTCACCATTTTACAACCCCCTCCAATATTGAGCACTTAAATAAACACCCTTGAAGCACAAAACAATCTGGAGTCTGTCTGTGGTTTCGAAATAGTGTATTAGCAATTACAGTGACAAAATGCTCTTTCAATTGCAATGCCAACATACCTTTGTCACAGCTCTAGTCCATGAGGAAACAAAGCAGATGTCACACTGTGGGACCCACATCTGTGAAATCGTAAGGGAAAGTGACAACTCAGTGACCATACACTGGGTGAAAACGACAGACAGTAGAGAGGTAGTAGTGTTAAAGTACATGTAGTAGGCAGGTCTGTATTCTTATCTGTGTCTCACTGGAAATATTGCAGGATCACCGAGTTCCTGTTGTCCATGTCCTCTTCTTCTGCTTCCTCGTCTTCACTGTCCACAGGTTCCACAGCTGCAACAACACCGCCATCTGGACCATCCTGCTGCAGAAAAGGCACCTGTCGTCGCAAAGCTAAGTTGTGAAGCATACAGCAGGCCACGATGATCTGGCACACCTTCTTTGGTGAGTAGAATAGGGATCCACCTGTCAAATGGAGGCACCTGAACCTGGCCTTCAGGAGACCGAAGGTCTGCTCTATAATCCTCCGAGTTCGCCCTTGGGCCTCATTGTAGCGTTCCTCTGCCCTTGTCCTGGGATTCCTCACTGGGCACAGTAGCCATGACAGGTTGGGGTAACCAGAGTCACCTGCAAATGGCGAGGGACAACTGTTAGACACACACTAACGTGTAGGGATATCCCCAGACCCAGACAACCATTCACTGACTTGCTTCCAGGTGCTCACCTAATAGCCACACACGGTGCCTCTGGAGTTGACCCATCACATAAGGGATGCTGCTATTCCGCAGGATGTAGGCATCATGCACTGAGCCAGGGAACTTGGCATTAACATGGGATATGTACTGGTCTGCCAAACATACCATCTGTACATTCATCGAATGATAACTCTTCCGGTTCCTGTACACCTGATCACTCCTGTGGGGGGGGAGCAGAGCTACATGGGTCCCATCAATGGCACCTATGATGTTGGGGATATGTCCAAGGGCATAGAAGTCACCTTTAACTGTAGGCAAATCCTCCACCTGAGGGAAAACGATGTAGCTCCGCATGTGTTTCAGCAGGGCAGGCAACACTTTGGACAACATTTTGGAAAACATAGGCTGGGACATCCCTGATGCTATGGCCACTGTTGTTTGAAATGACCCACTTGCAAGGAAATGGAGTACTGACAGCACCTGCACTTGAGGGGGGATTCCTGTGGGATGGCGGATAGCTGACATCAGGTCTGGCTCCAGCTGGGCACACAGTTCCTGGATTGTGGCAGGGTCAAGCCTGTAGGTGATGATCAAATGTCTTTCCTCCATTGTCGACAGGTCCACCAGCGGTCTGTACAACGGAGGATGCCGCCATCTCCTCACATGTCCCAGCGGACGGTGCCTATGAAGGACAACAGCGAGCACAGAGTCAACCAACTCAGGGGTACGTACCCACAGCTTACACAGAACACGAATCCTAATCCGAAAAGTGGCCTGTATATGTGTTGAGACTAGGCCTAGGTATGTGTGACACAGTTAAAAATTAAGCCATGTGGGCCCCTGAAATGGCGGCTGCCTGACCTGTAAAGTGGGACAATGGGATGTGAGGTAACTGCGCTGACGTTGTACACCTTCGCGATAGGCGGTCGAAGACCCCGGCGCAATGCTGCATTGGTTAACATTAGACCATATGGGTCCCAGGCGCCAATGACGATGTACGCCGGCGGTGACGGTATGCACAGCCGCGGACGTGACCGCCATTTTCTAACTGTTCAATCACTCGATACCTGATCTTCGACAGGAGAGGACCTACACTGCAAGTGCTGCTGTGACCTCGGTCTGGAAGAGACAATGGCTCGAGTGTCTGGGGAAAGGGCCCCTGCCTTCACATCGAAGGAGTTGGAGAAAGTCGTGGATGGGGTCCTCACCCAGTACACGCTACTCTACGGTCCGCCAGACAAACAGGTAAGTACACTGGGAGCATGCTGTATGGGCTATGCCTGTGTGGAGTGGGGTGGATGAAAGATGGGGGGGGGGAGATTGAGGCGTGCATGAAACGACGATGAGTGCATGTGCCACATGGCAAGGGTAGGGATGGGGGCCAATGACTGTGACGGTGCATTTGGTAATAACCTTTCTTTTCCCCCTGTACAAATCCTGTAGGTCAGCGCCCACCAGAAAAAATATATTTGGCGTGCCATCGCCAAGGACGTCCGGACCCTGGGGGTCTACAACAGACGAAGCACCCACTGCCGTAAGAGATGGGAGGACATTCTCCGCTGGAGCAAGAAGACGGCGCAGGCCCAGATGGGGATGGCCTCCCAACGTGGGAGGGGTGCCCGTCTCACCATGACCACCCTGATGTTCAGGATCCTGGCGGTGGAGTATCCGGAGTTGGATGGGCGCTTGGGGGCATCACAGCAGCCACAAGGGGGTGAGTACACTCTCATCCTGCTGATTTTGCGCGCAGTGGAGGTGTCTGGGTTGGGGAGGAGGGCTGTGGGTTTCCCTAGGCCAGGGCGAGTTTAGTAGGCAAGGTCCCTCCGTAAGGCAGAGCATGGGGCACCCCACCCCACCTGTGTACAGTGCCAAGTACACCGAGTCATGCTCCTGTGTCATCCATGTGTGCAGATGTCGTCCATAGCCTTGTAGGCCATGTCCCAGGGATTGAACAGTGGAGGCCATGTGCACGGCGTAGTGCAGGGGGCTTCTGTGTCTGTCGTTTCCGCCAACGGTAGCGGTAATGCATGCACTCAACATGTTTTTCTTCTGTCGTCCCCCCTTTTTGTGGTCTCCCTGTTCTTGTGTGCATTAGCATCATCAGGCGGAGGAGCAGTGGCACCGGAGCAGGAGGGAGGTGCATCCCACATGGCTCTGGAGGGCGAGACAACGGACTCGGAGCTCACCAGTGGGACGGAGGACGAGGGGAGCTCCACGGCGGGGACAGGAGCTGACACCAGTGACACGGACTCGTCCTCTGATGGGAGCTCCCTTGTGGTGACGGCAACATCTGTGCCCCCCGCATCTACAGGTACAGCCGCCACCCACCCTACCAGCACCGCCATCCCAGCAGCCCCTCAGCCTTTGCCCCGTGCCCGCTCACCCAGAAGGGTGGGCATCACCTTCGCCCCAGGCACCTCAGGCCCTGCCCCAGTCACCACTGCTGCCCTCAGTGAGGAGGCCATTGACCTCCTCAGGTCCCTCACTGTGGGGCAGTCTACCATTTTGAATGCCATCCAGGGTGTAGAAAGGCAGTTGCAACAAACAAATGCATTCCTGGAGGGCATTCATTCTGGTCAGGCAGCCCTTCAGCGAGCTTTTCAGACTCTGGCCTCAGCACTGATGGCAGCCATTGTCCCTGTGTCTAGCCTCCCCCCTCCAACTTCCTCCACCCAGAGCAAATCCCCTGTACCTCAGCCTATCCCAAGCACACCATCAGACCAGCATGCACACACGTCAACACACAAGGGAAGCTCAGGCAAACACAAGCACCACACATCCCACAGGCACTCACGCAAGCATCACACACATGCACACACACCAACATCCACTGCCTCCACTGTGTCCCCCTCCTCCTCTTCTCCCTCCTCTCTCCCAGTCTCGTCTCCACTCACACCTGCATGCACTACACCTACAGCCACTACTTCCATCACCAGCACACACACCACCACACCCCGCTCACGTGCAGTCACCACCCCACTACCATTCACACGTCCCCTGTGTCCTCTCCCAGTGTGTCTGTGACGCCCCCTCCCAAGATACACAAACGCAGGCACACACCCACCCAACAGCCATCCACCTCACGACAGCCTCCAGCGCATGCACCTTCACCCAAAGTCACCAAACGAACACTTCCTACAACCGCAACCTCTTCCTCCACTCCCAAACCCCCTCCAGCAACCCGTCCCAGTGTCTCCAAAAAACCTTTCCTGTCCAACCATGACCTCTTTACCACACCTCCCCCACCCCATCTTTCTCTTAGGGCCCGACTCTCCAGGTCCCAACCTAGCACCTCAGCCACACCATCTCCGGGATCAGTGGTGCCTGTAGTCACTGGAATCTGGAATGCACCGGCCACCAGGGCAGCCAGTGTGGCACGGAGCCACAGCACGGACAGTCCCCAACCTGTGAAGCATCAAAAGTTGGCCAGTGCCCGGCAGTAGAGGGGGAAGACTCCAGCCACCAAAGCCGCTCCCAGGGGTCCAGGTGGGAGTGTGGAGTCAGCTGCGACACCTTCCAAGGTGGGGAAGGGCCACAAGAAAGTCAGCAGGTCTGGGAAGAGCAGCACGGCGGAGAAGACCGCCATCATCCCCGCTGCCCAGGAAGCCACCGCCAGCACCTGCCCTGCTGCCCAAGAGGCCACCGCCAGCACCTGCCCTGCTGCCCAAGAGGCCACCGCAAGCACCTGCCCTGCTGCCCAAGAGGCCACCGCCACCACCTGCCCTGCTGCCCAAGAGGCCACCGCCAGCATCTGCCCTGCTGCCCAAGAGGCCACCGCCACCAGCCCCGCTGGGCCTGAGAGGACTGCCAGCACCAGCCCCGCTGGGCCAGACAGGACCGCCAGCACCAGCCCCGCTGGGCCAGACAGGCCCACCAGCACCAGCCCCGCTGGGCCAGAGACGACCGCCAGCAACAGCCCCGCTAGGCCAGACAGGACTGCCAGCATATGCCCCGCTGGGACAGACACGACCGCCAGCACCAGCCCCGCTGGACCAGACAGGACCACCAGCCCCGCTGGGCCAGAGAGGACCGCCAGCACCAGCCCCGCTGGGCCAGACAGGACTGCCAGCACCAGTCCCGCTGGGCCAGACACGATCACCAGCACCAGCCCCGTTGGGCCATGAAGGACCGAAAGCACCAGCCCCGCTGGGCCAGACAGGACCGCCAGAACCTGCTCCGCTGGGCCAGACATGACCGCCAGCACCAGCCCCGCTGGGCCGGAGAGGACCGCCAGCACCAGCCACCGCTGGGCCAGAGAGGACCGCCAGCACCAGCCCCACTGGGTCAGACACGACCGCCAGCACCAGCCCCGCTGGGCCATGAAGGACCGCCAGCAGCCGAGTCACTGCAAAGGACCCTGCTGCCACAAGCACCACTGAACAGGGCACCGCCGCCACAAGCACCACTGAACAGGGCACCGCCGCCACAAGCACCGCTGAACAGGGCACCGCCGCCACAAGCACCGCTGGCCCATGAGCGCAAAGGGCACTGACGCTACTGAGTCCGTCACGAGTAGGATGAAGCACTCTGGGCACCAAGCCCCCTCCAGAACCAGTGGAGAAAGACATCCACTACCTCTGTCCTTGGCAGGATGAAGCACTCCGGGCACCAAGCCCCCTCCAGAACCAGTGGAGAAAGACATCCACTACCTCTGTCCTTGGCAGAATGAAGCACTCTGGGCACAAAGCCCCCTGCAGAACCAGTAGAGACTGTCATCCACTTGTGAGACTGTGGCTTTGCACTCCCCAGGATATGGCAGTGGGCAACCCACCAACTGTAGAGACTTGAGAGACTGTGGCTTTGCACTCCCCAGGATGAAGCAGTGGGCAACCCATCCACTGTAGAGACTTGAGAGACTGTGGATTTGCACTCCCCAGGAGGGAACAGTGGGCAACCCACCCACTGTAGAGACTTGAGAGACTGTGGCTTTGCACTCCCCAGGATGAAGCAGTGGGCAACCCACCCACTGTAGAGACTTGAGAGACTGTGGCTTTGCACTCCCCAGGATGGAACAGTGGGCAACCCACCCACTGTAGAGACTTGAGAGACTGTGGCTTTGCACTCCCCAGGATATGGCAGTGGGCAACCCACCCACTGTAGAGACTTGAGAGACTGTGGCTTTGCACTCCCCAGGATATGGCTGTGGGCAACCCACCCACTGTAGAGACTTGAGAGACTGTGGCTTTGCACTCCCCAGGATTGAACAGTGGGCATGTGGCCACCTCGTGGATTTGGCGTCGTGCACTCAACTGGCTGAGGTGCCCCCCCTTTCCTGCCCCCTGAGGTGCCTGTTTTATTGCTATCTGATGCCCCTGCAGTGTTCTCTCCGTCATGGTCGGGGATCTTGTGTGGGCCTCGCCCATACCGTGTGGGCCCAGTGTTCCACGGACTTCAATGGAGCACTACCTGGACTACTATTCTTGGTGTATATTTTGTTTATAGTGTATATATGTATATTTTTGCGAACTGCATTTTAATATATTACAATGGTTACACTCATTTTCTTTGGTCTTTGCATTCTTCCGGGTGGGGTTGGGGGGGTGTAACTGTAATGTATCATGCTGTATTAGTGTGTGTGTTGTCGTGGGTGAGGGTGGGGGTGGGGGTGTTACGTGTTGCATGTGTGTGTCCCTGTTTTTTCCCTCCCCCCTCCCCTGTGTCGTAGGTGCAGTACTCACCGTGGTCTTCGCTGCCAGCGTTCGTGCTCCTGGTAGAGGAGCAAGAAGATAAGGGCTGGCAGGATCTGCAGCTCTGGTTCCATGGCATCCGGATTCCTCATGGGGTGTGTAGAGGTGAGCGTTTTCCCTTCGAAGTCTTGTTTCCGCCGTGTTTTTGTCCGCGGTGAATCCGCCCCGGAAAAGGTGGTGGATTGGTAGGTTGTGATACTCTGGGCGGTACTTTGTCCTCCACCTGTCTGTTGGCGGTGACCGCCGTGCTGTTTGTTTGTACCGCCGTGGCGGTCGGAGTGTTAAAGTGGCTGTCTTTGTTGGCGGTTTCCACCACGGGCGTTGGCAGTCTTACCGCCGCTTTAACAACGTCTGCCAGGGTTGTAATGACCACCCATATTTATACTTAAAAGCCAGAACTCAGCCTGATGTAGTCTAAACAAAATGGCTGCCTTCTACATTTGTGAGGCCAGTTATTACCCAATCATACTGTTTTGTAATCGGCATGTACCGCAGTATACAGTGAAATTACTGCAGTATACCGTAGCCCAATATATCACTAAGTTTTTGTGCCTTATGGTCCTCATTCAAAATGGTAAACGTGCACTGTTCTGTAAGTTTACCATTCTTTGCTATTCACACAGGCATTTTAATGGTGGCATCTTAACGACTGCAGAGTCTCCCCACATAAAAATATAGGACTGTCCTACCTTTTTATGTATGGAGACTCCGCAGTCTTAAAGTTATTACCTGTAAAATACCTTTGTGAATAGCAGACAATTGCAAGCTTACACAACATTGTAAGTTTACCTTTGCAAATCATGCCCTATATTTTTAAAACTACAATAACAATTCAGATATGTTACCAAAAAGGACCCTTTACCCCACACAATCTATATTTCTAATACAATTCATCCACGTGCGTTCAGCCACTTTCATGCTACGTCTCTTTAAACATTACTCTATGACACGCCACTCGACTCCACTGCACAACACGCCACTCCACTCTATGACACACCATTCCATTCTACTCTATGACACCGCACTGCACTCTAAGCCACTCTAATCTACTGTATGACATGCCACCCCACTGTACACCACTCCACTCTGCCCCACTTCACTCTATGCCACTCCACTCTACACCTCTCAACTGTACTCTGTGATACTGAATACCACAACACTGTATGCCATTACACTCTACATCACATACTGTATGCCACAACATTCTATACTCAACACTCTAAGACACTCCACTCTACGGTACTCTACTCTAGGACACTCCACTCTATTACACTCTATGCCCATCCTCTCTACAACATCGTACTTCACTCTTTGCCACTCTACAACTCTATACTCCACTTTGCAACACTCTATGCAACTCCTTCTACGCTACACCATGACACTTTACTTCACTCTACTGTATGACACACTACTACACTCTAGTTCACTCTATGCCCCTCCACTCTACAACACTCTACTACACTCTATGCCATTTTACAACATTATACTCTGGTTTATGATACTCTACAGATCTCCTTCCTTGCCAGTTTACTCCACTCTACTGCATGACACAATACTCCACTCTATTCCACTATCCCACTCTATCCCACTCCACTCTAACACACTGTACAACATGCCCCATAATGACACACTACTGCATTCTAATCCACGCCACACCACTCCACCCTACAACCCTCTGCTGTACACCTCTCCACTCTTCCCCATCGACTGCCCTCTACGACACTGTATGATATGTCACTCCACTCCACTCTATGCCACTGCAATCTACCACGCTCTATTCCACTCTCAGCCCCTACATTCTATGCCACTCTACTCCACTCTATGACACTGTACGACATGCTACTCCACTCCACTCTACAATACACCACTTCACTCTATAACACAACACTCCACTATGACACACCACACCACTGTATGGCATCCACACCACCACTCCACTCTATTACACACCATTCCACTCTATGACATGCCACTACACTCTACACCATTCCACTGTACAGCCCTCCACTCTAAGACTCTGTATGATATGCCACTCCAGTGACTAGTATGACATGCCATTCCACTCTACGTTATACCACTCTAATCTACTCTGTTCTATGCCCCTTCACTCTACGTCACTCTAAACCACTTCATGCCACTCTACAACATTGTACTCCATTGCACGCCTTTCTAGGCAACTCCCTCTATGACACTCCGTGCAACTTCACTTTACTGTACTACACACTACTGCACTATACTCCACTTTACTACACAACTGCACTGTATGTCATGCCACTCTACACCACTGTATGCCACTCCACTGTATGAAACTCCATGGCACTCTACGCTAACACACTAAACAATATGGCACTCCACTATAAGCCACTCTACCCTACAATACTCTATTCCACCCTATGCCATTCCACTCTATGCCACTCTACTCCACTTTATGGCACTGTACTTCACACCACTCCACCTTTTGACATGCCACTTCACTCTACAACACGCAACTCCACTCTACGACATTCCATGCCACCCCACTCTGCGACACGCGACTTAACTGTACACCACTTCACACTATTCCACTCCAGTGTAGGCCACTTCACTGTATGTTACTCCACTCTACACAGCAACACTCTACGGCACAGCGCTGTATGCCAAAACACTCTACGAGTCATGAGACTCTATGTCACTAAACTCAATGAGTGGCTCTCTATGCCACTCAGCTGAATGCCACTCCACTGTACTCTACTCAACAACACCCCACTCCAACCTATCACATGCCCGTGCCCTTAGGTAACTATAATTTGCGTCCCCGCCATGCACAGTTCTCACATCAATAATTGTAATGCAAATGTTGCAGTGATATTATCAATGATGTTATAAAACATGTCATGAGTGCAGTAGTATCTGGGGTAATAGCAGTACTTGGCAAGGGTGCGAGTTATAGTTTCCTTAGGGCACGAGTTATAGATACTTGAAATAATTATACCTGTAACAGGTGAATTTCTATGGTTTTGTCTTCCACAGCAGGGTTTGGCCATAGAACCAGGCCCTGAGGCCAACCCCCTGTAACTACCCAACCCTGCACCATGCACGGCTTTCAGCCATGCGCAGTAGGGGGTTGGCCACCGGTCATCCCCCTATAACCACCCAACCCCTCTTCAAGGTTTACAGATAACTTTTCAATGTGAAAATGCAGAGAAAAAACACTTGCATTGTCCTTATCATGCACAAGAAATTTGGATGATTAGTATTTTACAGACGTGGAACTTAAACCTGGGCACCTGCTTTGTTAATATCTGTAAATGCTTCCCTTTGAAGTTTAATTTTTGTGAAGTGAGCATTGTGCCAGAATGAATCTTGACCCGCTTATTTATCAAAGAAGAGGCCAGCAGTTTTTGCAGAATGACTACCCAAATCAAGTACTTTCTAGTGGCTAATTAGTAAGTGTTAACGCATCCCGTCTCAGATAATTTACCTTGTCTGGGACTCGTTTTAGGCCAATGAATCTTTTGACCCTGATTGAAGACACCTTAGGACGAGACAACTACTCAGCATATTAATCACTTGGTCAATAATTTTCTCTATATCCAATATGTCAAAGTAAACCAATTTAGATAAATGCATTAATAAAGTTTGATCACACCATGACCTTTCAACCATGAATAACCACACCAAATTTAGTAAGATTTATGTTATTTTATTCCCTATTGGTTACACTCTACTGGCAAGTTTATTAGTCTCAAAACCAGAAAACACATCAGCAATGTCACAATATGGCAACTAGAATAAGATTTCATCAAGGCAAAGATCATGAAAATTAGAACAAAGCACAACGTCAACATGGATTAATATTAGCAGAGTATCATTAGCGCATTATTCAACAAAGCATTGACTCAGTCATTTGTCTATTTGCATCCATTTAGTGAACCCCTCAACTAACCTCGAATTAGCACTGGCATGTTGGGCTTCATGCAAAACAATTTAGTAACACAAATTTAGAAAACATCTAACTATGGTCTCTATCAAATGTAACTGTTGGTACCTAGAAAGGAAAGGCAAACAGACAATTACAATTTCATTATCATATAGTTACCCTCCGTAATGGGTCAGCATACAGATTCAGTCTTCGTCCTCAGGACATCAGTGGATTCGCCATCAGCCAGGAAACACAGCAAAGTTCAGCAAGACAGGCAATACAGGATACTTCCCTCATAAGGAGGAAAAGTATGAATCGGGCAAGACAAAGATAAGGATGGGTTGAAGAATCAAACTGCAAAATCAGAGTGACAAAGTGGCTAGGTGATAGCAAAAAGGTACGTAATGGCTGATTTCTCTTCGTGTCACAGTATTATATCAATCTTGTTGTACAGTCCCCTAATTTCCAATTGGGTAACATTTGATACATCATTATCTCTGTCCAATAATCAGGTAGTCACCTCATTAGAATTGTCACTTTAGAACAGTTCTCACGTAGTTTATTGGCTCCTGTAGTTGACGTCTCCAACGGGTAGAATGTTAGGTACGAACTTTATTCTCTCAGGCTCAGTCAGTAGTTCCATTGTCTTTACCAGTTCAGACGACCTTGTACCAGTTGCAAGTTTACACTGTTGCATTTAGCAAGAATGTCTCCTTGAGCAAGTCGAGTCTCATGAGAAAGAATTTACTACGGTTACACACATCTTCTAGTTTCTGGAAAAGTACGGCTACATGTCCTTCAGCAAGTCAGCACATCGCATGTTAGAGAAACACATTTAATATGAGACCGGCAGCTAGGCCCCGACTCATGCTAACTAAGGCCTAGTTATTACATTTTTTTAGCGACATCTTAACATATAACTCTTAATGCTAGTACAAAATCATACATTAGTACATTAATAATTCATCGTTAGTC
Source organism: Pleurodeles waltl (assembly GCF_031143425.1). Classification (NCBI taxonomy): domain Eukaryota; kingdom Metazoa; phylum Chordata; class Amphibia; order Caudata; family Salamandridae; genus Pleurodeles; species Pleurodeles waltl. The sequence goes on from NC_090444.1 coordinate 1,190,549,800, forward strand.
AATTTCATTTACCATCGTATACATTGGTGGCCACTCCCCGTGGGCACATTTCAAACACATGTGTTAAAAGCATATTAATACAATTTCTATGCGGCATCATTTTACATTAATTTGCAGACATTTTCATGTTAATTTTGATTATAAAACTACACTCCAACATAAGTGCTACTTTGTTGAGTAAATCTATAGTGCATGTTCTACAATACAGCTGCTTAAATGTCTCCAGTGACGTTGTGTGTCTGTAAGTTTGTCAATGTGATTTTTTCTTAAGGGTTTCCATCAGATGACTTTACAAGGTGGAACTGCAGCGAAAACACAGTTGGATGATTTGTACTTTACAGAAGTTATTCTTTGTTATTTGAAGGGACCGTGGGGGTAGCCTCAAGGCCCCGCTGTCCCAGCCACCTCCCCAGCTCCTGCAGGAGCTGGCATTGCTCCCACATGCAGGGAGATAGTGTAAATGATGCTCCCTGCCTCTTCACATGACAGCAGGCATGGAAAGAGATGAAAACTCTGCTCCAAGCAAGCAGGAGCAGTTTTAATGCTCCTGCTTGCTGGGAGCTGAGTTATGTTTACTTTTGCTTGGTAGCAGCTGTCATAGCTCCTGCCAAGTAAAAGCAAACAGCTACCTCCCGAGTATGTGCACCTCAGGAGGTGGCAGGAGCTGGACCTGGGGGGTGGCAGTCCACAGTGCCATAAATGTCTCCAGGGGGAGGGCCCTGCAGCCCCCCTCCTTCGTTATACATGGGCCCACTCCGGGGAGGTGGTCGCCGGGGCTGTATTTGGCCCAGGAGGGGGGCCGCGCTGTCCCCCTCAATGTTTACAAATATGTTTGTGGCCCCAGGGCAGTGGTGGTCCCTGGGGAGTGGGAGGTCTGCGTAGACACCCTTTTTAAGTTTGTTTGTAGCCCCAAGAGGTTGTGGTCCCCAGAGCACGGGGGGCACGTACAACCCCCGCATAATTTAATTGGTGAAGCTCCAGGGAGATGGTGGTTTCTGGGGCCCAGAGGTCCGTGCGACCGCCATGGTTCATTATATTTGCATAGCTCAGGCTAGGTGGTGGTCCCCACAGTCTGGTGGGGGTCTGTGCAGCCCCTCAATATTTTGTTGTTGAGTCCTAGGGAAGTGGTGATCCCCAGGGCTTTAATAAACCCTAGTCAGGGGACCTTGTGTGCCCCCCCCTTAGTCATAAAAATATGCATGCCCCCGGAACCTGGCCCACCTGAGGGCAAAATAAAAAGCAAGAACGGGAGACTGCACTTGTTTTTTTTTTAAATTCATGGCAAAGTTTATGAATATTTTCAAATTTCGCAATAAATTTAAAAAAGAATGCTTATTTGCTCTGGCAGGGTCCCATTTGTACCCCTGGACCAATTCTAGGGGGTTACGGTAAACATACCCTGACCCCTTTGTTTTTTTTTGAAGACTCAGCTGAAACTGAGTCTCAAAATGGCTGCCTGCCAACCAATCAGATTCCTGCAAGAGTTCAGGAGGATTTGCGAAGTGTTCATGCCTCTAGATATGCAAATTTGGTTTTCCATTAATATCTCAAAAACTACTGAATGGATTTACATGAAATAAGACAAAGTGTGATCTGTGGTTCAAAAGCTCCATTTCTGCCAAATTTGGTGTAATTCTGTTTGGCAGTTCTGGCTGTAGGCATTTCTAAGGAGTCTATTGGAATCAACATGGAAATCACAATTTTTTTATTCCCCTTTTTCTCAGCCCCTGCTTGGCCAATCAACCTGAAGCTTTTCATGCACAACAAGACCCTAGAGGGCACTTTTTTTGGAAACTTTTGTGAAGATTCGTCAAAAGGGGCCAAAAAATAGGCAAGTTCAAAAATCTTTTTTTCCTACTGGGACTCCATCCCCCCTTGAAGGGCCACTGGGGGAGCCTCTGAGTCCCTGCAGCCCCAACTGGCTCCCCTCAAGCAGGGGTAACCAGCATTGCTCCTGCCCACAGAGAGCAGCTACTCATGCTGCTCGCTCTGTTAGAGATTAATATTTTGATCAAAATAAATCGGTGCAGCAGGGAAACAGAAAAAAGTTTGCTCCCAGCTAGCGGAAGCATTTTTGGAGCTTCCATCCACTAGGAGCAGGCTTTATTTTTGCTTTTGCATGGCAAGAGTTTTGAAAATGCTCCTGCCAAACAAGAGAAAACACAGGTTTCCCTTCCCGTGCAGGGGCGAGCAGAGAAACTGCTATGTCCTGGGGGTGGGCTCCCCGGAACATAGCTAGTGAACCAGACCTAGGGAATGGGGTCCCATCAAATGTTTAGCAGCCCCAGATGATGGGATCTCCAGGGACTTCAGAAGCATGGGGAGGGGTATGCATGCCTCCCTCCACCTAAAAAAGACATTGTCCTAAGAGAAGGGGTCACTGGCACTGTAAGTGGTTCAATGAGGGGTGCTGCATGCCCTCCCTCCTCAAAAATAATTTGGGCCTGTGGGATGAGGTCCCTGGGGCCAAAAACAGCTTGAGAAGGGAGGCTGCATGCCCCCCTCCTCCTAAAAATGATATTGGGCCTCGGGGGATGGGGTCCCTGGGGCTGATATCGGCCTGGGGAGAGGGGTCAATCACCCTCCCTCCAAAACAAAGTCTCAGGGCCTGGGCAATGGCACACCGCAGGGGTTTTGAATAACCAAGCAAGGAGCCTACACTTTTTTTTAATAAAAGAATTGCTACGGATTTGCAGATCCTCCACAAATTCACTGGAACTTTGTTTTTAAAAACATTTTTGCCTCTGGGACCCCAACACCAGGCTTAGGGGGGTGACCTGCTCCCTTATGTCTTTGTTGTATTTATTTTTTACTACTCGAGACTTGAGTCCTAAAATGGCTGGCACCACTTCTTGGTTGTGGCGATGTCAGGCAATAAGACCTCACATTGTGATCTGTCAGATCCGCACAGGCTCCACATCTGGCTTTTTGGCCCTGTAGTCTCCAGAGTATCAGAACGTCTGTATTTGGTACTACAGCACACAGAAAATTGCAGTAACCTACCCTGGGCCATTACTGATGACTTTGATTCAGTAATGCACCTGAAACGAGGGGAGGACCCTTAACAACATGAGTTAATAGTTGACATTTCTCATGAACACTATTACCTAATGTTGAAGTACAATGCAAGATTTGTGGAAGGGCTTTGTGTGGCAACTTTAGATAAGGGAATAATCCTACATGGTTTGACTAGGATCTCAAGAGATCTTTATCACTAAGAGCCTGGGATTTCGTGTCCACGTTTAACTGCCCTCTCTAATGCAATCTTATCTGGTACGGATATCCCTGAGACTTGGAGCGGGGCAAGATTATTTTGCTCTATAAAAAAATGAAATCGAAAAAAAATCCTGGGAACTATAGGTCTAGCAGTTTAACTGATAATGTACAAAAATGTTTAGTAGTCTACTATTAGTGAGGGTAGGCGACTGGATTAATGAGCCCAAGCCGTGCCCCATCTCCAGGCATGGTTTAGATTGCACAATAGAACCACTGACCAAGTTTTCCGGTTTACTTTATTGTTTTAGAGAAGTCTTCTACTAAAACAAGATCATTTATACATTCTATTTGTAGATTTAAGGGCTGCTTTTGATTTGGTGCCTTGACCCAAACTCTGGGAGGTGTTATGGAAAATGGGAATGGCAGTCAATCTGTTGGAACCAATAATATGCATTTACACTGATAATTATGCTTGAGATAGGTGGGACAGAGAGGTGAACTGACAGACTGGATTCATGTTAGGTGTGGGGTTCTCCAGGGCTGCATGTTGGCCATAACTTTGTTTACATTTTATAGAAATGGGATGATTGAAATGCTCTACGGTTGTTATAACGATTCTCCCAAATTAGCTAATCAAACAGTACCTGCCCATCTCTTCGCAGATGACACATAACTTTCAGGAAAGGGTGAAGGAATCTGATTATTGGAGGGTACAGCTGGCGAATTCGCTATCTTGAACATCTCAGATCGCAAAAAGTTAACTGACTCTCTAACATAGAGCGTTTTCAGTATTAAAATCACAAGAATGCTCCACACATATCCCAATATCTCTGATTTTAGAAATATATTGTGCCACAGGGTTTGGTGCTAATTTATATGGTGCAGAGGTCTGGGGCAATTGCAATTTAAATTGTCTTGTCCATGTCAAAATGGATTCATGTAAACATTTCTTCATCTCTCACAAAGCACAACATTGATTCCAGTACAGATGAATTTGGGGACAAAGAGTGTACCAGAAATAGCCGATGTAGCATTGGACTATTTATACAATTTTGCATTGAAATATTAGCTGTTAATTGTATCGCAGTAAGTAGCGAGCAAATATTGATTGCTTGCAAACTTGTCCGTCCTGCAAGGTGCGTCCAGAATCTTTAGCCCCTTTTCTCTTCTTGTGTCCAACCTACTATTATATCATAAAGAAATGGATCATTCGCATCCGTAGGAACATGGCTGTAAGACAGTGTGAACATGCACTAAGGATATTTAGAACTAATAGCAATGAGCTAACAGTCTTTGCCATGTCCATAGATTTATATTTAGCTTGGCGTCTGAGATATAGGCTAAGTAACTGTATATAGGTTCTTTGGGTGGGTTATGTTGTAATTACTGGATTTATGATTTCAGTTCTGCGTGTTTTTATTTTATTTATGGAATGTGGTTTTTATGTATGTTTATCACTCTGTATTTGTTTTATAGGTTTTATCAGGATTGTACCTGAAATAAACATTGTACACGTTGACCCTACGTTAAAAACTAGAGAGAGATTTAATTTGGGTCGATAAGCAGGATCTTTGTCTGTGTGTCATTAATGGGGTTTCCCTCCATCATCTTACGGCATTAATCAATCAACATTTGTAAAGCGCGGCCACTCACCCATGAGAGTCTCCAGGAGCAGTCACCAACTGCCTGTTTCAAGATATGTATGTGTGACAGGCAGTTGGTGACTTTGTGTAACTATTTAGCAATTCCAGCCAATTGGATTTGTCACTTAGTGACATCAGCATCCTTTTGCAATTTCAGTTGGTTTTGGGAAATAATCTGTATAAAGACTGAATGTCAATGCGTGAAACATCAGCATAAACATGAAGCCTTGGCAACTGCAACATGCTGTGTGTTTTATTGACGAGTCAGGGATATTAGTTCTGATCTCTTGCTTCTTGTCTGAAGGAACGGGCCATTCCAGTGACTGGGGCTCATTTTTCCAGGCAATTCATGTTCCGCAGTGTCATATGCCACACTGATCATTGAGAAGGATCCAGTTTTCCTATTGTACTCCATGGAGCGATGACAGCACACCCTCCACACATAAGCCAGATACGATTTGGAGTCCCAAAGCAATCTTACGCCAAGTTCTTAGAAATAAAGAATGTTGGAAGCCTCCAGGTCCTGTGAATCTGGCCCCTTTGTGATCTTACCCTGAAAGGATTTTTTGGATACTCTAGAAGACATTACTCTTCCCAGCTATGGATCCCCGTTCCAGATTATTTCAAAAGCAACTGTTGTATTCATTTAAGGTATAACACAACAATCAGCTGCATTATCTGCATGACATCCAATATTGTGGGCCCAATTTACAGTTTACTACAAAAATTGAGAAATAAGTGCCATTAACACTAATTATGACAACGTACATGCATTTTTTCTGAACTGTCATTGATTTGCTATTTCGCTTACCACTAGCTACAAGTTGTTGGTAAATGCGAGCACAAACTCAGTGAAGCACTTTGGTACAAACACTGTTTACATCAATTTCAGCACTGGTGTAAGAGTCTAAATTACACCATGAGAGATTTAGCAGCACTGGCACGTCCATCATGTATGTTTTGCGGGACAATGAATTAACTGGCCTGATTAGATGCTGCACGTTGCTCTGAACTCTGTCTGACAGATGCTGTCAAAATAAGCAAACGATGGAGTAGAATATGTGGCATGCAGCTCTTCTAAAGTTAACTGTTATCAAAAGTTTTGATCTAGAGCTTATGATACATTCAAAAATGCAGTTTCCATAGCAACATGCTACGATTAATGGAAAGGGATATAATCATTGTGAAATCAAAATATATTTCTTGTAAACACGCTTTCTGCGCTTAATTTCTGAGCGCCCTCTTTAATGTTCACTTTTCTGAAAGAGAATGTTTTTTTTTTTCTAGGAATCCATTCCTTGTATTACAAGTAAACGCTTAAAGGCTCAATTTTGTCATTTCTTTGTGAGGGTTCATCTCGTTGGGGTGGGCTGTACTTCAAGCACGAAACAGCGGCATAACATATTATTTATGACTGGACTGAAACGGGCCCTTAGAAAACACCGCGCGCTCGTTTACTGCCTTATTCAATGGCCCTATAACCTACAAGAATCTTCTCTGGCAATTTCTTCCGGGTGCCTCTGGCATTACTGCCTGGCTGCCTTATAAATGCGTCCCGTGAATCACATAGAGCCGGTGCCCGCAGACAAGAGAGCTTCTACTGTCAGAAATCCAGTGCATTTTAAGGGCGGCCTTGAAGCTAGTCATTTCATTAAAGTGGAGAAACGTATTTATTTATCATCTACGAATCGGTGTGCCTAGAGGTCATATGTCTGAGCCAGGACAATTTACAGCTTGCCTCTGTGGCGGGCCTAGAATATGTTGATAAAAACAATATATTAGAGTCTCTGCGTGGCTGCTCTAAAATGACAACTTATATCAGACAGATTTCGACAGAGTAGTATAGCTCAAGTCAGGTCAAATAAACTCTTACAGAAATATAGCCTAAATTCTCCAATTCAACAACACAATACACCAATACATACATGGATAGTGAGTCTGCTCCTTCACCAACGAGAATCCACCACTCAAGCAGAGACCTTCATTCAGTTTGCAGAAACGTGAACCAGCTCATTCGAGTCTGAAGTCAGGACCGGCTTTAGGGCAGTGCGACTGGTGCGGCCGCGCTGGGCGCTGTCCTTGGGAGATAAGCTGACCACCGGGGCGGGAGAGGGGGCACTTTGTTTAGCAATAGCTTAGGATTTAAAAAACACCTGCAGTAGAGTACCTTGTGCATCGAGCTTTCAGGCAGCAATAAAAATGTCAAAATAACTCTTGTGAGTAATGTACCTGCCAGAGGGGAGTTTTGTGATTGGCAATTTTGAATTGCCATAAAGTAGCACAGAGGCTTAATACGCCTTCTGCAACAAGTGAATATGCTGTAGATCACAGATATGTATGTTATGTGAATAGCTGAGTGGATTACTGCTTTTTCACAGAGGTTCCTTTGTTACTGCAGTTCATATGATAGAACCCTAATATAGAACAGTGGCTGTTACGAACTGTCATCAAAGAGCTGTGTGCAAACAGAATAAACTAGATAAGGATGTTATGTTTTTTCCTCTGTTTTTCAATATATATTCCCAATGTTTCTAAAAAGGGCTTGCTTGGGTAGATAATTGTTGGAAATTGCCCTTTCTGCAGGGTTATCCCCAAACTTGTTGGCCTTTCTCGTCTTATTTTTCTGACCATCTTTTTGTTGGCCTTAGGACTCCGAGCACTTTACCACCGCTGGTCAGTGCTAAAGTGCATGTGCTTCTCCCCTAAAACATGGATACATTGGCGTAACCACAATTGGCATATTTATTTTACTTGTAAGTCCCTTGTAGAGTGGTATATCCTATACCAAGGGCATGTAAATTAAATACTACTCGTGGACCTGCAGTACTGGTTGTGCCACCAACTTGAGTAGCTCTGTAAACTTGTCTCAGGGCTGCAACTGCAGAGCCTGTGGGTGCAGTCTCACTGCCACACTGACTTGGCATTTACAAACTCTTGCCAAGCCTTAAACTCCCCTTTTCTTACATATGTCACCCCTAAAGTAGGCCCTAGAAACCCCATAGGGAAGGGTGCCATGTACGTAAAAGGCAGGACATATACTTTAAGTTTTCATGTTCTGGTAATGAGAAACTCCTAAAGCCGTTTTTCATTACAGTGAGGCCTGCCCCTCCCACAGGGCATCATTGGGAATTCCATATATTACCGTAAAGCTGTAATTCCTGATCTGAGAGGAGTAGCTGCCTCATGTTTAGTACCATTGGAATGGTAGCAATAAATCCTCCTTACTGGTAAAATATGGTTTAATATTACTATTTTAGAAATGCCATTTTTAGAAAGTAGGCTTTTCTATACACTCACCGCCATGTGTGCCTAAAGCCTATCTCCAATACATGTCTGGCTTGGGCTAGGTGACAGCTACACTTGTGCATTTCCTTCAGACATCCACAACATAGGATACTCAGCCTCATCTGCATGCACCTGCACACTGATGGGTCTTCCTGGGGAGGAGGTTGGGTAGGGCTCACACTTACACCTCAGAGGGTAGTGACCAGAATCCATGCAAAGGGGCTGATTACCTCCCACTGATAGCCTGGAGCTGAGGCTGACCTGAAGGGGGTCCTGTGCACCCCTACATCAAAGGCACTTTCTAGTATAAGTACTGGGTCCCTAACCCCCTAACTTCAGTACATTTTTGGACTCAAGGAAACACTGCTGCAGCAAGGATGGCTGTGTTCCAGGACTGACACTATGCCAGGATTGACTGCTTCCAGGAACTGCTGCCCTGCTTTGCTGTGCTGCCCTGCTGCCTGCTGATCTGTGCCTGGTAGCCCAAGACTTGTTTGCCAAACCCAGAGTGACTCAGAGTGGCTTCTGCTTTCCTTTGCCACTCGCCACTTCAATCACCCGAGCGGCTTTTGACAAACTCTGCCACTTGCATCATTAATCACCCGGAGCGGCCCAGATAAACCTTTGCGATTTGCTACTTCAATCACCTGAGCAGCTTTGCCAAACTCTGCCGCTCGCATCTTGGATCTTCTGGAGTGGCCCTGCTGAACCTATGCCACTTGCTACTTCAATCACATCGAGCAACTTTGCCAAACTCTTCCACTTGCACCAATAATCACCTAGAGTGGCCCTGCTAAACCTCTGCAGCTCGCTACTTCAATCACCCTGACCGTCTTTGCCAAACTCTACCACTCTCATAATTAATCAGCTGGAGCAGCCCTGTTGAATCTTTGCTGCTCGCTACTTCAATCACCCGAGCTGCTTTGCCAAACTCTATTGCTCGCATCATTAATCCCGTAAAGCGGCCCTGCTGAACCTTTGCCACTCTCTACTTCAAATCACTCTGAGAGGCTTTGCCAAAGTCTGCCACTGACATCTGCGAACACCCGGAGTGGCCCTATCGAACCTGTGCCACTTATTGCTTCAAATCACCCCAAGGGGCTTTGCCAAACTCTGCTGCTTGCATCTGTGAACCCCCGGAGCGGCCCCATTAAACTTCTACCTCTAGTTGCTTCAACCAACCTGAGAGGCCTTGCCCAACTTTGCTGCATGCAGCTTAGGTCACTTGGAGCAGCCCAATAGCCACGCTGCCCGTGTTCTCCCTGCAACTGGAGCAGCCTTGCTAAACCCCAGTGCTGCACCATTCTGCTGCCATCCCCACTGGCTTCCCAGGTGACTACACCCGGCAATTACTTGTCCGCTCCCCGAAAGGAGCACAGCCAGGACATTATCGTAATCCATGGGATCAATGCACACTCGTGCCGAGGAGTTCCCGGCACCACCTCTTTGATCTCATCATTGATTATCAACCTTGTTTGATTTCTGAGTCTGCAAAACAAATATTAAACCATTTACTAATTGGATCTGGATCGTTCTGATCTTAAATTATCCAGATATGCAAGCTTTATTTTTCTACATTCGTGTGGAGTATTTTTGTGGTGTACCACCTATGATTATTGTGTGTGTGTTGCACAAATGCTTTATATATTGCCTTCTAAGTTAGGCCTGCCTACTCTGCGCCAAACTACAAATGGGTGTGCATAGGCTAATTTATGTCATGTAATTGATTTGCCCTGACTAGGATTGTGGTCCCTACTTAGTCAGGGTGCATATCTCTGCCAACTAGAGACCCAATTTCTAACAATAACACATTCTTATTTGGAAAGCTAATCTTTAACAGTGGTTTAAAACAAATGAAATGTACATGAGAGAGGGTCTATGAAGAGATGAGGGACACTTTTGCCCTGTAGTAGATAGGGAATCCGAGGAGGAGGTCTCCGACGGGCACCAAAAATTATTGTCGCATGAGCGCTAAAGCCAGCCCTTTCTGAAGTCTCGTGGCTACGATCCAGGCCAGACTAATTTTCATTATTAACATATAGTTTAAGCGATAATCTCATCATGCTACTGATATGAGAAGAACTTCACAAGTACCTTTGTGATTTCTTCTTCACTCCTTGGCCCTGCGTACAGTTGTTTCAGTTATTTTCTTTATGCACCGTAACCCTTGTTAAGGCACTTATCAGGATAATCAAGGTCCTATTTACAAGCCCCATAAGCCAACAGAGCGTCAACATTTTTGACGCTCCAGCGGCTCAGACTGCAGAATCGTATCAGAAGGCCACGCAAAGCCACTTTGCATGGCTTTTCATTGGCTCATTCATATGGAGTAAGGTAAGGCAGCATAAGTCGCTGCATTGCCTTACTCACTATCAGAGAGGCGTTTCAGTGGGTTTTACCATTCAACGACCATTAATTTTGGTGCTGCCCCCAATTTACTAAATGACGTAGACCTGGGACAGCGCCAAAACCTTACGTCTCCCCATGGTTAGCATAATGTAGAGAAATATTTGTATTTCTCCTCCTTTTTGTTCCTCCTTCCATGTGTGCTGCATTCTGCAGCATACATAGAAAGAGAAAAACCCCTCTCTGGATGGTTTTTGTGCAGGAAGGTGACTCTTCCTGCACAAAAACAATCCTGCATGCGATGCAGACACCAGGCAGCAGTGCTACAATATCGGCCTCCAGTAACCAAAGAACGCGCAGCAGTGCTTCGAACCCACCCCCACAGTCCAACCACCCCCCCCTCGCCCCGAGTGCTGGTCTGACAAAATAGCTAGGCCTGCTTTGGGTTCCCAGTTCGGCCCTGATGTGAAGGAAGCTTTTCCCTTGCAACTTAGATTTTTTTTAAAGAAAATCCTTCTGTGACACGCTTTTCTTCAGCACTGCACCGACGCGGTTAAAGAATATTGCAATGCACTACTGAACAGTACTTTTGCTAAAAATATCTTAACCTACAATCTCATCCACCTCCTTCCCTCGCAGAAACACACGCCCCCCACTTAATGATTTTTTCGAATTTGCAGCACCTGCTGATCGGTAAAACTAGGACTTTTTAAAACCCCAATAATTTCAGTGCGCTCGTGTCCCTGACCAGCAAATCCCAGTCCCAAAATGGTCTCTTCCCCACTGGAAGTAATGCACAAAGCGAAGGAACAATCAGAAACTGAACACCGGGGCACTTTCGGACATACATCAATGATTTTATGACACCTACAAAGACATTATAGACCTGCAAGAGTGACGCATTTGGCAGCACTCTGCCCTCTTTTATGGTCACGGCTGTGTATTTTCGACCTCTTGCTGATTGGCAGTTGACATCTACTCACCCATCCTTTATTTTTTCAGAACATAAAGTTCTGCATTTGTTCCCCAAACTATAGAAACAGATTCTGCTGAGAGAAGTATTTTACTGAAATAAAAGCAGGGCACATTGTCCAGGTTAATAGGCGCTCAAAGTGTCCAAGAATTTCAGGTTTCTATTGGTCAAATCACCTCTTCCTCGAGGTCAAGAAAGCATGCAATGACACGTTCTTGCTTTCAAAGATGTGAGAGAGACAACACCCAGAGTTGGTCGGCATGTGCGCTTCTATTAAAAAAAAGTTGTGCTTGTCATTAAAAGAGGCTCGAATCTAGGGCCAGAGAAAGAATTAACAGCAACCCTGGCAAAATGTTCAAACTAGCCCTGCTAATTTCCCACTCACTCCCTTATCTCTCTCTCTCCCTCCCTTTCTTCTCTCTCTCGAAGCCCGCCTGTGCCTGTTGTGATTATCTGGAGAAGATGGAGAAGGTGACAGAGGCGTCTGCAGGGACATATTTACAATATTTTGGCCCAGGGCAGTGCCAAATGGCTTCTTGCTGCATTGTCCTGCATCCAAAGAAAAGAGCAGGAATGCGCTGTATCTATGAGATATGGCACATTCCTGTCTTCCACTGTGCTGTCACACAAGTTGCTGCCATTCGCCAATGCAGGCAACCTTGCACCATGGTGCAAGGGTGTCTGGGTGCAGGAATGATTGTTTTTGTGCAGAAAGGGACACCATCCTGCACAAAAAGAAACAATGGAGGTGCTTTCTTCCTTCTATGTGTGCTGCAGAAAAAAAAGGAAAAATAAAGTTATTTCTCCTCCTTACGCCTCCCCTGGGAGGCGTAGGCTTTGACGCATTACCAAGTGTATAAGCCCTTGTAAATATGGTAACGCGTCAAAATCCATTGGTGATGCGTACGAACACCCACCGCAACACTATGGAATGCCTCTTTGACGCAGAGTTAGGGAACACAGAGACTTGCGCTGCATTGTCTTACTCCATATCTACAAGGCCTTCACAAGAGATAACCAAGCGAGGGCACAAGACGCTTGTAAATATGAGCCCAGCTTCCAAAGGATCCAGCCAACCGGCCTGCTTCAATCTCAGAGTGGGCAACAATACTTATTATTGTCACAGCCTGAACATTGCTATAATCCAGCTGGAGCTCCCAGCATGAACATCACTTTTTAATAAATAGTGCTGGTTGAGAGTGGTATTGTAAGAAACTAGTCTAATAGTGGTATACTAGACATTTACAGGTGTTTATTTTATTTCCTGTTAAAACACTTACATTGGAAAGTAGGATGTTGCCATAAACAATTATGTATAAATAATATTCACCATTCTCCGTGCATCTGCCTATGAACATTCAAAATATCTGGATCTATATAGACAAGGTATAGCACCAGTGTCCCAGACAACCTGTGCAATTGGGGGAGTGGATATCCCCCCAATCGGTATCCATACCTTTAGTCTCAATGGGTGTCCCAGCTAAGCCCCTCTGCTTGAGCCCTAGTTGGTGGCAGTATAATGTACATTTCTTTGGGGTGACTGAGTAAAGGTGCCTATTGGTGCCCACCTGTACATTGATGTCCATAGGCTAAAATCGCTCCCTTCTCATTTATTTTTTTAAATACATTTAATTGTTATTGTATTTATATAGCTCTTACGACCCCTGATGAGGTGTCAAAGCGCTTTTCAGCAAGTAGCACGCTACTCTGGAACCAAAGAGGAATTAGTGGTGGATTAGTATAGGGAAATATGAGTACAGTATTAGTATTATTATGAGTTAATTTGAGCAGAGGATATGTTAGTTTGTTAGTTGAATTGACTAGAGTCATGGAGGGATAGAGGAGGGAAGAATCCAGAAGTGTTAATTGGGAGTTTATAGTAATAGGATGAGGCTTGGGATGACTAAAGGAGAGATGGAGGAGGGAAGAGTCTCTGGAAAGGTTTAAGGAGATAATAGTAGCAGGAGGGGTTTTGGATGAGCCAAAGGTGAGATAAATGAGGGGGAGTTTAGTAGGGTTGTTTGGGAGATCATGGTAGTAAACTGAGGTTTGGGGTGAGCTAGATGAGGTAGAGGAGGGAAGAGTTTAGGCAGGGTTATTTTGGAGATGTAAGTAGTAAAATGGGTTTGGGATGAGTCTGAGTGGGGATGGAGGATAGATTGCTAGAGGCATAGGGTGATGGGGAGACTAAGTAAAGCTTACAAGAGAATACATTTATTTATTTTGTATTTATTTATTATTTTATTTATATATAGATAGATGTATATATCTATATATACATATATATATATATATATATATATATATAAATAAATATATATATGCATATGCATATATATTTGTAATATATATTCATTTATTTTATTTTATTTATTTATCATTTAAATTTTGTTTATAGATTTTATTTTATTTATTTAAATAAATAGATATGTAAATACATAGTAAGGGAATATATGTGCAGGGAATATAATAATGGGAATAATAATGTAAGAAGAAAAGTAGTATTTTATAAACACACACTTTCAAGATTTGTAATATTTGAAGTTAATTAATAAGTGTACTTTTCTAACATTCATTCATCTTTCCTCAATTTTTGAATAGTGAAATGCTTGCTGGTAAATAGATATAAAACATTTGATCATTGTGATATAAAAATGAAAGCAGGGATTCATAAGTATCTAATATAACAAAGTATCTAGGAGCTATGCAATAACCTATGAACATGTTAGGCATAGAATAATTTACACTTATATATGTATATACACACACATTTATACATACACACATGCACACACACACACACACACATATATAGATAGATATATATATATATATATAACAACTCGTCCGGCTGATACTGATCACCTCCACCTCACAAAGTCGATGGTCGATGTGATACTCGCGGGAAGCCAGAAACCCGCTAAACATGCAAAAACAGGCTCTGCAGTCCTCGCGCGGACACCAAGATCGCACTCCAGGACGGTGATTCACAAGAAAGGTTTATTAGCAACGCGTTTCGATTTAACGATCTTCCTCACAGCAAACACTGGAAAATAAGTGCCCAATCACCTTTAAAAACAGATTTCTGACGTTCTCATGGGAAATCATAGACATGGAAAAAATCACCACTGTTAATAATCTATATGAGAACAAGCTCATTTTATACTTCTCATATGGGCATACAAGCTTAACACAAAATGGTGAATATTTTTGTAATCATATTAGATACAATTAAATTGCAGAGAAAATAAATTTATAAATAAACAAATTAAATAATTGAATTAAATTAAATTATAATTTATAAATTTTAAATTCTGGCCCAGTGGCCAAACATTCACACAATGTATTACTTTGTCCCCAAGTACACCTAACATGATTCTAATCTTTATTTGTCATCACCTATTCATGGACAAATAATGCCAATTTTTTTAATCATCTTTAAGCCAAAACATTATTTTTTCTTTTTTTTCTTTTCAAGATTTTTTCTTTTCATGATTTTTAAATACCATCAACATCATCTCTGCAAATTCACTATAATTATTCCTTCTCCCTGACACAAAACCACATGAAACAAAATGAAATTTTACGTTGATGAGATCCGTACAATTTACAGCCAAAATGAGAAATGAAAAATACAAAAGAAGAGAGAAGAAAGGAGAAACTTTAGACAATATGTACAAAAAGCTCCTTGTCTGTGTTCAAACCTCCAGGTATACTACTATTCAACCGTATTATATACTTGGATTCCATAATCCTAAATTTCTTCTCTCTGTCTCCTCCTCATTTACTGAGGACGACCCTGTCAATACCATAAAAGGATAAATCATCAGCATTTTGTTTATGCATCAAAGACCAATGCCAGCCATAGGATAATTCGGATCAATGTTCCTAATAGCTGTCATATGTTCCAATATTCTGTTCCTAACTGGAAATTCCGTGCTGCCTACATATAGGAGACCCCACGAGCATACCAGGACATAAACACAAAAATCACTGTTACATGTTATTAACTTGTTAATATATCTGGTTTGTCCTGTCGGTAAAAGGTAAGTCTTAACATTCTTGCTTGTTTTACATGCTTTGCAATGACCACACTTAAAAAATCCTCGTTGTTCCTTAAGCCATCCCCCTTGGGCCATTTGTGGTGTCATGTAACTTTGTACTAGCATGTCCTTCAAAGAAGAGGATTTTCTATATGTGATAGAGGGACTTAATGGTACCTTGGATCCAAATACTGTGTCAGATCTCACAAGATGTCAATGTTTACAAATCATTTTCTTGATATTTTGGGAATTAGCATTATAAGTAGTAATTAAACAAATCTGATTCACATTATCCTTTCTTCAGGATGAGCTTCTTTTTTCTGTATTTTTTAGTATTTGTGTGTCATCTGCATAGTTGTAGCATGTGAGTTGAAAATCATTGATCAATTCTGGTAATTACATCATGTAGATGTTGAAAAGCATAGGTGAGATGATTGATCCTTGGGGGACCCCTGCTTTTGTGAGGTAGGGGTTGGACGAGAAGGGAAGAGAATATATAATATAAGTTCTGTTTTGAAGGTAGGATGTAATCCAGTCGAGAGCAGTACCTTCTATGCTGGCTTCATGGAGTCTTTGAATTAGGGTGTTATGGTCAACAGTATCAAAGGCAGCTGAGAGGTCCAAGAGAAGTAGTGCAGCAACTCCATTGCGGTTAACTGTGTTTTTAAGATCATCCCAGATTGCTAAGAGTGCCAATTCAGTGCCTCTTCCTGGGCGGAATCCAGTTTGGTAGTCTGAAAGTATGGAATTGTCTTCAATGAATTGTGGCATCTGGGAGAATGCTGCTCTTTCTATCAGTTTGCCCAGGAAAGGTCCATTTGAGATTGGTCTGTAGTTGTTGGAGGTCCTGTGGGTCTAGACTTGTTTTTTTTAATAACGGACATATGTATGCCTTTTTCAGGTCTTCAGAAATAGTTCCTGTAGTTAAAGAGCTATTGGTGCAGCAGCAGAAGTAGATAAAAGAATGATCTTGAAGATGTGTGGTGGGCAAGGGTCATAAGTGCAACCTGAAGGCCTGCTTGCTTTCACCAAATCCGTAAATTCACCTTGTGATATTTGTTTGAAGGGGTGCAGAGGCTGTGTGGGTTTATTCTTGGAGGGGGTTTTAGGAAAGGGGTTGGTGCTGATGGTTTTCTTCTGTTGTAAATAGGAGTCCAATGTGTTTGCCTTGGTTGTGTAATGAGTTGACAGTTTGTTTGCAAAATCTTGAGTAGTGGGATGACTTCCTTCCATGCATGTAGGTTTTCGAAATTAATTGCGAATTTGATAAAATTCTTTAGTTGCAGATTTAGCGTTAAGAACTCTGTCTGAGTAGTACCTTCTTTTAGCTTTTAGCTTTTTTTATTGATGATTTATATATGCTGTTACGTTTGTGTAGCTGAAGTTTGTTGTGAACGATGTCTGTTTTGAGCCAGGTCAGTTGCAACCTTCTGATTTGTTCCTTTATCTCTTTAATTTTCTGTGTTTCTCCAAGCCGTTGGTTTTCTTTTGTCCTGTTTAGTGCTTCTGAGTGGTATTAGGATATTGGAAGCTTCCTGTAGCCACTCCTAAAGTTTTGGAACAGAATTAATTGTGTCTAGTTCTGTGTTGGATGTTAGTTGTGTTTCTAAGTCTTCAAAATTGAGTTTTCTTCATGGTCGATAGATGCATGTATGTAAGTTGCTATGAGGCGTGTTGATTTGTGGTGTTTATTGTTGGAAATATATCAAATGGTGGTCTGACCATGTGATTGGCATCATGCTATGAATGGTAACTAGTTCAGGCTTTGCAAAAATGACATCTAGGTAGTGTCCAGCGATGTGTGTGGGATTGTGTACAATCTGATGTAGGTTTAATGTGACTAGGCCAGTGATGATAGCTTTTGGATAGGGCATATTGGGTTTGTCAAACCCAATTTTTAGGTACCCAAGAATGCATAGGTTTGAGTATAATGTTATAAGGTTTGAGTCGGAATCTAGAAAAGTACCTGGGAATGTTGAGTTGTTAGGTAGAGGTCTGTAAAAGAGGAGAAAGTTACAGGAGGAAGTTGGTGTGGGATTGTATTAGGTCAGGAGGGCCTCACAACCTTGTGTGGAAATGTCTGTTTTACTGAGATGTATAGCATGTTTGAATATAACAGCTAGTCCACCTCCTCTCTTGCCTATACAATTTTGTGTGATGGTTTGATAGCCCGGAGGAATGGCTTCATGCAACACTGGGGCCATGTCATCTCCCATCCATGATTCCATTGTGAATAGTAAGCCAGGTTGTGTGTCCGTGAGCAGGTCGTAGATGTGGGGCTTTTTTTTTTAGAGTGAACAAGCATTTATGAGCAGGCAGTTTAGAAAATATATGTTTGTTCCGGTATTTTTTTGTTTTGGAGAAGGATGAGCAGTATATTTTGAGTTTGAGTATAAGGTACGGTGTTAGTTGTGATAACTATGTGAGGGTCACAATAGCCCTATTTTTCAGTACAGTGTTCCTCGTCCAGCAGGCTTAGGAGGCATTTTGTTGGGTCTGTGTGTGTTGGTGTTGGACTTGGTGGCTGAGAGAGACATAAAGAGTATATATTTTTTTGTAGATTAGCCGTATTGTGTAATAGACAAGGGGATGCGAAGTTGTTAAGAGTGGCATGCTGTTTATTTTGTTTGCATATGCTAAGTGTGGAAGAAGTATGGGTTAGGGGTGGTGGAGGAACATGTGTATCATAATGTAAGGCTCTAAATTGTGCAATGGATGAGAGGCGGGTAAATGAACGTCTGTGTTTTGGGGTGCTTGTGGTAGATGTTTGTGAAGAATGGGAATGTAGGAGTAGAGATTGGTCCGGATTTGTATTCTTTGTGTAGTCATGAGGGTGGGAGTGGGTGTGACAGAAAGTTTTAGGAACGTTTGTGTTATTTTGATGTGCTGATGTGTGTGGTCTGTTTTGTTTTTGTGGAATAGTGAGAAGAGAAATTGATGTAGTGGTTTTCAGTGAAGGATTTGTATGTGAGTTATTGCTGGTGAGTGGTATTAGACTATTACAGGGGATGTTGTGTTCTGGAGAAGAGTGTATGAGATGTGTAAGAGGGGATGGATGTGGGTCAGAGTTGTTTGTGTCACTGGAAGAGGTAATATATGTGGCAGAGTGGAGTGTAAGGATTGTATGGTTGTGTGTAATTGGTGAAGAGAGAGGGAGGGTGTTTGTAGGCGGTGTGTTGGAACACTGGGTTTAGGTATTGTCATGATAAAAGGGGGTCAGGTAGGAGCAAGTAGAGGATAGTGCTGTTGGTTTGTATGAACAGGAAATGTGTATCTGGATGGCTGGAAGTAATGTATAATGTGGTTTTGTGTTGTGTAGGCGATGGCAGGTTGTGTTAGTGGAAATGGACAGAGTAGTGTTTGCTGTGAGAATGAAGGTGTTTTACTGTTGTAGGTATGGTGGGTATGTGTATAGGTGTGGTAGGTGGGGTTTTGTGTTGTTCAATGAGACATTGCCATCTGTATGAGGTCAGTTTGTGATGCAAGAGTTGGATGTCAATGCTGATAATGTGTTTGCATGTTGATGGATGTGTAGGAGTAAGGTCCTTTTAGGTAAATGTAAAATTGGGCAGCATTTCTGGCCCTAGGCCTGACCAGTCCCCAACAGGCCCAAAAGGCAAATGCCCTTGTTCTCTCCACCCTTAACCTCGACGCCTGGGCTGAGACTCCCTGAGCCCCACGCTTAAATAGCCCTATTGTGCAATAGAAACCTAGTCCTAAACCTAACCAATGAGATTTGTAACCTTAAATCCCACAACCAATGGGAGACCCAGCCCTATTCACCAATAATACCCCTAGTCCTCACAATCAATCACAATACAAACCTTAAAATCATGACCCAATAGAAATCTCAACCTCAGTACAAATCACAACACCAATCCTAAAATCATGAACCAATAGGAATCCCAACCCTAGTACCAATCACAACACCATCCCTGAAATCATGAACCAAAAGGAATCTCAACCTAATACCAATCACACCACCAAACCTAATCCTTAAACCAATAGAAATACTAATCCCAGCAACCAATCACAACAACATATGCAACAACCAATAGAAACTTATATAAGGGGCAAGTTAACTGAAACCCAAGCCCCTGTGGAAGGGAGGATGGAGCTGCTTCTCCCGCCAGAATCTCCTTAGATACAGAAAGGCTGAATCCATACTTCCAAGCTAGCAAAGTCTACTTTCCAGGTAAGGGAGAGATTGTAAAACACTGAAATACTGCTTGTCGCACACTCAGATATTTGGCTTTTTCAAGGCAAAAACAGATGATGCAGACACTTTCTAAACGCAATTTAAATCACAGAAACAGACTAAGCAGATTCCTGAGCACACTCTGGTTAGCCACTGAGGTGTATTTGGGCTTTTTCTCTTAAAAAAGAAGGGGGAGTAGTTGGCTTTATGCAGTCTTTTGCCACAAACTAGGAGGGACATTTCAAACAGTCACAGCTGAAACAAAAACAGCAGTTTAAAAAGGCCAAGCTGCCTGAAACACAGGGAGCCCACAGTAAATAGGCACGAGTAGCAGTACAAATACTTTTTAACAAATAGCAAGATTTCCCAGAAAGTCTGGGGCTCCTTACCTAGGTATCCTAGGATTTCTTGATCACTGGGATCTATTAGGGTGCAGGGAAAAAGCTGGGCCCACAAAGTGGAGGTGACTGTCTTGGGGTTCCATCCACAACTTAAAGGCCCAGTGCAGGTGTTAGAGGAGGGCCAGGTTGCCTGGGAGTTAGAAAGCCAATCAGCAAGGCCAGGCCCCTGTGGAGGGAGGAGGGAGCTGCTGCTCTATTTAGAATCTCCTGGGATACAGACAGGCTGAATCCACACTTCCAAGCTAGCAGAGTCTACTTTCCAGGTAAGGGAGATAGTGTAAAACACTGAAATACTGCTTGTCGCACACTCAGATATTTGTCTTTTTCAAGGAAAACACAGGTGATGCAAACACTTTCTAAACACAATTTTAATCACAGAAACAGATTAAGAAGTCTCCTAAACACACTTCAGTTAGCCACTGAGGTGTATGTAGCCTTTTTTCTTGAAAAAGGAGGAGGCAGGGGTTGGCTTTATGCAGTCTTTTGCCACAAACTAGGAGGGAAATTTGCTACAATCAAAGATGGTTACTCATGGATTATTAAAGAAGGAGGTTTGTTAGCTTAGTTATAGGTTACAGATAAAGCCCCACCAGGAGCAGCATCCTGCCGCTTAGCCCTTCTCTCTCCAACTGTTCACTCATCCAAGCACAAACACTCTCAACATTCCAACCATACAATGACCTCGCTCACTGGCTGAGCAGCAGGGAACATTAAGGTAATGGGGAGAATGCATAAGATAGCACAAGGCCACAAGAAAATTTCAAACAGTCCAGGCTGAAAACAACAGCAGTCTAAAAGGCCAAGCTGCCTGAAACACAGGGAGCCTACAGTAAGCAGGCACGGGAGCAGTACAAACACTTTTTTAATAAATAACAAGATTTCCCAGAAAGTCTCTGGCTCCTCACCTAGGTCTCCTATGATTTCTTGATCACTGGGCTGTATTAGGGCGCAGGGAAAAAGCTGGGCTCACAAAATGGAGGTCATGATTTCAAAGATTATATGCAGCCATCGCTAGCATGAACATTGGCCAATGTTAGAATGTATATTCGCAGTAAAAGGTTTGTGAACGTTACCAGTGTTGTAATTGATGTTCGTGAACACCTCCTCAGCCCCTAGATCCACCACTCTAGAGACAGTGGACAGGCTGCCCCGACATGCACTGCTACAGATACAGATGAATTGATGGTGTCTCCACATGGTGAACAAACCTGTCTTGCGCCTATATTTCTTGTTTTGCCCATTTCATTGATCAGATTTTGGATCTTTCATGTGTGGCAGTCCAACACTTGGTTGACTAGCCAGCAAGTCAGATCCAGCGACATTTGTGGTCACTTGTGACCCATATGTGCTTCTGTTCTTCTAGTACTCATGTCCTGTTCAACGCCCCTGAGGTCAGAACACCTCCCTGATGTCTAGCATTAGTTGTACAAACTCTGAGACACTGGCTCCTTTATTTAAAGGTACTGAAGATAGTTTATTGTACCTGCTGTTGTGCTCTCTTTTTTTCCTTTTGTTTTAAAACCTATAGAGTCTCAAACCTTAACTACCAATAAAGAAACAAAATAACCTTTGTTTTCTCATTAAGACTAGGTGTGTTCATTTTGATATACTATCTCTTAATTTGTGAACATTATGTCACTGGACTGTAAGACCCATACTGAAATGTGTTCCTTCCCTGTGTTTAATTTATTTATTCTAAACGTTGTGACTATTAGAAAACCATAGACATTGTATAGATTGTTTAAGCAGGGTCTCTCGTTTGGTTGCGCTATTCTGATTTACCATATTTCATTTGTGATTACCATATTTCATCTGAAATTATGATTTTCATTTTGAATTGCTCCTATCTTCATGACTTTACAATTCTGAATGGAGATTACTTGTTTAATTGTGTGATTTGCATATTTTATGTGGTGTTGTACTTTGTTGCACAATACTGTAGTTCCACTAATTTGACTGTTGTTTTCATTATATACTTTGGGGCATATTTACTAATGTTTAACACAACACAGGGCAGCAGGCAAAGTTGCTGAGCTGCAGTGTTTGAAAATAGAGAGAGCAGAAATGCCCCATATCATCTAAGATATGACACGATACTGCTCCCACCTAGCCTGGCACACTCTCTGCTGCCTAACACCAATGGAGGCACATTTGTCCCATGTTGTAAGGGTGCCTGCACTCCAGGAAGGATTATTTTCGTGCAGGAAGGGACACCTTCTTGCACAAAAACAATCTTATAAGACTTCTTTGTATGAATGATGCTTAATGCATCACACATAGAAAGAGGAAGTAACAAGGAGAAATAAAGTTATTTCACCTTGTTATGCCTCACCAGGTAAGCCATAGCATTTTAACACTTTCACTAAATCTGTGAATGCTCCAAAATCCATGGGTGGATGCATGGGAGTGCCCATGCTCCACCCATGGAATGCCTCCCTGATGCAGTGTAATGCAACACAGTTCAAGGGGTTGTTTTGCATTACAATTTCTTTACCTAGTGACAAAAAGCAATGCAGGTGTGCTTGTGCTTGGCTTAATAAATACTAACATTTTGCGCCATGGCTGCTTCAAATAAGTGGAGCACCCACAAAGCAAAATGTCAGTAAATCTGGCCCCAGGGGTTCTATCACCCAGCTCTGGCTGGACATCCAGGCTGTATTGCACTTATGATAACTATACAGAACTGTATCTAGAAGCACCCCACACGTCACCCATGAATTAAACTTTGGCTACTTGTTAATGTCTATCCTTTGAGCCACCTTCTTTTGGGGGCTTACTATTTAGAATACTGGTTACCTAGGGGCCTGCGTTTTCTGTCTGTAAGAGAGCCCAGTGGCCCCTATATGTTCTGGAGATCCCTATCCAACAAGCTACCACTTTGACTATGTACTTAAATGTTATCCAGATGCTGGAAAGTGATGAGAAAGTCATTTCAAAATGACTTCTGCAGTTACAAATTGGAAGAAATGTAATCCTGTGATTCAAAAATGGTAACTCTGGTTCCAACAGACTGAGGGCCTGATTTAGAGTTTGACGGAGGGGTTACTCCGTCATAACCGTGCCGGATATCCCATCCGCCATACTACAGGTTACCTAGGCTGTAATGGAATTGTAATACGGCGTGAGGAATACCCATCACGTTTGTGACGGAGTAGCCCTTCCGCCAAACTCTAAATCAGGCCCTTAGTTCCAAATCCCTGCTTTCTCGATTAAACTGTGGATCGAACTGGAGTGACGATTGCTAAGAGGCCCATAATGGCGCGAACAGCAATGGTTCTGAGAGAATAGCGGCCTGCCTGCGGCTGTGTGCAGGACAGAGGTAAAGTACTGCCCTGATGCGACGTTCCATGCAGCAGAAAATACCACCGGATTTAACCAGCCCGAGAAAGCACGAGTAGGATAATCCTTTGAGGTGTCAGCAGAGAGAAGTGCATAGATTCTACGTCATCCAGCTCTGACTCGTGATCATCTGAGGCATGGAGCAGGAGGTCAATGAATTAGCACATTTGTTATGAGGGAAGGAACACAGCGATCACAGGGGAATGAAGCAGACGTGAGTAATATTAGTCATCAGTCCCTCATCACAACCTTTTTGTGCAGGATGACTGAATCTACATTACACGAACTGCTGAGTAAGGGTTACCAAATTACACGTCAGCTTCATCGCCAGTGCCGAGGATGGAAGGTGTATCTTTCCATCCTCGGCGGGTTTATGAATGCCAGGGAAAGGACCTTTTTATTCTTTCCTGTAGGTGAAATGCATGTGAGTGCAGGATGCATCACATTTTGCGCTTCTACTCCAAAAATGTATCATGCCTAAGGACTACAGAAATATGCCGATTGAAGATACCTTTGTGTGTTTGGCTGGTTTATTTCTTGTCGAAATGACGCCCCTCTTAAATAAACACGGCACCAGTGGCTATTCCCACACAGTATGGGTGGGACACCCTTGCAAACAAAGCGTCAGACTATTTAGATTTCCATGTTTTGCATAAATCGAAGTCATTTTTAGATTCATGGACATAATATTGTTTGCTATAAACATTTTTTGTGCGTTTTCTTGTAGAAGTTGTACTTAGATGTTCGTTACAAGCCGTCTGTAGAATTACTGTGTTTGTGGTAACTTCTGACGCCACAGATATTGGGAATATGAGTGTGCATATTTTTTCGCACTTAGTAAATACCGGGTGCGATAAATTCACATCCCCATATACATTTTAGCAGGTAAAACCTGATGTTATTTACCAAGGAAAAAACGCATGTAAAATATAGGCAGATGTAGAATCTGGTGCAGTGGGCACCAAAACCTCAGCGTTATGCTCAATATTTTGGGTAAAACCTATAATACACAATTATGATTGCAACCAATAAATTCTGAACACCTCGGTTTTATCATGTACCATAATTATCACACAGAAAACCAGTCCACTCGTAATGAGGGCTTAAGTGTTCAGTTATGCATAAAATAAATGTCTTTGAACACTGTCAGCTGTTCCGCCGACCAGAGGCATTTTGTTGCAGGCTGTGCTCACAACTAAACAGGTTGGTAGGAACATATCCCATTAGTTGTAGAAAATGTGGTGCCCTTGGATGAGCTGGATACATTTCCATCAGTGTGGCTATTAGGGCATGACAGGGATTTGAGCTGCTGCAGTTCCTGCTGGCCAGCTTCGGCTGTGTCATGCACAACTGGATAATATTTTCTCCGCTGTTCATTAAGAATGAGTTGTGCAGGAGTCCGCAGTTTTTTAAAGTTCTTTGGGCTACCCAGTTTTGAAGGTTGGCTGATGTGTGGGTTATTCATGCAGCTGGATTAAGGATGGTGTCGAGAAGGTGACAAAAGCTGCAGGATCACGCGAGATAATAGGCACTGATGGGTAGAACTGTAGCTGAGTATATCCTGGAAGAGGATGCAGTTAATTGCCATGGTTTTTGTGTGTACATGGTTGGACCTCAGAAGTCTAGCTGTCATACAGCTCCATGTGACTTTCAGCCAGGTCTCTTTCTGAACCCTTCCTTGATAGATTTTGCTGTCTTTTGAAAATGTTAACCTAATAAGCTTTAAAAAAGAACTCTGCATGGCTTATTTGCAATAAAAGACAAGCATTTGCAATGCAATGGGACTTGCGTTTGCTCAAGTTAGAGCTGTTAGAGTTGTAAATTTCTAACT
The DNA here is from genome assembly GCF_031143425.1 of Pleurodeles waltl. Taxonomy (NCBI): domain Eukaryota; kingdom Metazoa; phylum Chordata; class Amphibia; order Caudata; family Salamandridae; genus Pleurodeles; species Pleurodeles waltl. The sequence goes on from NC_090444.1 coordinate 1,190,575,075, forward strand.
GGAGTTTTCTTGTCACTTAAACTGAAAATGAAAAGTAAAACAGTTGACATAAGTGAGCCGATTCAAAGCGCCATGGCCACCATGAGCGTGAAGGAGAGACACAAAAAGAGAAAGAAGTTCGCCCACAGTAAATGTATTGGCAATCATGCAAATATCCATGTAAAAGGGTGAGTCTTTAAGGCGGTAACAAAACCGCACCAAAGAGCGACAAACGTAAAGCATTTACCAATGATAACAAAGGATTTTTGAAAGGCAAGCCCATGAAAGAGTGAAAGTGATGGGCGTGCGGTGGGCGTGGTGATAAGCCCATAATACTTACAACAGGTCAAAGCGCTTGCACGCTCAACCTAAAAAATGACAGAAAGATACGATTGCCTCTGACATGAACGGAAAATTGATTCAATTCAAGTCAAATTTTTGTACAGGTGCCAGCCTGACTTTGGCCTCAAACGAGAACTGGAAAATGTTTAGTGTTATTGTTAGAAATGGGGTCTTTGGTTGACAGTCAGGTTACCCCCTGTTCAAGCAAGGACCCTCACTCTAGTCAGGGTAAAAGAGAATCACCCTCAGCTAACCCCTGCTTACCCCCATGGTAGCTTGGCAGAGCAGTAGGCTTAACTTCAGAGTGCTAGGTGTAAAGTATTTGTACCAACACACACAGTAACTTAATGAAAACACTACAAAATGACACAACACCAGTTTAGAAAAATAGGAAATATTTATCTAAACAAAACAAGACCAAAACGACAAAAATCCACAATACACAAGTCAAGTTATCAATTAAAAAGCAAAAAGAGTCTTTAGGTAGTTCCAAACACACACTAACGCTGTCAGCGTGAAAAAGTACCTTGGGTGCATCAAAAATAACCCCGCACGGGCAAGGGCGCGTCAAAAAGGGCTTGCGATGCGTTCATTCCACTCACGAGTGGGACCTTGCGTCGTTTCTCTTTTCGCTGGGCCGGGCGTGTAGTTTCTTCTCTCTGCAGGAGAGCGATGCGTCAATCCAGTCCGCACTCTTGGATCTGGGCAGGCCTTGTGTTGTCTTTCCACGCCCAGCAGTACTTGAGTCGGAAATCCAGCCCCACGATGATCCGAAAACCCCGCAGCACGGGTTGTGATCTCCCAGCCTCTGTCAGCGATGCTGCTCCGTACGTCGATTCTTCAGCCGCGTTTCCTGCGAACGTCGATTCTCAGCTGTGGAGCCGGCGGCGCGTCGTTTCTTCAGCCGCAGATCGGAGTCGTGTAAATCTTTTCCCCGCACGGTGCTCTGTGCGTGGATTTCCTTGTCTTTAGGCTGCCATCTTCACCTTTCAGGGTCCCAGGAACTGGATGGGCACCACAGGGCAGAGTAGGAGTCTCTCCAGAGACTCCAGGTGCTGGCAGAGAGAAGTCTTTGCTGTCCCTGAGACTTCAAACAACACAAGGCAAGCTCTAAACCAAGCCCTTGGAGATTTCTTCTCAAGATGGAAGGCACACAAAGTCCAGTCTTTGCCCAGCAACTTCAGGATAGCTCCACAAAGCACAGTCACAGGCAGGGCAGCTCTTCTTCCTCAGCTCTCCAGCTCTTCTCCAGGCAGAGGTTCCTCTTGTTTCCAGAAGTGTTTTCTAAAGTCTGTGTTTTTTGGTGCCCTTCTTATACCCAATTTCTCCTTTGAAGTGGGCCTACTTCAAAGTAAAGTCTCTTTTGAATGTGAAATCTTGCCTTGCCCAGGCCAGGCCCCAGACACTCACTAGGGGGTTTGAGACTACATTGTGTAAGGGCAGGCACAGCCCTTTCAGGTGTGAGTGACCACTCCTCCCCTCCCTCCTAGCACAGATGGCTCATCAGGAAATGCAGACTACAGCCAAGCTCCCTTTGTGTCACTGTCTAGTGTGAGGTGGAACCAGCCCAACTGTCAAATTGACCCAGATAGGGAATCCACATACAGGCAGAGTCACAGAAATGGTATAAGCAAGAAAATGCTCACTTTCTAAAAGTGGCATTTTCAAACACACAATCTCAAAATCAACCTTACCAAAAGATGTTTTTTTAAATTGTGAGCTCAGAGACCCCAAACTCCACATGTCCATCCGCTCCCAAAGGGAATCTACACTTTAATCAGATTTAAAGGTAGCCCCCATGTTAACCTATGAGAGGGACAGGCCTTGCAACAGTGAAAAACGAATTTAGCAATATTTCACTGTCAGGACATATAAAACACATTACCATATGTCCTACCTTAACTATACACTGCACCCCGCCCTTGGGGCTACCTAGGGCCTACCTTAGGGGTGTCTGACATGTAAGAAAAGGGAAGGTTTGGACTGGCGAGTGGGTACACTTGCCAAGTCGAATTTACAGTTAAAACTGCACACACAGACACTGCAGTGGCAGGTCTAAGACATGATTACAGAGCTACTTATGTGGGTGGCACAATCAGTGCTGCAGGCCCACTAGTAGCATTTGATTTACAGGCCCTGGCACCTCTAGTGCACTTTACTAGGGACTTCCTAATAAATCAAATATGCCAATCATGGATAAACCAATTACATACAATTTACACAGAGAGCATATGCACTTTAGCACTGGTTAGCAGTGGTTAAGTGCTCAGAGTTCAAAAGCCAACAGCAACAGGTCAGAAAAAATAGGAGGCAGGAGGCAAAAAGATTGGGGATGACCCTGCATAAGCAAAAAATTCCAACAGTTATATATATACACATTTTGTTAGTATGTTTACTGGTGTTTAATTCTGAATCACTTGTGCATCTCATGCTGCGCCACAAGATGCATAGGGATGATGGTTAAGTATGAGAATGTTGTTGTCTATATTGCGTGGCCTTCTGACTTCTGGCCCATCGGAGTGGTTGTTGGATTGCCTGCATTCCAGTGGTGACATTGACAGAGTCCTGGGCTTCTTCTATATGAGACCAATAAAGTCTCCAATTTTAACTATTTATGAGTTTGTCATTTGTTTCATGCAACATAAATTGGCGACAAACGTGGTACTGCTGAGGGAAGCTCACCAACACCGACATTTCTTTGCAAAGTTGCCAGCTGATGTGTGTGGTGCATTCGAGGAAACCTACTCTGTGCAACAGTTCTTGGTCCATACCGAAGCTGACACACTGTGTCTGACTTACAGGATGTATTGCACCGGCGTTAAGGATAGCAGCTGAGGCCAGTGCTTTAAATGGGTGGGTACTGCCTGGTAAGAAGTACCAGCACTTTTTTATTTGGAGAGGGAGAGTACCTGCAGTTCTCAAGAAAAAGGTAATATTTTTAATTGGAGAGTACTGGCACTTCTCAGAAAAAAGCAGGTACTCTGGTACCGAGTACCTGCACTTCTATTTTTCGATTTCAAGCACTGGCTGAGGTCATCTAATTTGTGAGGCCCGGAGGAGATCTCTTTGCCCCACAAAGCTCAGGGAAACGGAGCTGATCGAGTCAGCTGGGCACGTGGAAATACAGGAGTTAGTGCACGATCACATGTGTCTAGCGCATCAGCTCTACTGAGCCAGCTCGAGGCAGCACTAGAGCACTCACTTTACAAGTGACTCACACGGCGTTCACTCCAGCACTTACTTCGGTGACAGGCACACTACTTTCCAGCCTATTAATACAGTTATATGGATCATGGATGATTGGCACACCATAACAAGGTGCGAAATTCTCTTCGGTGCCAGGCACACCGCCTGTCAGCCTGTCCATTGTTTCTTCAATATATGGGTTCTTGGTGACAGGCACACCACATCCAGGTACTGACATTGACATGAAGTTGTTGGCCATCAATATATATATATATATAAAATTGTTTTTACATTTAAGCATTGAGTGGCTAAATAGATATTAAATGTGGTATTACTTACATTAGGGATTTCAGGGTGAAATATTAAGATACTACTGTTTATTTAAAATTGTTGTTGTTTCCCAACTATTTATCTTGACTCTTTAAGTGTTGATTGTAGTGCTATTTTACAGTTTAGACATGGCTATGACAAATATCCCACAGTATGTACACATTACACCATTTTTGCAACGTGCAGGAAAACCATCTATGCTAGGGAAACAATGGTTTTACACTTTTGATAATTATTTGATAGTTATTGATGCAATGTATTTGATTCCAAAATGAAAATGGCACTTCTGTTCAGTCACCTGGAACAAGAGGGGCAACAAATATTTGATAACTTACCAGAGGTGGATGCCCCTTCAGATGGCTTTGGAATGTGGGATGAATATGCAGAAGCTGTGGCACACCTTACAAATAGATTTTCAGAAAAACCCAGTGTGTTGCTTAACCTTTACAATTTCTTTAAATGCAAACAAAGGATTGAGGAATTGGTGAAGGAGTGTATATCAGCTTTGAGAATGTTAGCTTCCATGTGCAAATCTAGTGACTCAATTGACATATATATATATATATTAAGGACTAAATTGAGAACAGTTGTTTCTCAAAGAAACTTCAGGAAAGAATATTGAGTTGTAGAAATATGATGTTGTTTGAGGTAATAGACATTGTTAAAAGCATTGAGAGGTGTATTGTATCAAGCAAACTCATAGCTGCAACGCAAGGGGCATTGGCTGTGGATTTACCTGGTGGAATGTATGTTATTTTGGCCATTTCTACAAAGAAGAAAAAAATCTACATTTTCCCAGTAGAGAGGTCCAAATGTATGCTATATATGTGGCTCAAAAACTTATTTGGCTAATAATTCTTCTTCCCCACCACTTAATATATGCTGCAACAAGTTTAACAAAGTTAGGAATTTTCAAGCAGTTTGCAGAAATGCCAGATCATGACTCAGAGTCAGCAGCATCAATCTGGAAACTGATCAATGTTCCAGAGATTTATCTAGAGTGGTTTTGATGGTTAATGATGGAAATGACACTGTGACCAAACGTAAAGGGCCATGGTGTTAGGCTCTCATTGAAGATATAATAGTTGATATGATTGCAGATTCAGGAGCTCCAATCATGTTAATTTCTGACTGTTTGTACGGTGATAAGAGGAAAAAGATCCCTTTAAATGATGCAGATGTTAACCCAAAGGCATTTGAGGAACAGGACATTGATATGTTGAGCTTCTTTATTGATGTACATACAGATCTAGGCAGAAATGTAATTACCAAAATTTATGAAGCTGCCAAGGAGAGAAATATCATCAGTTGGCAAAATCAAGACAGATTGGGCATCATGCTAATTCCATGGGCTGATAATCCATTCATAGTTGCAGATGTCCACATATCGTTTATTGAAACAGATGATGCTATGACGACAGACAAAATTATTGGGAAGTTTTCTAATATTTTCTCTGACAGTATTTGAAATATCACTGAATTCAAACATCTAATAAAACTCAATGAAGTGGCAGTCCTTGTTATTCACAAGGTCAGGTCCATTCCCATGAGCATCAGGTCACAGCTTAATAATTTGCTAGGTAAATTGTGTTCTGAAGGTGTTATATTTCCTACGGAATCATCTGAGTGGGTTAGTCCACTGGTAATTGTCAGTAAAAAGACAGGCGAAATGTGTTTATGTGTAGACTTACGCACATTTAACAAGAACATTATTATTGACTGCCATCCCCTTCCCAAGGTGGCCATTTTTTTTTTTAATTTTTTTTTTTATTAGAGCACACATCGAGGTACATGTTTGCAGCACGAAAACATGGGTACATCAATGTTTTCATACAGAAGAAAGACGCATTCTAATCAATTATCATAGTTTGTAATTTTGGAGATCTCATATAGAATTCATTATTTAGCTAACATATTCTCGGGGCCCAAGAGCCATGCAGAAAAAGTTGCCCAAACTCTAGTGAGTCTTTTACCGGCCGCGGCTCCTTTTAGTTCATACAGGCTATTCTCCAGGTGATACATAGATAAAAGTTGTGAAAGCCATTGATTAAATCGTGGGGGGTCTACATACCGCCACAAAGATGCTATGCAGCTGCGAAATACCGACATTGCAATGAACAGGAAGTATCTATCTCGACTATTACAGACTAAATGATCAACTCCCAACAAAACCATTTGAGGTGTCAGATAGATTGCCTGTTTCAAGATTTTCTTCAATATATCGGATATCCCGGCAATCAAAATTTCCAATTTTTCACATTCAAAGAACATTTGACAGAGATCTGCTTTCGGGCAACCACATCGTGGACAAATGATTCCCACCGTTTTAGCCCAGCTCGCAATCTTAGCAGGTGTGCAAAATAGATTATACAATACCATAAAATGTTGAGCTTGCTGGCCCGCAGACAATAAGACAGTCCGTGCCATTTCCATAGACTCACAAACCTCTGCCTCTTTAGCTCCAACCCGTCCTTCCCATTTTTTGACAAGTAAAGCCAGGTCATCCTGTATAGCGTTTAAAAGCAATGGATACAGGTTTTTAATGCCGGAGCTAGTGGGGTATTGTGAAACTTCCATTAGCTTAATCTTGTCTATGCGCCTTGTCTATGCTAGTTAGTAAAAAGGCTCTAATCTGTAAAAATCTAATCTAATCTAATCTAATCTGTAAAAATTTTTAAAAATCTCTTTTTTCCAGCGCAAATTCCACGCTCAGTTCCTCAAATGATTTAAAGTGGCTGCCAGAATGGAAAAGGTCCCCGACTTTATGGATGCCACGATTACTCCACCTCAAACAATAGAGATCTTTAAATATCGCTGGAAACGTAGGGGTATTCCACAGGGGAGTGTAGTAGCAGATTCTTCCTATACCTATCTTGCGCTTAACCTGAGTCCATGCCTTAAGTGCAGCATAAATTACCTTAAATTTAACCTTTTTGTAATAGCTGGGTTCCAAAATCCGCAAAAAGACTGCATCTGCTTCTTTGCCCAAAATCACGGTATATATCGAAGGGAGAGCATCTTGCCCAGATCTATCCGTAACATAAAGTGCCTGTGCATACTGCAGCACTGCTGCCAGATAATAGAGTTTAAAATTGGGAAGTGCCCACCCCCCTTTCTCTCTTGGAAGAGTCATATAGTGGAAAGCCCGGCACGGCTTTGTATAGGACCAAATGAAACTATTAACCAATCCCTCTATTAGTTTGAACCAGTCTTGCCCAATCTCTAGCGGGATTGTTCTAAAAAGATAGAGTACTTTGGGTAAAAACACCATTTTAATCACGTTGCAGCGTCCCATGAGTGACAGGTGTAGGTTGTTAATGCGAGCGAGATCTTTCCTAGTCTTCGTTAATATCGGGGCCATGTTTATTTTCACCACTTCGTCAAGGTTTGCTGTAAGTTTAACACCTAAATATTGAACCTGTGTCTGTACCCGCTCATCCTTAAAATCTACTGATTCATTCACCAACATTTGGCATTTACTTTTGTTCAACAAATAGCCAGATCTTTTCCCAAACTGCAGGGCTTCCTGCTCTATTTCCAATATAGCAGTCCTGGGGTCCGTGGTAACCACCGCAATATCGTCTGCATATGCTAAGATCTTAGTACACCCTCTTCTCAATGTGACTGGAATGATCCGATCATTCCTGATCATTCTCCTGATCAAGGGGTCAATATATAGCGCGAAAAGCAATGGTGAACACGGGCACCCTTGTCGTGTACCTCTCTGAATACTGATTGAAGTCGACTTTAGCCCGGCAACTTGTATCGTAGCCGTTGGTTTATGGTAGAGCTGTTGAATTGCTTTAACAAACCCAGGACCGATGTTGTTTTTAAGCAGGACAGCCCATAAAAAGGGCCAATGAACCCGATCGAAGGCTTTTTCTGCATCTAGCAAGATTACTGCCATGGGAAGCTTAGCTGTTGCACTAACGTCAAGTAACGTGATGACCCGTCTTATATGATCTGCCGTGCTCTTCCCCGGGATAAAGCCATGCTGCCATGGAGATACTAAACCTGAGATTGCCAAACTCAGGCGGCTAGCAAGTATTTTAGCATAAATTTTGGCATCGCTATTAATTAGCGAAATTAGGCGATATGAACCAGGCTGGGTGGGTTCCTTGTCCTTTTTCAGAAAGACTACTATCTTGGCCTCCCCCCAGGAGGCCGGTTGAGGAGCCCCTGCCTGTACTTCGATAAATAGGCTAAGCAGCTGTTTACATATCTCCACAAAAAAGACTTTATAAAATTCTAGTGGAATTAAATCCCCCCCTGCCGCCTTCCCGCTTGCCAGGGCACGAGTTGCTATATCCAGTTCTTCTAATGTCATAGGTGCTTCTAAAGCTGCCTTATCTTCCTCTCTCAACTGGTCTAGTATCTCATTGCCCGTAGCATCAATCCCTTCCTCTTCTTGGGGCTGTTCTTCCTGGGTGTATAATTTTTTATAGAATCGTCTAAAGACTTCCATGATCTCTGGGCCGTTGTGTACCAGCCGCCCCTCTTCATTCACTAAACTTTTAATGTTCCCAAATGCCTGCTTTTGTCTTATTCTTAAGGCCAGCTGTTGGCCAACTTTCCCGCTATACTCATAGCATTTCTGGCGATATGCTAAAAAATTTGCAGCATCCTTATCCATAAAAATCTTAGTGGCTTCTGCCTTAATGACGTTCACCTCACACAAAATGTCAGAAATCTCTACTCCACTACAGATCACCTCCCCTAGTCGCTGCTCTGCTATAGCCAAGTTTGTCTGAATTAGTTTTAACTGATCCATGCGTATTTTCTTCTTTCTTAACCCATAGCTCAGGGTTTCTCCTCTGACAGCAGCTTTAAATGTGTCCCAAACTGTCTGGCAAGAAGCAGAGCCCTGATTTATCTTGAAAAATTCCGAGATCCATTCCTTCATTTTTTGGATATACCCTGGATCAGCTAATAGTGCCCTATCAAATGTCCAAGATCTAGGCTGCGGACCCTTTCTCCCAATCTCCATAGCCAAAACCAGTGGATTATGATCTGATATGATTCTAGGAAGTCTGTTGACCCTTATTTGGTTTTGTAGAGAGGCTGTCACAAAAAAGTAGTCTAACCTGACTAGCTTCTTATGCGGGGCAGAGAAAAAGGTGAACCCTGGATCCTGCGGGCAACACAACTGCCAGGCGTCGATCAAGCCATGATTAATGGCCAATGACTGAAGTGCCCTAAAAACTTTATTCTTTCTACCCAGGTAGAATGTTTGTTCCTGAATGGATTCTTTATTATCTAAATGTATATTGAAATCTCCACACATTATAATAGGCGTTGCCCAAGTCGTAAGTTCTAAATTAAGCGATTCCAGTATCTCTGGATCGTCTGTGTTGGATCCGTAAATAGAACATATAGTGAACCTTAGCCCCTTAACCGAACATTCCAACAGAGCCAGCCTGCCGAATTTATCAGCAAATTGTTTATGTATAACCAAAGTTCTGTTCCGAGTTAATATCGCGACCCCTCTAGTGGTTGTGTGTTGACGTGTAAAAGCCGCAAGATTCCACCCATAAAACTCCATTAGCTGCTTTTGTGTACCTGGAATATGTGTTTCCTGCATACAAATAATATCGACGTTCCATGACTTGAAAACCTCTCCTACAAGCTGCCGCTTTTTATTATTATTAAGCCCACAGACATTTACTGTGGCAATACGTATTTCACTTTCCTGCCCCATTTTTATGGATGTTGATCCTTCTGGCTCCCCTGTATGCCCCATTCAACTTTGCTGCTTTCACGACCTGACCCCTTTTCCACTGATGAAAGCCATCCCCACTCCCCCTGCTGTGTGTCCCATTCTCCTTTTTGACCCTGTAAACCCCCCACCCTCCTGTAACCCACCCCCCAACCCTAACCCCTAGAAATGGAATCGCCAGGCTCCTGAGCCTGTAAGATGGTATTTGTCAGTCCCGTTAGCCCACCCATACGTAAAACACCTTCACACATCTATGGCTTGCCAATCCTTACACGCGGCCCCTCGTCTTCACCCTCCCAATCAATACCCTCGACCAGCAACAATCGAAAAAAGGCAAAAAAGAGATAAATAGATACAAAAAAATACATATATATAGGGGAGTAGAAAACGGAGAGAGTAGAAAACGGAGAGAAGGGGGAGTTTGCCTACCCCAAATCAGTATCACATACACTTACATATAGGTGGCTATTTATGGCAATCCATCCCCCCCCCTTCTCCCGTCCCCCCTGCACTTGACCGGTTTTCAGTTGCTGTACATATTCCCCTGCCTTCATTTCTGAGAGAAAAAATCTTATGGTTGTTTTATAGATAACTTTTAGACTCGCAGGACTTAACAAGTAGGCTTCCGCCCCCAACTCTTGGAATTGAGCAATCATCTGCCTGAGTCGCCACCGTCTCTCTACAGTAGCATGCGCAAAGTCTGGCCTGCTAAAGAATGATACACCTTCCACCATCACCTTTGAATTGGGGCGAGTCTTTTCAAACACAGCCTGTCTCAATAAAAAATTACCAAAATACACTATAATAGCCTGTGGATAGCTCTGGTCTCTACCAGTAGGAGTCGAGGCTTGTTTTTTCTTCATTAACGGGAAACGGTGTGCTCTCTGAATCTCCTTTTCCCAATCCCACCCAATCAGATCTGGGAATGCTTTCTTGAAAAGTGAAGCTATGTAGGCCCTAGTATCCTTCCCCTCGAGGTCCTCCGCTATGCCCAAAATCCTCAAATTATTCCGCCGCTGGCGGTTTTCCGCGTCTTCCAATTTCCATTGAATGTCTGAGATCTGCTGCCATTGTGTCGTCGTCTGTGCTGTTGCTGCTCTAACTTCGGTCTCCAATTCCTCGGTTCGAGTCTCCATGGTGGCGATGCGTACACCAATGTCCTGGCAGGATTTAACCACTTTTTTAATGGATAGTTGTAGCTGTCTGTTTGCTGCTTTCATTTTCCTGCTCTCCCTTTGAGCCTGTTCATGATTCTGAACCATTGCCCGATAAATAAGATCCAACAAGGGAGGCTCTGCAGGGCCATCCGCAGGAGGGGGCACTAGAGTATTGCAGGCCGAATCACTTTTCAAAAAGGCCTGTTGGGTAGCCGTATAATCCCACTGCATTTCACCATCCTCCTCTCGAGGCTTAAGCGGGTCTCTCCTAAGCTTGGCCCCTAAATTGCTTCTAGCATCAGTCTGCTCGACTGATTTTCTTCTGCATGTTGAGTAGTTAGATACCCAGATACTTGCTGCAGAGCTGCTTTCAATATCTGAGTCTGTTAAAGGAATTTCCTTGTCTAAGTCTGAGTCTCTAGACTGATCGGAGAGAGAAAAAAAACTTTCTGCTGTATCAAATGGCCCCTGATCAATGTTTACAGGCTTTGCCTCTTTCCCCCTCTGGGCTGTGGATGGTGGAATAGTCTCATATGTCATTGAATGCTTGGCCATACCCTCAGCCTGTTGCGAGTATGACTTGCTGCTTAAGGCGCGAGGTTGTACTTCGCCTTTCTCTGGATTAGACTCCTGAGGCCCCTGATTTGGCTCTTTGGGTTCCTGCTCAGATAACTTCTCGCACCTCACCTGGGGGGGGACCACCACCTCCCCGCTATTTCCTGGACTTGTACTGGTAGTCTCTCGGCGGGGTGGCTCCCTCCCCCCTGCATCACATATAGGAGTAAGTACTTCAAGAGATATAGCTGCAACAGGTACCTGCTCATCATCGACTCCTGGCACACTGGATTGCCAGTCACGTGCTGCCTTTTCCGTGGACCTTTGCTTAATCCGCATCATGCTGGGAAACATTGTTGGAACCGAGTTCCTTGCGTCTTTTTCCATATCAGTTGTTTTCTGCAGGCCCCCTTTCACGTGAAGATTGCTGTGCTCCTTCAATCCGGGGACCGGTAGCTTTTTGTCCTTTCTGGTTCCTCCTGGGTCTTGGTTCTGCCGTGCCCGTAGAGAGCGAGGGGTCCTGCTCAGCTTCGGCGCCATCCGGACATCCTACACGCCCCACACGCCAACTACTACCGCCAGGAAACGGTGGGGAACGCGCTCGGTCGGGAGGGGAAAGAGCGCGGTTCTAAAGCGAGCGCCACGCTCACATCTTCTTGCGGGGCCCTCCGGTGCTTGTTGTCGTGGCCACAATCCTTGAAGGAGCCGCCAGAAAGCTGTAGAGCGCCCGCAGCAGTCCGTGCTGCAGGCGCGCGGCGTCCGCGGCATCCGCAGCTTTCGCGGGTGAATGTGAGCCACGTGCAGTCTGAGGATGGGCTAGAGCGGTAGTGGCGATGAGCCGGGAAATCCGGCCACCATCTTGGATTCCTTCCAGAGGGTGTCTTCTGGCCATTTTAGGGGCATCCAATGTATTCTCGTTGTTGGATCTTAATTCTATCATCAAATACCACTTGCTGCAGAGATCAAGATCTTACCACATTTATCACTCCTTATGATGCATACACATTTTTATGCATGCCTTTTGAATTGACCTCTGCAGCAGGTGTATTCCAAAAATGTATGGACACAATCTTAATGGGAATTCCAGGAGTACAGGCTGTTCATGATGATGCATATTTTACGATGTTGGCATCACTTTATAAAAGGAGAAATGTGATTTTTTTTTTTAACTAGTTAGATTATTTGGGCCACTGTATAGTTTATCAATGTAAAAAACTAAAAATGCCTTTGGTCCAAGCCATTCAGGATACTGGACCATCTGCCAATAAAGACACTTTACGTTTATTTCTAGGCCTGTCTCACTATTATTCACACTTTATTCATCAGTATGCTTTAATTGTGCAACCTGTGAGACAGCTTCTTAAAAAAGGTAAAAAATCTGAGGATGCTGCTGAAGCTTTTGTGAAGGTTAAATTGTTTATTATTCCTGCACCAATTCTTTCTGCCTTTACTTCTGGGAAACCTTGCTTTTTAACGGTTGATGCCAGCCAACTAGATTTGGGTGCCATTCTGTCTCAGTGGGTGGGCATCAAACAGCACACCTTTGCATTTGCTTCCTGTTCACTGACTGCTACTGAGGTTAACCGTAGTACCATAGAATGAGAAGCGTTGGTGTGTTCCTGGGCTCTTGAAAAACTCCAAACCTTTTTTCTTGGGCACGCAATTCCAAATTTTCACTCACCACTAAAATTGACTGAGAAGGACACTATGGCCCTCATTACAACCCTGGCAGTCGGTGTTAAAGCGGCGGTAAGACCGCCAACAGGCCGGCGGAAAAATAAATGGAATCGCGACAATGGCGGAAACCGCCAACATAGACAGCCACTTTAACACTCTGACCGCCACGGCGGTAGAAACAAACACTGCGGCGGTCACCACCAACAGACAGGCGGAAGACAATGTACCACCCACACTATTATGAGAGGCCAATCCGTCACCTTTGCGGGGTGGAACCAACGTGAACAAAAACACGGCGGAAACAGGACTTGGAAGGGAAAACACTCACCTCTACACATTCCACGAGGAACCAGGACGCCATGGAGCCAGAACTCCAAATACTCCCTGCGATGGTATTCCTGCTCCTCTACCAGGAGCACGAAAGACGGCGGCGACGACCACGGTGAGTACTGCACCTACAACACAGGGGAGGGGGGAGAGAAAAGAGAGTGACACACACACACAACACCCCCACCCCACCCACAACACCATACACACAAATACATGCTGTGACATTACATTTACGCCCCCCCAACCCCTTTTCAAGAACGCAAAGACAAAAGGCAATGAGTTGAACGATTGTAATAAATAAAAATCCAGTAGTCAAAACTTGAAATACTGTATAAACAATTATGTACACTAACTACACAAGTCCGGATAGTGCACCATTCATAGTCTGTGGACCTCTGGGCCCAAAATGCATGGGCGAGGCCCACACTCAATACCAGACTCCAAACGGAGAGAACACTGCAGGGGCATCAGATCGAAATGAAACAGGCCCTCAGGGGGAAGAGAAGGGGGGCACCTCAGCCGGATGAGTGCACAACGCCAGCTCCACGAGGGGGCCCCATGCCCACTGCTGTATCCTGGGGAGTGCAAAGCCACAGTCTCTCAAGTCTCTCCAGTGGGTGGTTTGCCCACTGCATTATCCTGGGGAGTGCAAAGCCACAGTCTCTCAAGTCTCTCCAGTGGGTGGGTTGCCCACTGCATTATCATGGGGAGTGCAAAGCCACAGTCTCTCAAGTCTCTCCAGTGGGTGGGTTGCCCACTGCATTATCCTGGGGAGTGCAAAGCCACAGTCTCTCAAGTCTCTCCAGTGGGTGGTTTTCCCACTGCATTATCCTGGGGAGTGCAAAGCCACAGTCTCTCAAGTCTCTCCAGTGGGTGGGTTGCCCACTGCATTATCCTGGGAAGTGCAAAGCCACAGTCTCTCAAGTGGATAACAGTCTCCAATGGTTCTAGAGGGGGCTTGGTGCCCAGAGTGCTTCATCCTGCCAAGGACAGAGGTAGTGGATGTGATACTCCACTGGTTCTGGAGGGGGCTTTGTGCCCAGAGTGCTTCATCCTGCCAAGGACTGAGGTAGTGGATGCCTTTCTCCACTGGTTCTGGAGGGGGCTTGGTGCCCAGAGTGCTTTATCCTGCCAAGGACTGAGGTAGTGGATGCCTTTCTCCACTGGTTCTGGAGGGGCTTTGTGCCCAGAGTGCTTCATCCTGCCAAGGACTGAGGTAGTGGATGCCTTTCTCCACTGGTGCTGGAGGGGGCTTGGTGCCCAGAGTGCTTCACCATGCCAAGGACTGAGGAAGTGGATGCCTTTCTCCACTGGTTCTGGAGGGGGCTTTGTGCCCAGAGTGCTTCATCCTGCCAAGGACAGTGGTAGTGGATGTGATACTCCACTGGTTCTGGAGGGGGCTTGGTGCCCAGAGTGCTTCATCCTGCCAAGGACTGAGGTAGTGGATGCCTTTCTCCACTGGTTCTGGAGGGGGCTTTGTGCCCAGAGTGCTTCATCCTGCCAAGGACAGAGGTAGTGGATGTGATACTCCATTAACGGTGGTGCAACATGCAAGCTGCCCAGGCTCCTGGAACTGACCACCAGCCTTGTACGACTGACCACTGGGGATGGCAGCCATGTCTCCAGTGGTGCCACTGGCTCAGGATGTTGCAGGGCTGCTGGCGGTGCTGGCGGCGGACTCTGTGGCATCGGTGCTTGCGGCAGACTCTGTGGCATCGGTGCTGGCGGCGGCCTCTGTGGCTTCGGTGCTGGCAGCGGCCTCTGTGGCATCGGTGCTGGCCACGGGCTCTGTGGCATTGGTGCTGGCCGTGGGCTCTGTGGTGGCGGTGCTGGTGGTGGTCTTTGTGGCGGCGGTGCTGGTGGCAGGCTCAGTGACTGCGGTGCTGGTGGCGGGCTCAGTGACTGCAGTGCTGGTGGCAGGCTCAGTGACTGCGGTGCTGTTGGCGGGCTCAGTGACTGCGGTGCTGGTGGCGGTGCCGGTGGCAGTGCAGGTGGCGGTGCTGGTGGAGGTCTTGTTCGCTGTGCAGGTTGGCGTCGACGTGGACCTGCCCTTGATTTTCTGGCCCTTCCCCACCTTGGATGGTGGCACAGCTGTCTTGCCACTATCCACTTTTGTTTTGCCTGAGCCCTTGGTGGCAGGTGTTTTCGCCTTCTCCCTCCGGGATGTGGGCAACTTTTATACTTTTGGAGGTGACGGAATGTCCTTGCCCTCACTCCGTGGAACACTGGCAGCCCTGTTGCTTGGTGCACTCCAAAAGCCCGCAGTTGCTGGCACCACTGGGGCAGGGCCTGAGGTGCCTGGGGGAATGTCCTCCCATCTTTTACGGCAGTGGGTGCTCCGTCTGTGGTGGACCCCCAGGGTCCCGTCGTCCTTGGCGATGGCACGCCAAATATCCTTCTCCTGGTGGGCGCTGACCTAGAGGAATAGTACAGGGGAAAAGGAAAATCTTTAACCGTCCGGACCATCATAGTCATTGACCCACGTTCCCACCCTTTCCCTGACGCACATACACTCACTGTCCTCTCATGCAGGCCTCAGTCCACCCCCCTGTATCTTCTATCCACACCACTCCAAACAGGCATTGCCCATACAGCATGATCACAGTGTACTCTCCTGTTTGTCTGGAGGAGCATAGAGTAGCGTGTACTGGAGGAGGACCCCATCCACTAACTTCTCCAACTCCTCTGAAGTGAAGGCAGGGGCCCTTTCCCCAGAAACATGAGCCATCATCACTTCCAGACTGAGGTCACAGCAGCACTTGCAGTGTAGGTCCTCTCCTGTCGAAGGTCAGGTATCAAGTGAGTGAACAGACAGAAAATGGTGGTCATGTCCACGGCGGTGCGTACCGTCACCGCTGGCGTACATCGTCATTGGCTCCTGGGACCCATAGGGTCCAATGTTAACCAATGCAGGATTGTGCCACAGTCTTCGACCGCCTACCGCGATGGTGTATAACGCCAGCGCAGTTACCTCATATCCCCTTGTCCCATCTTACAGGTCAGGCAGCCGCCATTTCAGGGGGCCACATGGCATTATTTTTAAATGCGTCACACCTATCTAGGCCTTCATACACACAGTGACAGGCACATTGCAGATTAACAAATGTGTGCAATAAATACTTTTTTAATACCTCAGTGTTGGCTGACATCCCGACACCCACACAAGTCCGCCACACCAAAGGTCAGTGATTAACTGGCGAAAACAAAACCTCCACCGTCACGTCAACAGGAATACGCCCACTCTATCACGACCCACGAATCCACGCGCAAGTCTTGGCTATTCTGCATCCTGAGGGCCTCGCAGGAGTAGCTGGAGGAATGGACTCTGGTAAGTCAAATCTTTACTATTACATCCCCCACCCTACCTGCATGCCATCACATACCCCCACCCTCACCCTCACCCCATCACTCAAACTCCTCACAAATGTCCTAATATCTCAAACCACCCATCCCAACACCAAGCCCTGCATGCAACAACAAAGCATGGACACCCATCACCAAAGCATGGCTACTGCACATACCCATACACCCCCCTAAACCATCATCACACAAGGTCCCACAAAGGAATGCAAGCACTGGGGTACACGGTCACCCACCCATTGCACACCGTGGCACACACAGATGTAATAATCATGCCTTTACACCCCTGCAGGACCCCTACCCAACGTCACCGGACAGGAGGGTCCAGACATGCCCACACCACCAACAGAAGAGGTCCACAGTGATGACAGCACCTCTGCCCAACTGGATCTAGACGACCAGCCCGGCCCATCTGGGACCTCGGGACAGTCAGTTCCCCTGACACAGTCACAGGCCACCACAGAGCTTCCCCCCTCCGGAAACACCAGCACAGCACCCACCCAGCGGGCCCATACCTCTATCCCCAGGACACGTCAATCAGCAGTGTGTCCACCACTACAGGGAAACCAGGCTAACCCACCACCCCAACAACAACAGGGACCTGGGGGCAGTGGCAGTGGGCACACGGTTCAGGTGACAGAGGTCCAGGGAAACAGGGGAACTGGGAGGGCTGCTGTGCGACAGGGGGAGGACAGGCCCAGGGAACCCACTCTCCACAAGGCCCTCTCCAGCATCATGGGAGCCTACCATCATCCCCAGGAGACGATGGCAATGGTACTGGCCAAGTTTCAGGAGACCCAGCGGCTGCAGGAGGAACAGTATTTGGGGTTCAGGCAGAAACGCAAATCCATCAATTCCACCCTGGGCACCATTGTAGGGGTGCTGAAGGAAGTCCTCAACACCAGGAGGGACACTGTGGCACAACAAGGGGCCCCTGACACTAGCATGGACGATGAACTGTCCGCCACCTCCGCCGGCGCTATTGGACAGGAGGCACCGCCACAGGACCATCACACCAGCACCCCACCCCCTGCAGATGGAGAACCACCCTGCAAACGGTCCCTGAGATCCAGGACAAAGACAGAGAACAATGCCACGACCCCCGCCAAGAAATGAGACCACCCTGATTGTCATCCTTTTGTCCCACCTTGTCACTCTGTCCATCCTCAAACTGCCCCAGCTCCACTTCCTATGCCCCATTGGATAATGCACCTGTGAGACTAATAGCTTGGACTCTGCCATGGACATTCCACCACCATCACCCCTCACCATTTTACAACCCCCTCCAATATTGAGCACTTAAATAAACACCCTTAAAGCACAAAACAATCTGGAGTCTGTCTGTGATTTCGAATTAGTGTATTAGCAATTACAGTGACAAAATGCTCTTTCAAATGTAATGTCAACATACCTATGTCACACAGCTCTAGTCCATGAGGAAACAAAGCAGATGTCACACAGTGGGACCCACATCTGTGAAATCGTAAGGGAAAGTGAAAACTCAGTGACCATACTCTGGGTGAAAAGGACAGACAGTAGAGAGGTAGTAGTGTTAAAGTACATGTAGTGGGCAGGTTTGTATTCTTACCTGTGTCTCACTGGAAGTATTGCAGGATCACAGAGTTCCTGTTGTCGATGTCCTCTTCTTCTGCTTCCTCTTCTTCACTGTCCACAGGCTCCACAGCTGCCACAACACCTCCATGTGGACCATACTCCTGCAGAAAAGGCACCTGTCGTCACAAAGCCAAGTTGTAAAGCATACAGCAGGCCACGATGATCTGGCACACCTTCTTTGGTGAGTAGAATAGGAAACCACCTGTCATATGTAGGCACCGGAACCTGGCCTTCAGGAGGCCGAAGGTCCGCTCTATAATCCTCCTAGTTCGCCCATGGGCCTCATTGTAGCGTTCCTCTGTCCTTGTCCTGGGATTACTCACTGGGGTCAGTAGCCATAACAGGTTGGGATAACCAGAGTCACCTGCAAATGGCGAGGGACAACTGTTAGACACACACTAACTCTTAGGGATATCCCCAGACCCAGACAAATTTCCCACTGATTTGGTTCCAGGTGCTCACCTAATAGCCACACACGGTGCCTCTGGAGTTGCCCCATCACATAAGGGATGCTGCTATTCCGCAGGATGTAAGCGTCATGCACTGAGCCAGGGAATTTGGCATTAACATGGGAGATGTACTAGTCTGACAAACACACCAGCTGCACATTCATCGAATGGTAACTCTTCCGGTTTCTGTACACCTGTTCACTCCTGCGGGGGGGACCAAGGCCACATGTGTCCCATCAACGGCACCTATGATGTTGGGGATATGTCCCAGGGCATAGAAGTCACCTTTCACTGTAGGCAAATCCTCCACCTGAGGGAAAACTATGTAGCTCCGCATGTGTTTCAGCAGGGCAGACAACACGTTGGACAACATAGGCTGGGACATCCCTGATGCTATGGCCACTGTTGTTTGAAATGACCCACTTGCACGGAAATGGAGTACTGACAGCACCTGAACTTGAGGGGGGATTCCTGTGGGGTGGCGGATAGCTGACATCAGGTCTGGCTCCAACTGGGCACACAGTTCCAGGATTGTGGCACGATCATGCCTGTAGGTGATGATCATATGTCTTTCCTCCATTGTCGACAGGTCCGCCAGCGATCTGTACACTGGAGGATGCCGCCATCTCCTCACATGCCACAGCAGACAGTGCCTATGGTGGAGAACAACGAGCATAGAGTCAACCAACTCTGCGGCACGTAAACACAGCTTACTCAGAAAACTATTCATAAAACGAAATTTGCCTGTATGAGTGTTGAGCCAAGGCCTAGGTATGGGTGATGCAGTTAAGAATAAAGCCATGTGGGACCTGAAATGGCAGCTGCCTGACCTGTAAAGTGGGACAATGGGATATGAGGTAACTGCACTGGCGATTTACACCGTTGCGGTAGGCCGACGATGACCGCGGCGCAATTCTGCATTGGTTAACATTGGACCCTATGGGTCCCAGGAGCCAATGACGATGTACGCCGGCGGTGACGGTACGCATCGCTGCGGACGTGACTGCCATTTTCTATCTGTTCAATCACTCGATACCTGATCTTTGATAGGAGAGGACCGACACTGCAACTGCTGCTGTGACCTCAGTCTGGAAAAGACAATGGCTCGTGCGTCTGGGGAAAGGGCCCCTGCCTTCACCACGGAGGAGTTGGAGAAACTTGTGGATGGGGTCCTCCCCCAGTACACGCTACTCTACGGTCCTCCAGACAAA
The DNA here is from genome assembly GCF_031143425.1 of Pleurodeles waltl. Classification (NCBI taxonomy): domain Eukaryota; kingdom Metazoa; phylum Chordata; class Amphibia; order Caudata; family Salamandridae; genus Pleurodeles; species Pleurodeles waltl. Next base: position 1,190,594,981 of record NC_090444.1, read on the forward strand.
CAGGTAAGTACACTGGGAGCATGCTGTATGGGCAATGCCTGTGTGGAGTGGTGTGGATGAAAGATAGGGGGGGAGAATGAGGCGTGCATGAAACGACGGTGAGTGCATGTGCCACATGGCAAGGGTAGGGATGCGGGCCAATGACTGTGACGGTGCAGTTGGTAATAACTTCTCTTTTTCCCCTGTATAATTCCTGTAGGTAAGCGCCCACCAGAAGAAGGATATTTGGCGTGCCATCGCCAAGGACGTCCAGACCCTGGTGGTCTACCACGGACAGAGCACCCACTGCCGGAAAAGATGGGAGGACATTCGCCGCTGGAGCAAGAAGAATGCGGAGGCCCAGCTGGGGATGGCCTCCCAACGTGGGAGGGGTGCCCGTCGCATCACAGCAGCAACAAGGGGGTGAGTACACTCTCAGTCAGCTGATTTAGTGTGCATTGCAGGTATCTGGGTGGGGGAGGTAGGCTGTGGGTTCCCCTAGGCCAGGGCGAGTTTGCTAGTTAAGTCCCCTTTTTTCAGGCAGACCCTGTGGCACCCCACCCCACCTGGGTACAGTGCAAACTACACCTAGTCAGGCTCCTGTGACATCCATGTGTGCACAAATCGGCCATAGCCTTGTAAGCCATGTCCCAGGGACTGAATAGTGGACCCCAAGTGCGCGGCGTAGTGCAGGGGGCTTCTGTGTCTGTCGTGTCCACCAACGGTAGCGGTATTGCATGCACTCAACATGTCTTTCTTCTGTCTCCCCCCCCTTTTTGTGGTCTCCCTGTACTTGTGTGCATTAGCATCATCAGGCGGAGTAGCAGTGGCACCGGAGCAGGAGGGAGCTGCATCCCACATGGCCCTGGAGGGCGAGACTACAGACTCCGAACTCACCAGTGGGACGTAGGGCGAGGGGAGCTCCACGGCGGGGACAGGAGCTGACACCAGCGATACGGACCCCTCCTCTGATGGGAGCTCCCTTGCGGTGGCGGGCCCATCTGTGCCACCCGCATCTACAGGTACAGCCGCCACCCCCCCTCCAGCACTGCCCTCCCAGCAGCCCCTAAGCATTTCCCTCGTGCCAGCTCACCCAGGAGGGTGGGCATCACCTTCGCCCCAGGCACCTCAGCCCCTGCCACAGTCAGCCCTGCTGCCCTCAGTGAGGAGGCTCTTGACCTCTTGAGATACCTCACTGTTGGCAGTCTACCATTCTGAATGCCATTCAGGGTGTAGATAGGCATTTTCAATAAATAAATGCATACCTGGAGGACATTCATTCCGGACCAGGCAGCCCAACAGAGAGCATTTCAGGCTCTGGCCTCAGCACTAATGGCAGCCATTGTCCCTGTGTCCAGCCTCCCCCCTCCAACTTCCTCCACCCAGACCCAATCCCCTGTACCTCAGCCTATCCCAAGCACACCATCAGACCAGCATGCACACACCTCAACACACAAGGGTGGCTCTGGCAAACATAAGCACCACACATCCCACAGGCACTCACACAAGCATCATACCCATGCACGCATACCAACATCCACTGCCTCCACTGTTTCCCCCTCCTCCACGTCTCCCTCCTCCCACCATGTCTCGTCTCCACTCACACCTGCATGCACTACATCTTCAGCCACTACCTCCATCACCAGAACGCCCATCACCACACACCGCTCATGTGCACTCACCACCCCAACTACCATTCACACATCCCCTGTGTCCTCTCCCAGTGTGTCTGTGAGCCCTCCTCCCAAACTACACAAACGCAGCCACACACCCACCCAACAGCCATCCACCTCACAACAGCCTCCAGCCCATGCACCTTCACCCAAAGTCAGCAAACGTACACCTCCTACAACCACTACCTCTTCCTCCACTACCAAACCCCCTCCATCTACCCATCCCAGTGTGTCTAAAAAGCTTTTCCTGTCTAATATTGACCTCTTCCCTACACCTCACCCCTGTCCATCTCCTAGGGCCCGCCTTTCCAGGTCCCAACCCAGCATCTCAGCCACCACATCACCAGGCACAGTGGTGCCAGCAACTGCGGGCTTTTGGAGTGCGCCAAGCAACAGGGCAGGCAGTGTGGCAAGGAGCCACAGCACGGACAGTCCCCCACCTGTCAAGCATCAAAAGTTGGCCAGTGCCCGGCGGGAGAGGGGGAAGACACCAGCCACCAAAGCCGCTCACAGGGGTACAGTTGGGATTGTGGAGTCAGCTGCGACACCTTCCAAGGGAAGGGGCACAAGACAACCGTCAAGTCTGGGAAGATCAGCACAGCGGAGAAGACCGCCATCAGCCCCGCTGCCCAGGAGGCGACCGCCAGCAGCCCCACTGCCCCAGACAGGACTGCCAGCAGCAGCCCCGCTCCCCAGGACACCGCCGCCACAAGCACCGCTACCAAGGACACCGCCGTAACAAGCCCCTCTGCCAAGGTCACCGCCGCCACAAGCACCGCCACAAGCACCACTGCCAAGGACACCGCCGCCACAAGCACCACTGCCAAAGACACAGCCGCCACAAGCACCGCTGCCAAGGACACCGCCGCCACAAGCACCGCTGCCAAGGACACCGCCGCCACAAGCACCGCTGCCAAGGACACCGCTGCCACAAGCACCGCAGGCCCATGAGCGGCAAAAGCTCTGATGCTACTGAGGCCGCCACAAGCAGGATGAAGCACTCTGGGCACAAGGCCCCCTCCAGAACCAGTGGAGATTGACATCCACTTGAGAGACTGTGGCTTTGCACTCCCCAGGATTGAACAGTGGGCAACCCACCCACTGTAGAGACTTGAGAGACTGTGGCTTTGCACTCCCCAGAATTGAACAGTGGGCATGGGACCCCCTTGTGGATTTGGCGTTGTGCACTCAACCGGCTGAGGTGCCCACCCTTTCCCATCCCCCTGAGGTGCCTGTTTTATTTCTATCCGATGCCCCTGCAGTGTTCTCTCCGTCTTGTTTGGGTATTGGGTGTGGGCCTCGCCCATGCCTTTAGGGCCCAGTGATCCACGGACTATGATGGTGGACTCCCTTGGACTTGTGTTCTTGGTGTATTTAATTGTATATAGTGTAAATGTATATATTTGTAAATATTTTGGATGTATGTACTTGAATATATCACAATTTTTCGACTCATTTCCTTTTGTCCTTGCATTCTTCCAGGTGGGGTTGAGGGGTGTAACTGTGATGTATCATGATGTGTTAGCGTGTGTGTTGTGGTGGGTGAGGGTGGGGGTGTTGCGTGTGTGTGTCACTGTTTTTTCCCTTCCCTGTGTCATAGGTGCAGTACTCACCGTGGTCTTCACCGCCGGCGTTCGTGCTCCTGGTAGGGGTGCAGTAAGATAAAGGCTGGAAAAATCTGGAGCTCTGGTTCCATGGCGTCCTGGTTCCTCGTGGGGGTGTGCAGAGGTGAGCGTTTTCCCTTCGAAGTCCTGTTTCCGCTGTGTTTTTGTTCGGGGTGAATACGCCCCAGAAAAGGTGGCAGATTGGTGGGTTGTAATACTGTGGACGGTACATTGTCCTCCGCCTGTCTGTTGGCGGTGACCACCGCTGTGTTTGTTTGTACTGCCCTGGCGGTGGGAGTGTTAAAGTGGCTGTCTATGTTGGTGGTTTCCGCCACAGTCGTAATTCCATATTTTTTTCCCGCCTGCCTGTTGGCGGTCTTACCGCCGCTTTAACACCAACCGCCAGGGTTGTAATGACCACCACTGTGTCTTGGGTGTTTACCGCACTATGCTACCCATGGCCGGGACAATTTTCCAGGTGCACGGGATAGGTGGGAGATCATAGTGGGGTGTTAGTTTGTCAGCAAAGAATGGGAGCGTGTATTAAAACATACAATGAAGGTTTTGAGAAACACTCCCTTAAAATACACGCAGTTCAACTGTATGCATTGTTCATATCTTACACCTCACCAACTGAATGTTATGTACCAAGTTACTGAGTAGAGTTGTCCCAGATGTGTCCGCATTGATGCAGACTTTGGACACCTTCGGGGTCATTACAAGTTTGGTGGTAGCAGGACCGCCATGTTAGCGGTGGCAGTCGTACTTCCAACGGGCTGGTGGGCAAACCCGCCAAATTATGACCATGGCGGTGTTCCCAACAGAAGCCAGCCAAACCACCGCCAGTGGGGTCATGCTGCCACGGACGGAGGTAGCCACCTTCGGGCCAGCGGACACCATGTTCCTGCCGGACAGATTATGAGGCTGCACACAGCCAAGCTTACCGCCGCGATCACACCACCACGGAAACCTTGGCGGAAACCAACTCTATAAAAGGAGACACTCACCTTCTGGAACACATACTTGTCTGGAGCCGCCATGGAACCTGAACTGCACATCCTCTCACTGCTCGCACTACAACTCTGGAACCAGCGACGGTGATGAAGACAGCAACGTGAGTACACACACCTACCTGGTATTGTAGGGAAAACTCAAAGTACACAGGCACACACAACATCTGGGTTGGCTGGTGATGGCAACACACACACGCATAACCACACACCCATATGCACACACATACACACAATCCACATACACATAAGCACACCCGTACTACACACAAGCACACCCATACAACACACACCACGGTCAACACACATGCTACACACACCAACCTGCAGACACACAGCATCGGCACAGTCCAACACAACAATACACAACAGCACTGATTCACACAACAACACCACAATCGCAACTATACAAACGCGTCAGCAAGCAAAGACATGATACACTTCCACATGACACTAATACATACAACAACACGTAACAATATCTAACAACCAATATACACAATCACACAGCCATGCAACGAAGCATACGTCATACCACGCTAACACAACACACAATGCATCTGACACACACAAGCACACACCACAACCACACAAGGGCACACAATACCACCATTACACATGTCAACACAAACAATACAATTTATCTACACACATGCATGTACCAAACACAAACATATCCTACACACAATACACAGCCATCACAGAGGGACAAATGTCAGGGCTACACCCACACATGCTGCTCAGACACAACAGCTAGCACAACCACCACACACACGTCTTGCACACACACACACCAACGCTGCTAAAAACAAAACAGCCATGTGTAAAGAAAGGCAGGACAAGTATGTTACCATCGAACCAACAACTGGTTGGCCCAGCTATATTAAATAGATAAATATGGCAATAAAAAATAACTATGTACAAGGATAAGGCCATTGGCCCATCCAAAGTGCTAAAGGCACAAATGTCACTTCTGTGTGCCCCTACATGACTCCTGACTGCTATATGACCTCCACAGGGTATGGGCATCAAGGGGCAGGCAGGCACCTCAGGGATCAGGGGAGGTTGAGGGGGGGTTTGGGTTGGTCTTGGGAGAGGGGTCATTTTCTCTTGGGCTTGGGGGGCTTAGGGTGAGCTTTAGGGAGGCTGGGAACACTTGGGAGGGGTCAACTTCTTGGTAGGGGGAGGCGCATGGGTACTAGCAGGGGGGCAGGGGAGTACATGGAGTTGCAAGGGCTGGATTTATGAAGGGACACAGACCGTTTGGGGGTATCACAGGGTAGGAGAGGAGTAGGGAACAGAGAAAACTCTGAGAGGAAATGCTTCTTAGACACATGGGGCGGTCATGGCAAAGAGTTACGGGAGTGGAGGTAGAAGGAGTGGTTGTGGGAGTTGTCTTGGTGGATGTCTTGGGTGCTGGTGCATGTGAGGAATGCTTGTGGGTGCTGGGTGTCTGTTGTGTGGGTGAGTGCTGGCGTTTATGTGTCTTGGGGGTGGGGGGAGGCAGTGCTGGAGATGCCATGCTGGATGGGAGACTGTCTGTTAGGGTGGTGACTGCAGGTATGGAAGATGTGCTGCATGTGGGTGTATCAGTGGTGTGGTGGCTGTGGATGTGGTGACTGGGGTGGATGTCTGTGGGTATGATATTGTGCTGATTGTGGGAAAGATAGAAGTTGTGGCTGGATCAGTGAATGGTGGTGTGGTGGCTGCAGGTGTGGCTGGTGTAGTGTCTGTGAAGGAGGGTGTGGTGGGGGACTCTGTGCAGGTAGTAGATGTTGGTGTGTGCTGTTTGTGTGCATGCCGGTAGTGGGCCTTGTGGTGCTTGTTTTTGTCTGCGCTACACATGGATGTTGAGGTGGATGCATGCTTGTCTGTCTGTGTGCTTTGGCTGGGTTTGGGAAGAGGGGTTTGGGATTGGGAAGAGGTAGGTAGAGGGGGGACAGTAGACAAAGGGTGTCTTGCTGCCAACAGTGTGAAGGCCAGAGCCTGAAAGCATCTCTGTAGGCCAGCCAGTGCACCGTGAATTCCCTCCAGGAACGCATTGCTCTGCTGGACATGAGCTGTCAGTCCCTGGATGGTATTCACGATGGTCAACTGAACCCCAGAGATCGACCTCAGGAGGTTAATAGCCTCCTCACTGACGGCAGCAGGGCTGAGTGGGGCAAAGGTGCCTGCGGCGAAGGAGATGCCCACCCTCTTGAGTGAGTGGGTACGCACCACTGGATGGGGAGCTATAGGGAGGGCGGTGGTAGTAAAGGGGGTGGTGGACAATGATGGTGCAGGGATGGTCCCAGAAGGGTCTGCCACTGCCAGGAAGTGTCCACTGGAGGAGAATTCTGAAGATGACGTGCCACTCCCCCACCTTCCATGCCACTGGGTCCCTCGCTGTCACTGGCCGCAGCATTCCAGATCCTGTGGCTTGCAGCATCCCCATTCGCCTATTCCCCTTCTCCTTCACCTGCCAATGCTGATGCACACAATTAGAGAGAGAGAGGGAGGGAGAGAGAGATAGGGAGGGAGAGGTTTAACATATACTTCACATATAAACATGCACATCTGTGATAATACACATCCTGACAAGGCTACCTCAGGTGCCAATACACATTTCCTACAGCATGTCAGAACATCTCACTACTGCCCACCCCTGTAGGCCAACTCTCACACCTACATCAAAATCCAAGTAAGTCAGCACACTGGAGTCATCCACATGATCACCACCAAAGCCATGTCTGCATGCACATCATGCACTGGATAAAAAGCACATGACTTCTTGATTTTACATCAGACCTCTCCATACTCCTATCACCTATTGGAAGTGCAGCTGACTGAACAATACAGATCAGGCCTGTACAGTTACAACAGCTGATCAGTCCATGTCCTTTGTTAAATATCCATGGCAGTGAAGACTACTCCAATCACGTACCATACACCATCTGCCTGTCATATTACATGGCTGACCTAACACTGTACAGTAATGCCAATATAGATCTAAAAACTGATTTGGCCACTACATATGAGACACCCATACAGGTGACATCTGATGTGTACAATGCAAGTCAGGGGTACAGGCATGTGATTAGTCTGACCCAATCACAGAGGAAGATCTGCAGACACCAAACGCATATATATATCACAACTATTCATACATCTAAGTGCATCTATAATGGCCCATATTGCATATATTACACATCCATACTCAATCAATGACTGCAGTGTCACAATTGATGAACTTCAGGAACACACACAATACCACCGCACATGCAATTTCACAAGTCGGGCTTCACAACATGATAACACCACCTTCACTCATACCATCCTGAATAGTGAATACCTGTACCTAAGTCCAGACAACACACATCTCAGATGGTAAAAACACATAAGCATTATGCACACATGGATCAACACCACTTCCTTCGCACTGAAACACAACCCACTACACATCCACTGACAGCATACCATCAAAACACTGCTAAAGAGGGGGGTCCAAAGAAACCACAAAACTCCCTGTGTATGGATGCCTATTGATATTTATAAGGCGTAGGAACTTCACCAGAGGACATTGGACCCTAGTCCTCCATGGGAAAACGTAAGTCAAAAAGATGGTGAGGTGCCCACTATGTAAATGTGATTATACTTCTTCGAGTCCATTTTGTCTAAAGACATTTGGATTTCATCAAACAGGACTAACATCAATATTAGTGTTTCTCCAAATCCAGTTTATTTATTTGAGAAAGGCAAAAAATACGCAGTAGAAATGTAGACACTCATAGGTCCAAAGGGATATAAATTAGGCCTGCCAACACGTGTTTTGCCCCAGAGGCGCGTAGGCCAGGGCTTTCTCAAGGCTGGGAAAGAAAAAGAAATGTCATGAGACTAGATGGTATGATGAAGTCAAGTATAGATATGTTAAAATGGGTAACGGGAAGCCAAAAGGTTGTGCAAAGAAATTGTGCAAAGGAAATCCCAAGAGATCGAGGAATAGGAACCTAAGGTCAATAGAAAAGAGTCATGCTGTCCAAAAATATGGTACATTTTCTGACTTGCCCGTATTGCTAATAAACGCCCGGATTTTTCTCCATACTCATACCCTTGTGAGCGTTGCGCTAAATATTTCTCCGCTATTCTTTGGGTCATAGTCTCGTTAATTGCTGCTTTAGCTATAAACTTCCTCCTGGGCCCTTTTTATATCACCCCCAGTTTCTATCGCAATAACCAGCTGTCTTTCTAGCACACTTAGTTTCGTTTGGAAATCTTTTATTCTGCTTTGGGTATTTTTCTGCTTTTTAATGCTGAAACTCAATGTTTCACCTCGTATTCCGGCTTTTAAAGTATCCCAAACTATCTCTACTGGAGCTGACCCTTGGTTGAACTCCAAGAATTCAGCTATCCACTTGCTCATATACTTACAATACTCCGGGTCCTTAAGAAGCCCTCTTTCAAATGTCCATCTCTAAACCTTTGATTCTAACCCATCCAATTCTAAATCTAATACTAAGGGGTTATGATCTGATGTAACCCGTGGGTATGACTCTATCCTACCCTAGTTTCGCATGAGGGGCCGAATAATAGGTATATCCAGGATCTGGCTTGCATAATCTCACCCATGCATCCACTAATCCTAGTCCTTTCTGAATAGCGACCATTGCATTATATACTCTAGGTTTACGCCCCTGATACTTCTTTGTTGTAGGCGCTAAAACATCCTATAATCCCTCCCAAGAACCATTAAAGTTGAAGTCGCCACATTGAATATATGGGGGGCCCATCCTGTTAATTCTATAGCGAGAGTATCTAAAACTATTGGATCATCCGTAACTACCCCATATACGGAGTATAATGTAAAACTACCATACCCATAACTGCATTCTACAATTACCCATCTCCCTCCCCTGTCCGCCTTCTGCCTAGTAAAGTTTAATTTATTAGTCCGATCTAGTTTCGCCACCCCTTTAGTTCTAGCCTCTTGTTCTGATCGAACGATTACTTTCATACCGAGTAGACCAAGATTTCCGGGATTTTTATCTTCCACATGTGTCTCCTGTAAACAATAAATGTCTGCCTTGAAAGTTTTTAATTCCTCCGCCACTCTTCTTCTTTTACGAGGGTCATTTAATCCACATATATTAATTGAAGCGATTCGGAGTCTAGCCATTTGCTATTTTTTGTTTAATTTCTTTTCTCTTTCTACTCTCCCAAATTTTTGTACCTAACTGTATCTTCTCTTGAATTTTCCTCTCCGTTTCTTCCCCTCCTTCTATTTGTCTCCGCCCCTGTTTCTGTTGCTTCCCTTGTTGCATTCCTAGTTCCATTCCTTTCCATTTTACTCCCTCGCCTGCAATCCCTTCCCCCCTTCCCTCTCCTCCTTCTCGTCATCCCTGTTCCCTCCCCCTTTCCCCACCCCCCTCCTCTCCCCCTCCCCCCTCCTCTCCCCCTCCTCCCTCCCTTCCCCTCCCCAGACCAGTCTCTTCCACCCCCTCCCATGCTTCCTTCCTCCCCAAGACTGGCCCCCCATCCTGTGGAGCAATCAGACCACCCATGGCCTGAATATTGGCGTCGTGTACGTGCGGGCCCACCCACCAGTTACCCGAGCACCTTTGCCTTTCAAGTAACTCCACCTTAGCTATTTGACCCCCATCACGTATTCTTTTGCTTTAATTTCCGAAGTGAATACTTCTGTTTTCCCATTCATTATTATTTTAAGGCGAGCAGGGGCCAGCAGATACGCCTCCCCACCTTTATCTAAAACTGGTTTAATAAGTTGTCGGAGCCGCCATCTCCGCTCGACAGTGGTATGACAAAAATCAGGGCGAGTAAAAAAGGTAACCCCATCCACGGTCCGAGGGGTATTTGGACGGGCTTTATCCAATATCTCCTGTCGCAATAAGTAATTCCCAAAATAGACTAGAATAGCTCTAGGATATTTAGAGTCTGCCTGTTGGCCCCCCTCCCGCCGGTTTAACGGAAACCTGTGAACACGCTGCAATTCATTCTCCCAGTTCCAGCTCCCCAATTCCGGGAAAGCACCACGGAAGAGGTTGACCATATACGTCCGTATATTGCTCCCTTCTAACACTTCCGGTATACCCAGAAATCGAAGATTATTCCTTCTTTGTCTATTCTCAAAATCTTCCAATTTCCACATTACATCCGTCAGTTGTTCGTCTCTCATAGTGTTCTGTTCTTTAAGATTAACAACATCCTCCTCGACCGCCACGATCCTTTCTTCCATTGAAGACAGCTTAGTCTCGATTTCTGTGCATGATTTTGCAACCTTGCGAACTGTCCCCTGTAATCTCTTTGTAGCAATCCTCGCACGTCGACTTTCAATCCTAGTCTCTGATTGCAACTCTTTAATTGAGCTATAAATTGACTGCAGCATCCCTGCCTCAGCACCCATTGCAGACGAACTATAAGTGGGGGGACCTGTATCTGTTTCCTTATTGCCGTTAGCTGAGCCCTGGTTAGTTATAGACGAAGAGTCCGCTAAAAAGTCCTTCTACCTGTGGATGTCGGGTTTTCTGGACACCCCTGGGAGTAAGGTCGTGCTTTAACAGATTTCCGATGTCGGCGCAACTGTCGTACTGTAGGTTCATTACTTGATGATTTATCTTCAGCCTCCGATGTTTCACTATCCTCAGACCCACCAAGACTGTGATCGCCACTGCTGAGATCGGACTCTTCTGTCAGAGAGTAAAATTTATCACTATTGTCCTTGCCCCATTCCACAAATTGGGTGTCTTTTCCTGTTATTTTGCCCCACTTTTTAGTACTTGCTGAAACCTTGTGTGAGTTCTCTCCTTCTGTTCCAGGTCTTAATATGCATACACCTCCTTCCCCATCCTGATATTCCAATCGCTCAAACTGGCCATCTTGTTGTACTTGAAGCTGCTTGTTCCTAGTAGGAGGACCAAACTCCTCCTCTCTAGTCTCCCTATGATTATCTTCCAACTCTGGCACACTCTCAATGCCTTGTCTAAAGTTCACAGGGGGGTCGTTGTTCATAGTGCACCCCTTCGTACTGCTGATACTCGGAAGAGATTCTTTCCCTACCATGTTATTTTCAGAGGGGGGTTATATGTGCAGACCGAGTATCCTGCACTCCACCTGCAAGAAAAGTCATAATATTAGATTGACTTTTGCCTTTTACCTTGATTTCCGACGGGGGAGTAGTAATACTATCACTTGTCTTAGAGCCTCTCCCCAAACTCAACATGTTTTCCACAGCTGGTTTAACTACAATTGCCGTCGGGCGTTTGTTTGCTCCTGGTAGCTCTCCTTTACCTCTACCAACCCGCGTCACTTTTACTCCTTCAGTCTTTTCTCCAGGATTCCAAGTGGGTTTGGGAGGCATCTTAATTTTCAGTACATGTGACAGTAGCCTAAATAGTCCTATTATCCCAGTCAACACTAAAAATGCATCCGCGATTATTTGTTTTGTCAGGTTCTTCCAGGGCCATAAGGGGGCATATAAATGCAGACTTGGGTTAACTTGGGAGCCTAACGCCAACATCAGAGCCCCCAAATCTTTAGTTCTCCTTTTATACCTCTCCCCCTCTGATATCAAGATAACGTTAGGTGGTAGAGACGATATCAAATTTTTTAGAGTTCACAGCAATTTTAGCGAAAATTCTTCCTCCCCTATTTTCAGTCCTTTTTTTTTTTTTTTTTTTACCAGAAAAACCCCAGCCTGGTTACCTGCAGAGATGAGGTACACCGGGCGCTCCTCCTGTTTGCTTTCTCCTGCTTTCTCCTAGTAAATTCCCAATTTTTCAGCACTGCTCACCCCTCTTCTCCTCTGGGTGTGAGCAAAGTTTGGTCCTGAAAATTTGCTCCTTACTGCTTGCAGCTACGGGTCTCCGAGAGGACCTCCGACCCCATACAACCTGAGGGGTCGAGCATGCTTTCAGTTGAAAATCTGTCTGTCTCTATGTTTTATGCGGCGCTCGGCATCCTTACCCGAGCGCCGCTAGGTCCACTAGGTCCGTGCCTCTTCCCGCCGCAAAAACAGAGCCCGATAGAGAAGGCTCTTCACCTCCTCATCGTGGGGGAAAAACGGGCCAAAATCAGCTGCTTTGTTCGGCCGCTCTGCCGCGGCCGCTGTACCCTCGGCTCTCCTGGTGGGCGGGACTGCGGGGACGCAGTTACGCCGACGCCATGTTGCTCGAGTGTCTACATTTCTACTGCGTATTTTTTGCCTTTCTCAAATAAATAAACTGGATTTGGAGCAACACTAATATTGATGTTAGTCCTGTTTGATGAAATCCAAATGTCTTTAGACAAAATGGACTCGAAGAAGTATAATCACATTTACATAGTGGGCACCTCACCATCTTTTTGACTTACCATCAAAACACATCTACAAATTCTACTCAGGCCGGGTGGTTACTACCCATTCCCACTAGTCTACATACATGTCTCATTGAGTACATTGTCACATAAGCTACAGTGAGGCAGCTAATCCCACACAACCTGAGCAAAGTTCAAGGATACAGTCAGTACTTGTCGCTGCTGTGCTGCCCTCAAATGCCCATCCACCTCAGAATAGGCCACAGCCAAAATGTGGGCCATTAGGGGGGTCAGGTTCCAACAGGCACCTCTCCCTCATTGGGAGGACATCCCCAGCTGGGCCTCCACAGTCTTCCAGGACCAGTGTCTCAGGTCCTCCCACCGCTTGTGACAATGGGTGCTCTGCCAGCTGTGGACCCCCAGGGTCCGCACTTGCTTGTCGATGGCACGTCAGATTCCTTTCTTCTGGTGGGTGTTTACCTGTATGGATGACACAGACAAAAGGAGAAAGTTATGCACACTGACACCGTACCAACAGGAGTGGCCTATACACATCTTACTCACCAAGTGCATACACATACCCATCCTCTCTGATCACACTCCTTCACTTTATGCCCTATGTATGCATATGCTCCCTCACCGGTACACTTGCCCCATTCCCCATCACATGCAACCCCTATCACACGACTATGGCATTGAACTCACCTGCACCTCTGGTGCCCCATATAGCTGTTCATACAGGGGTAGGACTTCCACCATACGCTTCTCCAGCTCTTCTAGGCTAAAGGCTGGGTCCCTATCACCTGCAGGACGTGACATGATGGCTCCCAGAGACAGTACACAGCAGCTCAGGTGGTGGAGGTCTTGCTAGCAACAGTGTCAGAAGTCAAGTGAGCAAGGCTGCAGAACATGGTGGTCACAGCCACCATGTACAGGACCGTTTCCACCGGCGGTCATCACCATTGGCCCCAGTTCCCCATAGGCAGCAATATTAAACAATGACAAGTAACACATCGGTTGTGACTGCCTACCACCATGACAATATACGTCAGCGGACTTAGGTCACTTCCAACTGTTTAGTGCAGCAAGACTGGCGGCTGCCATTTTGTGCACATATTATACATTGATGTGGCAAAACCAGTGCGCCATTCACATATTCGCCCAAATGGTGGAGTAAGCCTATGTTGTGCCATCATTGTAGTGCAAAGAAATGTGACATGCATTACACAGCGACATGATGTGGCAGTATATCTGATGATGGGCATGTTTAGATGCTCAGAGGCACATATGCGATGGCAAAATATTGGTACGTCCCAGAAGAACGAGTTACTTACCTTCGGTAACGACTTTTCTGGTGGATACATTAGCTACCTGTGGATTCCTCACCTAATGAATACTCCCATGGCGCCAGCATTCGACGGAAATCTTCTTACTAGTCTCTGCACGTCGACGAGGACGTCACTCTAGCCCACGCGACGCCGTCTGACGTCATACAGGCAATAAGAGGTCCTCTACGACGTGCCGACGTCAGTACCAATCATTTTTTACGTGCATGAGAACAACCAGGCAATGCAATGAAAGAGCAAGGCAACATCCCATTACATTGTAAAAATACACAACATTGCATGAATAACTGTAAATCTTTTATATATATATATAACTCTCTCTTTTTAAAATATATATATACACATCAAGTATATACACAAAGATATATACATATATACATATATATAAATATAATATATACAACATCTATTGCACCCTCAAAGACCAAGAGGAGCGTACTCAAGGATTACTTGGTAAGACCAGAAAGGCAACGGGGAGGCGGGTGGGACCGTGAGGAATCCACAGGTAGCTAATGTATCCACCAGAAAAGTCGTTACCGAAGGGAAGTAACTCGTTCTTCTGATGGATACAACTACCTGTGGATTCCTCACCTAATGAATAGAGTCCCAAAGCAGTACCACGCCCGGCGGTGGGTGCCTAAATGGTCAAACCAAGAAATCCTGCAGCACTGACCGTGCAAAATGGCCGTCCCTTCTAACCTCAGAATCCAAACAGTAATGTTTTGCAAAAGTGTGAAGGGACGACCAAGTTGCGGCCTTGCAGATGTCAACCACAGGAACACCTCTGGCCAAGGCCGAAGTGGCCGACTTAGCTCTGGTGGAATGAGCTCTAATGCCCTCAGGAGGATCCTTCTTTGCCAAAGAGTACCAGATTTTAATGCAAAGAACAACCCACCTGGATAGTGTTCTCTTGTGGACTGCCTTTCCTCTCCTCTTGCCCACGTATCCAATAAACAGCTGATCCTCCAGCCTGAAATCCTTTGTTCTATCAATAAAGAAGCTCAACGCCCTCTTTGGGTCCAGACGGTGCAGTCTTTCTTCCTCTTTGGAAGGATGAGGCGGAGGATAGAACGTGGACAAAGTAATTGCCTGAGCCAAATGGAAAGGTGAAACAACCTTCGGGAGGAAAGCAGCCTTGGTCCTCAACACCACCTTATCCCCATAAAAAGTTGTATAAGGGGGCTTTACTGATAAGGCCTGCAACTCACTCACTCTCCTTGCTGATGTTATAGCTATCAGGAAGACTGTTTTTAAAACCAAATACCTTAAGGGGCAAGAATGCATAGGTTCAAAAGGGGACCCCATAAGGAAAGTCAGGACCAAGGACAAATCCCATTGCGGCATAACGAATGGCTTTGGAGGATATTTATTTAGAAGACCTTTCAAGAATCTGATAACAATAGGGGATTTAAATAAAGATGGTTGGTCTGGAAGACATATGAAGACTGACAAGGCCGATAAATAACCCTTAATGGTAGCCACTGCACAACCTTTCTGCGCTAGAGACAGAGCAAAAGACAAAACGTCCGATAGATGAGCATGCAAAGGATCAATCTGCCTCTCTCCACACCACGCAACAAATTTAGACCATCTATTAGCGTAGATAGATTTAGTGGAGTGTCGCCT
This sequence comes from Pleurodeles waltl, assembly GCF_031143425.1. Lineage (NCBI taxonomy): Eukaryota > Metazoa > Chordata > Amphibia > Caudata > Salamandridae > Pleurodeles > Pleurodeles waltl. The sequence goes on from NC_090444.1 coordinate 1,190,610,505, forward strand.
GGCCGCTAATATAACATCCACTACCTCAGGCGGGAGAGAGAAGGAACTCAGGTTGCCCCGTTCAATCTCCAGGCATGTAGGTGCAGACTCTGGAGGTTGGGGTGTAGAACCTGCCCCTGCGACTGCGAGAGGAGGTCTGCCCTGAAAGGGAGACGGAGCGGAGGGCACATTGAGAGTTGGAGAAGGTCGGAGTACAATACCCTCCTTGGCCAATCCGGAGCTATTAGGATGACTAGAGCCCGGTCCTGGCGAATCTTCCTCAATACTCGAGGAATCAAGGGTATGGGAGGAAACGCGTAAAGCAACTGGCCGCACCAGGTTATTTGAAACGCGTCCCCCAACGCTCCCTGCATCGGATACTGGAGGCTGCAGAATAACGGACAATGCGCGTTCTCTCGAGTGGCAAACAGATCTACCCGAGGAAACCCCCACCTCTGGAAGATTAAACGGACTTGATCTGGATGGAGACGCCACTTGTGGTCTGCCGAGAATTGGCGACTGAGACTGTCCGCACGCACGTTCAAGACTCCGGCCAGATGGTTTGCTATCAAGCAAATCTGATGGTCCTTTGCCCAGGACCATAGTCGAAGAGCTTCTCTGCAGAGAAGGTACGACCCCACTCCTCCCTGCTTGTTTATGTACCACATCGTGGTAGTATTGTCCGTTAGGACCTGTACCGACTGACCACGAAGGGAAGGGAGGAAGGCCTTGAGAGCCAGACGTACAGCCCGTAATTCTAACAGATTGATGTGAAACATCTGTTCCTCTGGAGACCAAAGACCTTTGATCTCCAGATCCCCCAGATGAGCTCCCCACCCTAGAGTGGAAGCATCCGTTATGACTGTGGCCACTGGTGGCGACTGATGGAACGGCTTTCCTTGTGAAAGATTGTTGCTTGCAATCCACCACTTCAAATCCACAGCAGCATCTCTGGAGATCTTGACAGTACCCTCTAGATCCCCTTTGTGTTGAGACCACTGCCTTCGGAGGCACCACTGAAGAGCCCTCATGTGCCAGCGAGCATGCGTGACCAACAGAATGCAGGAGGCAAACAGACCGAGCAGACGAAGGACCTTGAGGACTGGAACTACCGCTCCATTTCGAAACATTGGAACCAAATCCTGAATATCTTGAATCCGCTGAGGCGGAGGAAAGGCCCAACCCAATGTTGTATCCAGTACTGCCCCTATGAACAGGAGGCGCTGAGAGGGCTCTAGGTGAGATTTGGGCTCGTTCACCGAAAAACCCAGGTCGAACAACAACTGGGTTGTTGACTGCAGATGATGCGACACAAGCTCCGGGGACTTGGCTTCGATCAACCAGTCGTCCAGTAAGGGAATACTGCTATCCCCTTCCTTCTGAGTTCTGCCGCAACCACCGACATCACCTTCGTGAAGACTCGAGGTGCTGAAGTAAGACCAAACGGAAGGACCGCAAACTGATAGTGCTGCGATCCCACCACAAACCGGAGATACTTCCTGTGTGACTTGAGTATCGGGATATGAAAGTAAGCATCCTGCAAGTCGACAGACACCATCCAGTCTTCCTTGTTCAACGCCAAAAGCACCTGTGCTAGGGTCAGCATCTTGAACTTTTCCTGCTTGAGGAACCAATTCAAGATCCTCAGGTCCAGGATTGGTCTCAAACGACCATCCTTCTTGGGAATCAGGAAATACCTTGAGTAACATCCTCGACCCCTTTCCTGCTGTGGGACCAACTCCACCGCGCCCTTTGAAAGGAGGGCTTGTATATCCTGTTCTAGCAACAGGAGGTGTTCTTCTGAACAATAAGAAGGGCGGGGCGGGATGAGGGGCGGGAACTCCCGAAAGGGAAGGGTGTAGCCTTTTCCCACAATACTGAGAACCCAAGTGTCCGTTGTAACAGTCTTCCATTTGGTGAGAAAATGCTGTAATCTTCCCCCTACAGGAGAGGAGTGAGTGCGAAATGGTGGAAGCCTAAGGCTGCTTCCCCTGCTGCACCCCGCCAGAGGATGAGGAAGAGGCAGAGTGCTGCTGAGAGGCTCCTCTGGTGCGGACCCTACCTCTCCCCCTAAAAGATCTATAGGGATGGGAAGAGGCAGGTTGCTGATATCTTCCCCGAAAGGAAGAGGAGGAAGAGCCACGCCCAAATCCACGAAACCTCCTGAAAAATCTGGAAGAGGCCGTGGAAGAAGGAGCTTGGAGCCCTAACGACTTAGCCGTGGCCCTGCTCTCCTTAAAACGTTCCAAGGCCGAATCAGCCTTGGCTCCAAACAGTTTGTCCCCATCAAACGGGAAATCCAACAATGTGGACTGTACATCCGCAGAAAAGCCCGAGTTACGGAGCCAGGCCTGTCTCCTTGCCACCACAGTTGTGCCCATTGCTCTGGCTACCGAGTCGGTCGTATCCAGTCCCGTCTGGATAATCTGGGTCGCAGCAGCCTGGGCATTTGAAACAACATCCAAAAGACCCTGGGGAAGCTCTGTAAATGATGAGGAAATGTCATCCATCAGAGCATGAATATACCTCCCCAGGATACAGGTTGCGTTGGTGGCCTTCAACGCCAGACTGCAGGACGAAAAAATCTTCTTGGACTGCGCCTCTAGTTTCTTTGAATCTCTGTCCCCAGGCACCGTCGGGAAAGAACCAGGCGCTGACTTGGATGAACAGGAGGCCTGCACCACCAAGCTCTCCGGCGTAGGGTGCCTAGACAGAAAACCAGGGTCAGTCGGAGCCGCCCGATACCTCCTGGCCACGGCTCTGTGAACTGCTGGGGAAGATGCCGGCCTCTTCCACACCTCTAACACCGGATCCAGCAGAGCGTCATTAAATGGCAAAAGAGGCTCCGCCGCAGCTGAGGCCGGATGTAGCACCTCTGTTAGAAGGTTTTGTTTAGCCTCCACCACCGGCAAAGGCAGGTCCAAAAAACTAGCTGCCTTCCGTACCACTGCATGAAAGGAAGCAGCCTCCTCAGTGTATTCTCCCGGGGACGAAAGATCCCACTCAGGGGAAGTGTCCAGCCCACTGGCCGACTCCAGACCACGCAGCCCATCACCCGAGTCCTCTAGCTCTCCTTCCTCCAGGGCTCGTTGGTACTCCTGCTCCTCTAATACACGGAGAGCACGTCTCCTCGAATGAAGCCGTTGTTCAATACGCGGAGTCGACAATGCCTCCGCCGAAGTCGAAGATCGGCGCCGATCTTCAGAAGCCACCGACGCCGCGTCCGGCGCCACAGGTAACTTCGGCGCCGACGAAAGAGCAGTCGAAGCAGATGGACCCACCGGAGTCACAGGCCGAAATCCCGACGTCGACGGGATGGAAATCCCCGGGGCCAATCCCTCTGAAGCCACCGGAGCGGCCACCGGCGCCGACACTGGCGCCGAGCCCACGTTCCCAAAAGGGAGAAAGGGCATAAAGGGTGCCGGCCGAAGAGGCGCAGGATCACCCAATGAAAAGGCCAAAGGCCCAGCCGGAGCACCCCCTGGAGCCATCTGTTGGAATTCAAGAATGCGGAACTATCGGCTCCAGGGGTGGGAAAAGCCGGATACTGGGGTGCCTGTCTCGGAGGCGACCCCGACGCCGGCCTCGACGTCTGCAACGCCGGGGAAAACACCTGAGGCTCCAATACCTCAATCACCGATGCCTGTCCAGGTGAAATTGGAGACCACGGAGAGGGCAACGGCGTCGAAGGATGCGGCGTAACCGTGGGACTGATCTCCCATGTCCTTCGGCGCCGATCCGAAGACCTGGAACGAGTCTCCTTCGAATGACGCCGAGATTCTCTACGGCGCCGGGAGTCTCGATGACGCCGATGTCTTGGAGAAGAAGACTTCTTGTGATGCTTCTCCTTCGATTTCGCCATAAATAGCTTCGCCTCACGTTCCTTGAGGGCCTTTGGATTCATGTGCTGGCATGAATCACAAGTCGAGACGTCGTGGTCGGAGCTCAAACACCAAAGGCAATCGGAATGAGGATCCGTCACCGACATCTTGCCTCCACACTCACGACAAGGCTTGAATCCAGACTTTCTCTGCGACATTATTACCACAGCGAAAGACTACGCAGCAAAAATACACTGTAACCACAAAAGTAACAGTTGCTCCCTCGAAGATAACCGTTTCGAATGCACGGAAAAAAGGGAACTGACGTCGGCACGTCGTCGAGGACCTCTTATTGCCTGTATGACGTCAGACGGCGTCGCGTGGGCTAGAGTGACGTCCTCGTCGACGTGCAGAGACTAGTAAGAAGATTTCCGTCGAATGCTGGCGCCATGGGAGTATTCATTAGGTGAGGAATCCACAGGTAGTTGTATCCATCAGAACTATTCTTTTGATCAGTGCAGGACAGCTCAGTCTGCCACACATGGTACATTAGACATGTGATATTTGTCCTATATGACTTACATGTACAGCAATGTGCTGCAAGGATGGTGTCCAAAGTGCTTCAGCATGGCCGTAATAGTATATGTCAGCAGTGTTATGCATGCCCTACAGTGTTAGGTGTGTGCTATTTTGACATGTTCTGCTTACATGTCTCAAATGCTTTACTCAATGTACATTCTCTCCTCTCTACCTAGATATCCTGGCATGAGGAGATTGAGACAACCACCAGTGTACAGTCCACTAGTTGACCTTGCAACCATGGAGGACAGGCATGTCATCCAGGCCTATCGTCTGAATCGTCAGACCATCATGGTTCTATGTACACAGTTGGAGGCTGATCTCTTATCAGCCATTTGCAATCCCTATTGCATCCCTCCCACAGTAGGTGCTTCACTTTCTTGCCACAGGCTCCTTTCAGCATACAGTGGGCTTGACAGCAGGGATGTCTCAGCCCTTGTTCAGTCTTGTGTTGAAGGCAGTACTATGTGCATTGTTGAAACACCTGGACAGCTACATCAGGTTCCCCCAACGATATGTGAAGGCAGACGTCTATGATAAGGGACACATCCCTCATGTGATAGGGGCCATTGATAGCACCCATGGAGTGCCCTCCCAGTGCCAATGAACAGGTGTACAGGAACAGGAAGAACTACCACTCCATTAATGTCCAGGTGGTGTGTCTTGCAGACCAGTACATCTCACAAGTCACGTCCAAGTTTCCAGGATCTGTGCATGACTCCTACATTTTCTAGAACAGCAAGGCTGAGGCAGCTGCACCAGTGGCTGGTAATTCTGACATGGCAAGTGATGAGGAGGGAAAGGAGGAAGGTGCAGTTGACTCTAGGACTGAGCTCATCAATCAGTACTTCCATTGACATACAGGTATGTTGAGTGTGGGTTTGCACGTATTGTATATCCACATGAATTGCTGACAATAGTCCTCCTGAGTTAACTCATCAGTGGGGGTGCAATGTGGTCCTATCCATATGTATGTATTAGGGGAGCTGACTGATTGTATGTGAGGTGCACAGTAAAAGTGGCTCAAATCTAACAGGCGTACTTACTGCAGTTTCCTACATTCACATCTCCAATATACAGAGCAGTATTAAGCTATGTTTGCTGCATTCCCCTGTTCTCAAGTCATTCCACTCACTGACTGTGGCATTTCAATATGTGCCTCTGCTACCTATTGCTTGAGGCATTCATAGTCATTAGCCATTGGTAAATGATAACAGAATTGAGGGTTGCACATGACAGATGGCAGCTAAAGTGATTTGTGAAGAGTAATCTGTGACTGGTGATGAATAGGTAATATCTGGGGGCCCCTGCTGAGGAGGTATTCGCCACTGGGCACAACATCTATGAGCTGCATATGTGCTTTGTGTGGCTCCAGGCCTTCCATCCTGATGGTACTGTCTGTCATTATCTTTTTTGCAGGTTGGAATACTGACTATACTTGTGTGGCCCTAGATTTCTGACTCTCAGAGGTATGCCCTAGGACATAACTGTTGTACTGTGCCTCCTGCTGAGGCTGCCTCCCTCTGCTGTCCATTAAACTGCCTGTTGGATGTAGTGGGGGGCATAACCATATCTCATTTAGCAATAATGACATTTGTTGATGTTTTAATGAAGACACATATACAATAGCTGTATTCCATTGTGTTTATTGTGCATATAATGAAAATGTGACTAATAGATTTATGGTGCATACATTGTCCAACAGGTGATGAGTGAAGTCATGGTAGATGCAATCATCAGAGGCGGTACAGCAGTTGATTTCACAGGTCCAGAATCCATGTGTCAATGGGAAAATGGGGTTATGTCACTGAACAGTCAACAGGGTGTGTCAGTGGCACACAAGGAAGACAAATCAGGTGAGGTTCACTTCCTGGCAGTGGGTTGGGTCTTGGCATTTGCTCCAGCCGGGTGTCTGGGTGGATGTCCACATTTGAGGAGTGTTCTTCAGCTACAGAGAGAGGGGTGTCTGCAGGCTGTGGTTCCCCAGGCAGGGCCTCCATTCCACTACCTGCCGCTGTTGTGGATGGCTCAGATGTTATGTTGCTAGCAGAAGGGGCCTGCAGGTAGGTGGAGGAAGCATGCAGGGTGGTGTTGATTTCCCTCAGCACAGGCCTTGGTGGCATTGTGGGTCTGCCACTGCTGCATGGCCTCCTGGTGGTATTCCCTCTACAGCCTTTGGTTTTTCCCCAAAATGGTGATGATCTGGCCCAGCCTGTCCTGGGATTGTTGATATGCTCCCATGACTTGGGAGATGGTTGCTTGGTCAGTAGAGGCCTGTGGGGGCCCCATACTCCTGCCCACAGCTTCCCTCCCATGCCCCCTGCCCCCATATGCATGTGCCCCGGCACAGTGTGCCCACTCCCAGTGTTTGCAAGATCCTCATTGTCTGGAGTGTGAGGGGTTGGCTCAAATCCCTGTACTGTGGGGCACACAGTAGTTTGAATGGTCCCTGGGACACAGGTTTGGGTACAAAGGGCTGGCTGTGATGTTGAAGTTACAGGGTTGAGGGGGATTGATGTGGGCAGGGTAAGGCAGGAAGTTGTAGTCTGAGCAGGAGTCCAAGATGGGCCAGGTAGGTCATCAGTGTCCAGACATCTAGGCATGTTGCCCTCAGTGGGCCCTTAATCCTGAGGAGGGCTGGCAGTTTCTGGTATCATCTCCATGGTGGCATTGGCAGGGGTACCTGTGAGTGGAGTGAGAAACAGTTAAATATAGAATGTATGTTTGGTTATCTCTTTATCAAATGTATACAGTGGCCTGATATAACTCCCAGCAATGACAATGACAGATGATGCACAGCATACCATTGGTGGTAGATAGTGGTCTGTGACATGTGTACCATACTCCATTTAGGTTGGTGGCATTCAGGTTTAGTAACTTTGGCTCTGTGGATGAGTTCTGGAACTATCTGATAGTTCACATGACTGCTCTGCACTGTTAGTTAGTGACTATTCAGGGTTGGTAGTTGTGAGAGATAATGGCTGGACATTGCAGCGTTGTGCCCCAGTGGGCATAGGGTATGTGAGTATACAAGGTTAATTGTCCTGTCTGTGCATGTTGAGTATGTGCATGGAGTCTGCCATCTTACAATACATACCCCAGTGGGACAATTTCTGGGTTGTGGATCCTGATTAGTGGCAATTGGATTAGTCACAGAGTTGTAGCTGTGTTTAGCATTGGTTGCCATTGTGCAATGCCATTGCATTGCTGTCATTGCCTTGTAGTGGTCCTCATTCGTACCATCTAGTTGGTATAGGTAGTGCAATAGTCATACATGGAAGAGATGTTTTGTGATGTGCACATTCCAGGTTTTCACCTAGATGGGCTAGTGCATTGTGGGAGTCATAGTGATAGTATTGGCAACGGCTGTGTTGGCAGTTGGGCTGGGTGGAGGTGTGGCATGCAAGAGAGGGGCATTATGTGATTAGGGGGAGGTGTAGTAAGACATCCAGTGAATTGGGGAGTATTTGTGTGGTGAGGAAGCATGGAGGACACAATAATTGTGTGACTTTTAACTTTTGGGTACTTACCAGAGTCTAGTCCCCCAGGTATTCCAGTCAGGCCCTCTGGATGCAGAATGTCCAAGACCTTCTCCACCCAAGATGTGAACTGTGGGGGAGGAGTTGGGGGCCCACCGCCAGCCCTGTGCAGGGTGATCTGGTGTTGTGATGCATGGAATGCACCCTCTCCCTAAGTTTATTCCACCTCTTCCTGATGTCCTCCCTTGTGCGTGGATGGTTGCCTACTGAGTTGACCCTGTTGACTATTCTCTGCCACAATTAACATTTTCTGGCTATTGAGATTAGCTGGACCTGTGCTCCAAACAGTTGTGGCTCTACCCTGACGATTTCATCCACCTTGACCCTCAATCCTGATCTGTGGACCGTGGGTGTTTTTGTGGGGAGATGGTAGTGGTTGTGTTAAGGGTGGGTAGTGGTTGTTTTGAGGGTGGGGTGTGTTGTGTGTGTAAGGGTGCTGTGTAGGGTGATTGATGGGGTGTGGGAGGTGTGTTGCGAGTGATGGACCCTTGTGTGTGTGAGTGTGTGTGTGCTCATTATGTGTGTTTTGTGTTGGTAGTGCAGTTGCGTTGTGTGTGCTGGGTGAGATGTGTATATGTGCCTCTGGTGTAATGGTGCTATATGAGTGTATTTGGCTGCTCACAGTGTATGTGAAAATGGATTTTGCAGCAAAGGATTGAGGGTTGTGTGGGGGGGTGATATTTAGTGCAGTGAGTAGGTGTGTCCGGTGTGTGGATGTGTGTCAGGTGTGGGGTATTCAAACTGTCCAATGTGGTGTTGTGTTCTGAAAGTGGTGGGTTCTGGGTAAAAGTACCTTTATGTATCCAAATCATTTAATCACTTCTCTATAATTATCACACATGCCCTCATGGAGTATTTAGTGACATATGTATTATTTTAATGGCCAGTGGCCTTTGGCAATAAGATAGCAACAGGTTATACATATTTGTAACTTGTTCACTTCTTTCATCATAAAACATTTAAATAAATTTTTACCACATTTTTAAGGATTTGTTTATCAGTGAAACCTCTTCTGCTTGCTTCAGGGCCTTTACAAAGTCACAGAAATCCCAGACAGTGCATTTTAACATTTCCATTAACTGTTAGACCTAATTTGTTCAGCCAATCCCCTTTAGCCTCAATTTACAGACAGTAACGTGTTCAGGAAACCGCTCCAGTTGTTTGGTCCATTAACCACTCAGGTTAGGAAATTGGTTGATCTTGCAGCTCATTGTCATCATCAAATTGGACAAGCAAAATGACTGGACCCTTTTTTAAATTGATGATCCACACTGGTCAGTCACCGCTGGGATAATACTTTTCATCTGTGTTCAGAAATCTCTTTCACTGATGCTGTTAACGCTGATTTATTAATGAATATTCATGTATTTTGAGTGTTGGATTTGCGTAGAAAATGTATTAACTTTGGGAAAAATGACGCACGAATTTGAAAGTGTGCCCACGTGAGTGCCCGCCAATATTCACGAAGTGTACTTATTAATGGCTTATTAATATGAAATGTTGAGCTTATGTTTGATTAATGTAGTAATACGTCATATTAAGGGTTATGTGGTATGTATTAGCTTTATTAATTGTAGGCCTTTACCTTAGCGAGGTCTTGGCCTAGTTGCACGGCCTCACGTCAAGCTGTATTTCTTAGGTGTTTAATAAAATGTCTGCTTGGAGAATTAAATTGTGATTTTCCAATGTACCGTTCATGTGCTCGTAGCTAAAAGTGTTTCTCATGAGAACTGCTTGCTAGAAGATGCTGTATTAGATAATGCAACAATGTTTTATGTAATGTGTGTGATACTGACTTTCCCAGGAGAATACAATAGAGACTCTGACTGAAGTGTAAGCTCCAACAATATTGTTACCTGACGAGCAGAATAAAGGGAGAGGGACAAGAGGTGCCAGTCATCGACATGTGAACCATGTACTAGTAGAAATGTAGATTTGAAGTTTTATTTTTGGACAAAGAGTGAACATGCGATCCCCTGACCAATTAGGACGTGGGACGTAGTTTTAGGAAATCTTACTTAGCCGGACTGCACTGGGGGAAGACAGCGCATTTCCTATATTCTATTTTGCCGAAAGGCCACTATTTTCTTGACTGTCTTGAGAAGACACGTGCCTAACTTTATTTGCTTAAAGAGTCTTTCCCTTTTCTGACCTTTAATGCTGAATCCTGATGACTAAGGGAGGACGCACTGATGACGAAGAGTGTCACCGCTTGCTGATCCAAACTGAGGATATGTATATTGACTATGATACTGTTTGCCATGTCTATTTGCTTTTGTTTCTAGGTACCAACCACTATTTTGATAAAGCCGTAGTTAGATGTTTTCCAAATTTGCGTTGACTAAATTGTTTCGCCTGAAGCCCAAACATGCTAATTCTAATCTGATGTTAGTTAGGGAGCTTACTGATGAAGTTCGCTATATGAATTAACAGCTGATGTTTTTTCTTTGCTGAATCTAAATGTATGTAATATCGTTTACACAGTTATCCTTGTTATTAATTTGCACCATAATCTTAGAATGTGTAGTAGCTCAAGCTTTGATTAGATTGCGATTCTTTTGCCATTTCGGACAGCCAGTGTTGTTTCTGTACGTTTATCAATTGAGTTTGAGATTAACCTTTGTGACATTAGCATTGTTAATATACGGAAATAAATATTAGAACTTTTATATAAAGGTGTGGTTATTCATGACTGCAAGGTCATGATTAGTGACAATGACTCTTATTGATTAAAAATGTTATTGATTATTGATCTGCATGTACGGGATATATGGTGGGAAAACCTCAAAGCGAGTCAAAAGGTTCATCGACGTATTCGCTTCTCCCTTGTAAGTTTACTTATTAAGGTCTGATGCGTTGACAGAGATTGTAGCAGAGTGATGGTTTGTCTCCTTAAGAGCCCATCATAGATGCCCTGTACAGGTTTGTCTCCTTAAGAACCCATCATCCAGAGGTGGCAGAGCATTTGTTACCAGAGAGTGTAAGGGAGAAATAACAGATGTCCCCAAAGATGGCAGTAGGGTAAGGATTAGTCTTCCAGAGAGAGCAAAATTATTTGCAGATTTTGTGAAACTGGTGACGATTTTGATTTATTTTTTCAATGATAGAAATTGGAGAGAAAACATGTCCCTAAGTACCTAAGTGCCTTTCCCAGAATCTTGGAGCTCGCCAATGGTTGTTTGAGGATGTTCTGTGCGTTGTAGTGACCTGTGAATGAAGTAGGTTTTGCAAACCGTAGGTGAATTGTGATGTTTGTGAGGGTTTAGGGAGTTTGCGTACTCCAAATGAAGTTGTAGAAGGAGTGTGCGTACTCTGAAGTGTGAGAGTAGGGAAGTCGAAACTTCACATGTGTGGTGCTTTGTGCTCAAAAATTGTCCACATGATTGTAGATGTACGGACCCTGTGTGGTCTAAGTCTCTGCAGTATATTGAAAAAGTGTAAGGAACATTTGGTTTATGTTGTAATTTGTCTGGTTTAATAGGTCAATCGGGTGTGGTCGACAAGTGAGAGGGTGAGTCAAAGTGACTGAATTCTGGCGAGTCCTATGTGCACCAGGCCAGACACATTGATCAGTTGAGAGTGAAATTTGCCAGTTGAATTTTGCTTGTGAATCAGGGAAACTGAGAAAGAAGGAGCAGCTGTTAGAGCGAAATGCAGTCAGTGAAAAAAACGTTTCTGAAGCAATTTTGTTACCTTAACTGTAGTAAACAGACAAATTGGTTTTGGTTTTGTTTGATGCTCGTAATAATTTTGCATTAGTTTTGTGTAAATAGAAGTTGGGGAGGACAAGCCCCAAGACTTTGTCAGCCGCAGTACGTGTGAGTGTGAGTGTGACGTCATTGAAGCCGCACTGGGGTAGATTGGTTAGTGAGAAGGGTTGCGCATGGTTTGGCAGCCGTCCGTGAAGCACAATTGGTTGAGAAGGTGGGTGAAGAGAATTCTGGGTTTAAAAGTAACTTCCTGGTTTGATTTTGAATAAAATAAAGGTCGCAAAGGTGAACATTTTCAATGCTTTAAGGAGAGCTTTAAGGGGAGATACATACATTACAATGAGTATAGGGGATTTTTCTCTGCTAGAAGGTTCTTCAGCTTACATTGTTATTGAAGAAAAGGGTGTTGCGCCATGTCTTTGGCTAAAGAAATGGTGCAAAGTGACAGAAAAGGATGGGAGCCTAGCGTTTCCTGCCAACTAAACCTTTAATTTGAGGAGTTTAGAGCTTTTGAGGAGGGTGGTGTATGATCTGAAACCCCCTCCGAAACCAGCATAGTTCGAGCCATTAGCAATATGGGAATTAGTAGCCAGACAGCAACAGCAACAGAAATTTGAGAGGAGAAAGAGAAAAGCAGAAGAGACACTAGCAGAGGCTATATAGGATCGTGCTCATAAATTTTGGAGAACCAAGACTTTGCAGGGGATTAAGTTATTCCCAGCAATTACACAAGACAGTGAGAGAGAGAAGGAAGGAAAGCAACCCGAAAAACAAACAGTAGCCCTTCTGAGAGTAGGGAGGGGAGGGGAGCCCAGAGGAGGCTAGAGGAGCAGTGACATATGAGAAAGAGTCAGATGACGATGAGTTTATTCTACAGTTATTGAGAAATCATCCTCAGCAGTATGCAGCACAAGAGAACGGTCCGAGCACCAGTGTAAATCCTTCAGCTCCGACCCAGGTTAACGCAACAGTGAGTCCAGTACAGTTTAACCCGACTATGACACAGAGCCCAGTGCAGAGCAGTCTTAACGCACCTACTACTTCAGTGGTCCAAAATCAGATGCCACAGCCAAATGTCCAGTGAATTTACCCTGATGTGCCTATTGTGGAAAGTGCCACAAACTTAATAGTGCCAATGGGACAATCTTTCCAGAGAACAATGTTGGTTCAGACAAAGTCAACTCCACTTTTACTGCCTCAAGTGCAGTCACAGACAATGCCAAAGTACACTCCGATTACAGGGACACAGACAGATATGTCTGTACTAAGGACCCAGAATATGGGAACTATGCACCAACAGAACTTAAGTGTTAGACCAAGTCGAGATGCTGTATCTGTACCTTTTACTATTGGCCTGATTGTGCCTTTGTTCGCACAAGAGAAACCCAGTGCAGATGGACAGGGAATCCTGAGTCAGAATTCAATGAGATGAGGACTTAATGAGAATGTCCGAGCAGTCCCTCCTGTGGGACAGACCTTTGATGGATCGAGATCATTGCTAGACCTTAGTCCACTTGGAGTTCCTCCGTAGACTGTGATAGGGTTGAATGTTAGTCAGAGCCTGAAATTACTGACACCGCAGTCCCCGAATACAGTTGTGCAACAAGTGCCACATGCCCAGGCCAATAACATTTCATGCAGGGTTTGACTGCCCAGCAATTGACCAAATGGTTAGACAAGCTGAATATCGCGCTGAGTGCTCCTAGGGGAGAGGAATACTTGAACTACACAAGACTAGGAATGGAAGTAGGTGAACTCATTGAAAGAACTATGGGTGTGAACAGATGAGAGACCTACACAAAGCAGAGTTGAGTTATATGTGCCTGAAAATGACGAGGGAAGTGAGCAATGTGCATGAAAAGCTAGCAGAACTGGCAGAAAAGTATGACATAGAAATAGAGAAAATAAAACATTTGAAAGGCAGCTATAGGATAGACTTTGACACAAAAGACTTTAAACACATGAGATCTGCAGGGATGAAGGCACACCTTTGGGAGTTACTCCAAAGTGTCCAGACATGAGGAGCATTAGACAAATGGGAAGGCAGATGGGCAAAGAAAAGAGATAAAAGCAAAAGAGATTCTGCAGAGCTGACTGCAAATGTGCAGAAGGGCAAGGATCCAGTAAAAATGTTGCCAATGAGAGAGATTCCGGGAGGGAATTTTGTTCATCCCCCTTGGAGCAGAAGTGACATTCTGTCCTTTACAAATGACTATCCTAGGTTAAGAGAGAAGCCAGTAGAATGGTACCAGGAGACAGACAGGTTCGTGAAACTTGCAAAGTGCCTTTGGGAAGACTTGGACACTCTTTTAGAGATAGTAGCTCCAGCTGATTTGTGGATGGAGTGTAAGAGGCGTATAAATTGGCCAACAAAAGAATCAGAGAGAGATCAAGTTACAGGTGCGCTGTCTCCTGAAGTAATGAAATATCATTACAAGGTGATTGATTTTTCGAAAATGAGAATTTTGCACAAAAATATTGACTGGTAGGGAATAGACAGGATGGCTCAGGAAGCCAAAGAGTTGATACATGTGTACTATGAAAGACTGTTGCAGGTGTTCAAGCTTTACAGTAGTACAGAGACAATTGAGCCGAAAGACATGATTCATTTTGTGTTCTGATTTATGGAAGGATTGAGACCTGAAATTAGCCATATGATTAAGAGTCATTTGATTTGCTAGCAAGCAAAGCCAATTGATGAGTTGTTGCAGTATGCAAAGTACTGTAGTGATGAGATTGAACTGAAGCAGAGAAAATTGAAGAAAAAGGCGATGGTGATGCAGATTAAAGCTGCACAAACAGGGATGAAGGAAAATTTTCCACAGCAACAACAGCAGCACAACAGAAATGTGTTGTTTCAGAACCAGATGAGAAGTAAAGGTCACGGAGGTATTGGAAATCAAAATCCTGATTTTAATACTGTAGTGGTATAGAATAATTTGCAGGGAATGAAGAGAGTGTTGCCTTGTCACAGTTGCGGAGTGGTCGGACACTGGAAACTGGAGTGTCCGATGATGGTACAGGAAGGTGTCGTTCAGCAAACTAATTACATCAATTTGTTTCAAAACATGAGAGGACCGAGAATGAGAAGTCGTAATCCAAATTTTCATAATAATGTGAATCAAATGCAGAATTTTCAACCCATGCAGCAGGTGCAAATGCCACGTGTACAAATGACACGGTTGCAGCCAATGCAACAGCAGGTCTTAATGGTACCTAGACAATAAATTGAAATACCTCAAGCCCCAATGGAACAGTAGCAGGTGATGCTTCCCCAACAGGTCACAGTTCAGAAGTCCAGCCAAAGTAATAACACAGTACACCAATTCACGTTACACAGTGAGATTGGAATAAACGATGATTGGGTAAATGAGAGTTCAGATGAGGAGGAATGCGTGCTTGCAGCATTCTTAGAAGTAGATCAGAAAGGTCCCTATGTAAAGGGAAAGGTAATGGGTCACAGAGTTTCATTCTTTTTTGGCACAGGAGCCGCACGCTCTACAGTAAGAACTGCAAAAGTTCCAAATTTTCCCCTTTCAGGAAAGACAGTCCAGATTGTAGGAGTAGCAAATCATCTTTTGACCAACCAAATTACAGAACCAGTTCAGGTTAAAACGGGCAACTTAAAAGGATTGCACAAATTCATAGTCTGTGATTCGAGTCCGGTATCCCTACTGGGAAGAGACTTGGGGGGTGATTCTAACCCCGGCGGTCTTAGACCGCCGGGGCCAGGGTCGGCGGGAGCACCGCCGACAGACCGGCGGTGCCCCGCAGGGCATTCTGACCGCGGCGCTTTGGCCGCGGTCAGTGCAGGAAAACCGGCGGTCTCCCGCCGGTTTTCCGCTGCCCCTTGGAATCCTCCAAGGCGGCGCAGCTTGCTGCGCCGCCGAGGGGATTCCGACCCCCCCTACCGCCATCCAGTTCCCGGCGGTCCGCCCGCCGGGAACCGGATGGCGGTAGGGGGGGTCGCGGGGCCCCTGTGGGCCCCTGCAGTGCCCATGCCACTGGCATGGGCACTGCAGGGGCCCCCGTAAGAGGGCCCCTAAATGTATTTCACTGTCTGCTGCGCAGACAGTGAAATACGCGACGGGTGCAACTGCACCCGTCGCACAGCTTCCACTCCGCCGGCTCGATTCCGAGCCGGCTTCATCGTGGAAGCCTCTTTCCCGCTGGGCTGGCGGGCGGCCTGAAGGCGGCCGCCCGCCAGCCCAGCGGGAATGTCAGAATTACCGCCGCGGTCTTTCGACCGCGGAACGGTAACCTGACGGCGGGACTTTGGCGGGCGGCCTCCGCCGCCCGCCAAGGTCAGGATGAGGGCCTTGCTGTGTAAAACGAGGTGCTTGATTACTTGCTCAAATGATGGAATCGAGATACAGATGAATAGTGATGATGAGGATGACCCAGCTCCAGAGACAGAGTATGAGACAATAAATGAGGAGTGCCCTCTAATTAATTTCTTTTCAGTGTTCACAGTGAAGGAGCTTCATCCTGATTTGCAGGGAACAGTTAAAGAAAAAGTTTGGGATCTGAGAGGGAAAAAGATTGGTCTGATAAAGGGAGTTGAGCCAGTTAAAGTTCTTGTAAAGTCGAACGCAATTTTTCCTCAGATTCCCCAGTTCCACATGCCACAGGACATTCTTATAAAGGTTGCTCAAATAATTGCAGAGTTTGTGAAGCAAGGGGTTTTGAAAGAAGTGTTCAGCAGCCCATGTAATTCACTGATAATGGGATTGAAAAAGCCCTGTGGGAAAGTTCGAATTGTCCAAGATTTGAGAAAAATAAATGACAATGGGGGTCATTCCGACCCTGGCGGTCATGGACCGCGGATGCACCGCCAACAGGCTGGCGGTGCATCCAGGCCAATTCTGACCGCGGCGGTAAAGCCGCGGTCAGAAAAGGGAAACCGGCGGTTTCCCGACGGTTTTCCCCTGGCCTGAGGAATCCTCCAAGGCGGCGCTGCAGGCAGGGCCGCCATGGGGATTCCGACCCCCTTACCGCCAGCCTGGTTCTGTCGGTTTTGACCGCCAGAACCTGGCTGGCGGTAACGGGTGTCGTGGGGCCCCTGGGGGCCCCTGCAGTGCCCATGCCAATGGCATGGGCACTGCAGGGGCCCCCTAACAGGGCCCCACCAAGATATTCAGTGTCTGCATAGCAGACACTGAAAATCACAACGGGTGCAACTGCACCCGTCGCACCCTTTCCACTCCGCCGGCTCCATTCGGAGCCGGCATCCTCGTGGAAGGGGTTTCCCGCTGGGCGGGCGGGTGGCCTTCTGGCGGTCGCCCGCCCGCCCAGCAGGAAACTCAGAATTACCGCAGCGGTCTTTTGACCGCGCAGCGGTATTCTGATGGCGGGACTTTGGCGGGCGGCAGAATGACCCCCAATGTGATTAAATGTTGCCCTGGGGTGTGAAATCAAGCTGTGATAATGTTTCAAATTCTACCTGATGCTGAATGGTTCACTGTCATAGACTTGTCACAAGTGTTCTTTTCTGTGCCTCTTCATTAGGATAGTCAATTTGTCTTTTGTTTAAAATGTTTAGATCGAATTTACTGTTGATGTTGAATTCCTCAAGGGTCAGAGTCACGTCCATATTCAATCAGATCTTGAAAAAGACTTTGGAGTTGTTGGAATTGCCTTTCCAATCGACCTTGGTACAATATATTTATGACTTGCTGATTGCGTCCAAAACAAGGGACGAGTGCAAGTATGACACTATTGCCTTGCTAAACCATTTGAGAAAGAATGGTCATAAAGTGTCTCCACTTAAATTGCAGTACTGTCAGAAGGAGGTAAAATACTTGGGTCACCAGATTGAGAAAACATCAAGGAAAATATCCAGAGAAAGGGTCACAGGCATATTGCAGATGAGTTCCCCGACCACACAGAGAGATGTCAGGATGTTCCTGGGGATGATAGGCTATTGTCGCCAATGGATTCCCAATTTTTCATTCATTTCCAGGCCATTGCAGAAGCTGACCCATAAGGAGGTCACCGATCCCATATTATTAGCGCAGGCTTGCACAAAAGCATTTTCTGAGTTAAGAGACAGTCTGTGTAAAGCTCTGGCTTTGGGTGTGCCTGATTACACAAAGGGGGTCATTACAACCCTGACGGACGGTGTTAAAGCGGCGGTAAGAGCGCAAACAGGCCAGCGGTAAAAAAATGGGAATTACTACGTGTCGGAAACCGCCAACAAAGACAGCCACTTTAACACTCCGACCGCCACGGCGGTACAGACAAACAGCTTGGCGGTCACCGCCAACAGACAGGCGGGAGACAATGTACCGCCCACAGTATCACAACCTACCAATCCGCCACCTTTTCCGGGGCGGAATCACCGTGGATAAAAACACGGCGGAAACAGGCATTTCAAAGGGAAAACGCTCACCTCTACACACTCCACGAGGAAGGAGGACACCATGGAACCGGAACTCCAAATTCTCCCTGCGATAGTCTTCCTGCTCCTATACGACCATCATCAATGCCGGTGCTGAAGACAACGGTGAGTAGTGCACCTACGACATAGGGGAGGGGGAGGCAAAAGTCAGGGACACACACACGCAACATCCCCACCCCGACCCTCACCCACTACAACACACACACCAATGCATATCCAAACATTACAGTAACAACCCCCCCTGAAGAATGCAAAGATAAACGGAAACGAGTTCAACCATTGTAATATATCAAAATACAGTAAGCAAATATATACAGATATATATATACACATTCAACAAAATATACATCACGATTAGTAGTGCAGGTAATGCACCATTCATTGTCCGTGGACCACTGGGCCCAAAATGCATGGGCGAGGCCCACATCAGATACCTGATCAAAACGGAGAGAACACTGCCGGGGCATCAGATAGAAATACAACAGGCACCTCAGGGGGAAGGGAATGGAGGGCACATCAGCCGGATAAATGCACCACGCCAGATCCACGAGGGGGTTCCATGCCCATTGATGTATCCTGGGCGGTGCAAAGCCACAGTCTCTCAAGTCTTTACAGTGGGTGGGTTGCCCACTGGACCATCCTGGGGAGTGCAAAGCCACAGTCTCTCAAGTCTCTACAGTGGGTGGGTTGCCCACTGGACCATCCTGGGGAGTGCAAAGCCACAGTCTCTCAAGTCTCTACAGTGGGTGGGTTGCCCACTGGACCATCCTGGGGAGTGCAAAGCCACATTCTCTCAAGTCTCTACAGTGGGTGGGTTGCCCACTGGACCATCCTGGGGAGTGCAAAGCCACATTCTCTCAAGTCTCTACAGTGGGTGGGTTGCCCACTGGACCATCCTGGGGAGTGCAAAGCCACAGTCTCTCAAGTCTCTACAGTGGGTGGGTTGCCCACTGGACCATCCTGGGGAGTGCAAAGCCACAGTCTCTCAAGTCTCTACAGTGGGTGGGTTGCCCACTGTACCATCCTGGGGAGTGCAAAGCCACAGTCTCTCAAGTCTCACAAGTGGGTGGGTTGCCCACTGTACCATCCTGGGGAGTGCAAAGACACATTCTCTCAAGTATCTACAGTGGGTGGGTTGCCCACTGTACCATCCTGGGGAGTGCAAAGCCACAGTCTCTCAAGTCTCTACAGTGGGTGGGTTGCCCACTGTACCATCCTGGGGAGTGCAAAGCCACAGTCTCTCAAGTCTCTACAGTGGGTGGGTTGCCCACTGTACCATCCTGGGGAGTGCAAAGCCACAGTCTCTCAAGTGGATAACAGTCTCCACTGGTTCTGGAGGGGGACTGGTGCCCAGAGTGCTTCATCCTGTGAAGGACAGACGGAGTGGATGCATGTCTCCACTGGTTCTGGAGGGGGACTGGTGCCCAGAGTGCTTCATCCTGTTAAGGACAGACGGAGTGGATGCATGTCTCCACTGGTTCTGGAGGGGGACTGGTGCCCAGAGTGCTTCATCCTGTGAAGGACAGACGGAGTGGATGCATGTCTCCACTGGTTCTGGAGGGGGACTGGTGCCCAGAGTGCATCACTCTCCTCGTGACGGTCCCAGTTCCGTCACTGGCCCTGCCACTCATGGGCTAGCGGTGCTTGAGTTGGCGGTCCTTGCCCTGTTCAGCGGTCTTTGCCCTGTTCAGCGGTGCTTGCCACAGCGGTCTTTGCCCTGTTCAGTGGTGCTTGAGTTTGCAGTTTCTGACCTGTTCAGCGGTGCTTGCCATGGCGGTCTTTGCCCTGTTCAGTGGTGCTTGCCCTGTTCAGCGGTGCTTGAGTTTGCAGTGTCTGACCTGTTCAGCGGTGCTTGCCATGGCGGTCATTGCCCTGTTCAGCGGTCTTTGCCCTGTTCAGCGGTGCTTGCCACGGCGGTCTTTGCCCTGTTCAGCGGTGCTTGAGTTTGCAGTTTCTGACCTGTTCAGCGGTGCTTGCCATGGCGGTCTTTGCCCTGTTCAGCGATGCTTGCCCTGTTCAGCGGTGCTTGAGTTTGCAGTGTCTGACCTGTTCAGCGGTGCTTGCCATGGCGGTCTTTGCCCTGTTCAGCGGTCTTTGCCCTGTTCAGCGGTGATTGCCATGGCGGTCTTTGCCCTGTTCAGCGGTGCTTGAGTTTGCAGTGTCTGACCTGTTCAGCGGTGCTTGCCATGGCGGTCTTTGCCCTGTTCAGCGGTGCTTGCCCTGTTCAGCGGTTCTTGACATGGCGGTCCTTCATTGCCGTGCTGGGCTGGGGCTGGCGGTCCTTCATTGGGCAGCTGGGCTGTGGCTGGCGGTCCTTCATTGGGCAGCTGGGCTGTGGCTGCCGGGGCCCTCCTGGGCTGCTGGGCTGTGGCTGGCGGTGGCCTCCTGGGCACTGACTCTGGCGGTGGCCTCCTGGCCAGTGACGATGGGGCTGCCCTCCTGGGCACTGACTCTGGCGGTGGTCTCCTGGCCAGTGACGATGGGGCTGCCCTCCTTGGCACTGACTCTGGCGGTGGCCTCCTGGCCACTGACGATGGGGCTGACCTCCCGGGCACTGTCTCTGGCGGTGGCCTCCTGGCCACTGACGATGGGGCTGGCAGTGGCCTCCTGGCCAGTGACGATGGGGCTGGCGGTGGCCTCCTGGGCAGCGGGGATGATGGCGGTCTTCTCCGCCGTGCTGCTCTTCCCAAACTTTGGCGATTTCTTCTGCCCCTTCCCCACCTTGGGAGGAGTCACAGCTGAGTGGACACTCCCCCCGGGACCCTTGTGAGCGGCTTTGATGGCTGGAGTCTTCCCCCAATCCCACCGGGCACTGTCCAACTTCTGGTGCTTCACAGGGGGGGGGCTGGCTGTGCTGTGGCTCCGTGTCACACTGGCTGCCCTGGTGCCCGGTGCACTCCCTCCACATACCTCTAACAGGCACCACTGGTACCGGAGATTTTTTGGCTGAGGTGCTAGTATGGGACCTATGAATTGGAGGGGGGAGGTGGTGGGAAAGAGGTCAAGGTTGCTCAGGAAATGTTTCTTACGAACACTGGGACGGGTAGCTAGAGGGGGTCTGGGAGTGGAGGAAGAGGAGGTGGTTGTAGGAGGTGTAACTTTTGTTGATTTGGGTGCAGGTGCATGCGCTGGAGGCTGTCGTGAGGTGGATGGATGTTGGGTGGGTGTGTGCCTGCGTTTGTGTACTTTGGGAGGGGGCGTCACACACACACTGGGAGAAGACACAGGGGACGTGTAAATGGTAGTGGGGTGGTGAGTGCAGGTGAGCGGGGTGTGGTGGTGGGTGTGTTGATGTGGGACCTAGTGGCTGTAGTGGTAGTGCATGAAGGTGAGAGTGTAGATGAGACTGGGAGGGAGGAGGGAGACGACGAGGAGGGGGACACAGTGGAGGCAGTGGATGTTGCTGTGTCTGTATGTGTGTGATGCTTGCGTGAGTGCCTGTGGGATGTGTGGTGCTTATGTTTGCCTGAGCTTCCCTTGTGTGTTGAGGTGTCTGCAGGCTGGTCTGATGGTGTGCTTGGGATAGGCTGGGGTACAGGGGATTGGGTCTGGGTGGAGGAAGTTGGAGGGGGGAGGCTAGAGACAGGGACAATAGATGCCATCAGTGCTGAGGCCAGAGTTTGCGGGGTTCGATGAAGGGCAGCCTGACCAGAATGAATGCCCTCCAGGAATGCATTTGTGTGTTGCAATTCCCTTTCTACACCCTGGATGGCATTCAAAATGGTAGACTGCCCAACAGTGAGTGACCTGAGGAGGTCAATGGCCTCCTCACTGAGGGCAGCAGAGGTGACAGGGGCAGGGGCTGAGGTGCCTGGGGTGAAGGTGATGCCCACCCTCCTGGGTGAGCGGGCAAGGGGTGAAGGCTGAGGGGCTGCTGGGAGGGCGGTGCTGGTAGGGGGGGTGGCGGCTGTACCTGTAGAAGTGGGGGGCACAGATTTTGCCGCCACCACAAGGGAGCTCCCATCGGAGGACGAGTCTGTGTCGCTGGTTGCAGATCCGGTGACCGCCGTGAAGCTCTCCTCACCCTCCATCCCACTGGTGTATTCTGAGACCGTGGTGTGGCCCTCCATGGCCATGTGGGATGCAGCTCCCTCGTGCTCCGGTGCCACTGTACCTCCGCCTGATGATGCTGATGCACACAAGAACAGGGAGACCACAAAAAGCGGGGGGACGACAGAAGAAAGACAGGTTGAGTGCATGGCTTACCGCTACAGTTGGCGGACAATACAGACACAGAAGCCACCCTGCACTACGCCGCGCTGTTGGGCTCTACAGATGCAGTTCTTGGGATATGTCCTACGTGGCTATGGTGTACATCTGCACACATAGATGACACAGGGGCATGTATACCTGTACTTGGCACTCTACAGAGGTGGGGTGGAGTGCCACATGGCCTGCATCACGGAGGGGCCTAGCCTACGGAACTCGCCCTGGCCTAGGGAAACCCACAGCCCTCCTCCCCCACCCAGACACCTTCACTGCGCGCAAAGTCAGCAGAATGATGTTTGACTCACCCCCTTGTGTCTGCTGTGATGCCCTCAAGTGCCCATCCAACTCAGGGTAGGCCACCGCCAGGATCTGGAACACCAGGGGGATCATGGTGCGACAGGCACCCCTCCCACGTTGGGAGGCCATCCCCAGCTGAGCCTCCGACATCTTCTTGCTCCAGCGGCGAATGTCCTCCCATCTTTTCCGGCAGTGGGTGCTCCGTTTGTGGTGGACCCCCAGGGTCCGGACGTCCTTGGCGATGGCACGTCAAATATCCTTCTTCTGGTGGGCGCTGACCTACATGACATGTACAGGGGAAGAAGAGAAGTCATTACCAACCTCACCGTCAAAGTGAGTGGCCCACATCCCTACCCTTGCCATGTGGCACATGCATTCACAGTCCTTCATGCACGCAGAACTGTGGCCCTGTCCTTCTTACAACCAGACCCCTCCACTCAGGCATAGCCCATACACCGTGCTCCCTGTGTACTTACCTGTTGGTCTGGAGGACCGTAGAGTAGCGTGTACTGGGGGAGGACCCCGTCCACGAGCTTCTCCAACTCCTGTGCAGTGAAGGCAGGGGCCCTTTCCCCAGACGCACGAGCCATTGTCTCTTCCAGACAGAGGTCGCAGCAGCACTTGCAGTGTAGGTCCTCTCCTGTCGAAGATCAGGTATCGAGTGATTGAACAGATAGAAAATGGCGGTGACGTCCGCGGCGGTGACGTCCGCGGCGGTGCGTATCATCACCGCCGGCGCACTTCGTCAGTGGCTCCTGGGACCCATAGGGTCCAATGTTAAGCATTGCAGCATTGCGCCGAAGTCTTCGGCCGCCTACCGCGATGGTGTACAACGACAGCGCAGTTACTTCACATCCCATTGTCCCAGTTTAGAGGTCAGGCATCCGCCATTTCAGGGGCCCACATGGCTTCATTTTCAACTGTGTCACACATACCTAGGCCTAGACTCAACACACATACAGACAACTTTTTGGATTATGTTTCGTGTTCTGTGTAGACTGTGGGTACATACCTCTGAGTTGTTTGACTCTGTGGTCGCTGTTGTCCTTCCTAGGCACCGTCCGCTGGGACATGTGAGGAGATGGCGGAATCCTCCGGTGTACCGACCGCTGGTGGACCTGTTGACAATGGAGGAGCGACATTTAATCATCACCTACAGGTTTGACCGTGCCACAATCCAGGAACTGTGTACCCAGTTGGAACCTGACCTGATGTCAGCAATCCGCCATCCCACAGGGATCCCCCCTCAAGTGCAGGTGCTATCAGTGCTCCATTTCCTAGCAAGTGGGTCATTTCAAACAACATTGGCTATGGCATCAGGGATGTCCCAGCCTATGTTTTCCAACGTGTTGTCCAGAGTGTTGTCTGCCCTGCTGAAACACATGAGGAGCTACATCGTTTTCCCTCAGGTGGAGGATTTGGCTACAGTTAAAGGTGACTTCTATGCCCTTGGACATATCCCTAACATCATAGGTGCCATTGATGGGACCCATGTAGCTCTGGTCCCCCCCAACAGGAGTGAACAGGTGTACAGGAACCGGAAGAGTTATCATTCAATGAATGTACAGATGGTATGTTTGGCAGACCAGTACATCTCCCGGGTATATGCTATGTTCCCTGGCTCTGTGCATGACGCCTACATCCTGCGGAATAGCAGCATCCCTTATGTGATGGGTCAACTCCAGAGGCACCGGGTGTGGCTATTAGGGGACTCCGGTTACCCCAACCTGTCATGGCTACTGACCCCAGTGAGGAATCCCAGGACAAGGGCAGAGGAACGCTACAATGAGGCCAATGGGCGGACTAGGAGGGTGATCGAACGCACCTTCGGCCTCCTGAAGGCCAGGTTCAGGTGCCTCCATATGACAGGTGGTTCCCTATTCTACTCACCAAGGAAGGTGTGCCAGATCATCGTGGCCTGCTGTATGCTTCACAATCTGGCTTTGCGACGACAGGTGCCTTTTTCTGCAGGAGGATGGTCCAGATGGCGGTGTTGTGGCAGCTGTGAAGCCTGTGGACAGTGATGAGGAGGAAGCAGAGGAAGAAGACATTGACAACAGGGACTCAGTGATCCAGCAATATTTCCAGTGCCACACAGGTGAGAACACATTCCTGTCTACTACAGTACTTTCACACTTCTACCTCTATCCTGTCCAGTATATGGTAACTGAGTTGTACATTTCCCTTACGGTTTCGCAGGTGTGGTTACCAACGTGTGTCATCTGCTTAGATTCCTCATGGACTTGAGATGTGTGACATAGGTATGTTGACATCACATTTGAGAACGGATTTTGTCACTGTCATTGGTAATACACATTTTCAAAATCACAGACTGACTCCAGATTGTTTTGTGGTTCAAGGGTGTTTATTGAAGTGCTAAATATTGGAGGGGGGTGGTAAATTGGTGAGGGGTGATGGTGGAGGAATGTCCATGGCATAGTCCAGTCTATTAGTCTCACAGGTGCACTGCCCATATGGCATAGGAAGTGGAGCTGGGGCAGTTCCAATATGGACAGGGTTACAAAGTGGGACAGTGGGATGACAATCAGGGTGGTCTCATTTCTTGGTGGGGGTCTTGGCATCGTGCTCTGTCCTGTTCCTGGATCTCAGGGACCGCTTGCGGGGTGGTTCTCCGTCTGCAGGGGGTGGGTTGCTGGTGTGGTGGTCCTGTGGCGGTGCCTCCTGTCCACTAGCACCGGCGGAGGTGGTGGGCAGTTCATCATCCATGCTAGTGTCAGGGGCCCCTTGGAGTGCCACAGTGTCCCTCCTGGTGTTAAGTATCTCCTTCAGCACCCCTACGATGGTACCCAGGGCGGTGCTGATGGTTCCTCCCTGAAGCCCAAATACTGTTCCTCCTGCAGGCGCTGGGTCTCCTGAAACTTGGCCAGTACCGCTGCCATTGTCTCCTGGGAGTGGTGGTATGCTCCCATGATGGAGGAGAGGGCCTCGTGGAGAGTGGGTTCCCTAGGCCTGTCTGCCCCCTGTCGCACAGCGGCCCTCCCAGTTCCCCTGTGTTCCTGTGCCTCCGTCCCCTGGACTGTGTGCCCACTACCACTGCCCCCAGGTCCCTGTTGTTGTTGGGGTGGTGGGTTATCCTGGGTTCCCTGTAGTGGTGGACACACAGCTGATTGACGTGTCCTGGGTACGGAGGTATGGGCCCGCTGGGTGGGTGCTGTGCTGGTGTTACCAGAGGGTGGAAGGTCTGTGATGGCCTGTGACTGGGTGTGGGGAACCGACTGTCCCGAGGCCCACGATGGTCCAGGCTGGTCATCTGGATCCAGTTGGACAGAGCTGCTGTCATCACTGCAGGCCTCTTCTGTGGGTGGGGTAGAGATGTCTGGACCCTCCTGTCTGGTGACGTTGGGTAGTGGTCCTGCAGGGGTGTAAAAGCATGATTATTGCATCTGTGGGTGTCATGGTGTGCAATGGGTGGGTGAGCGTGTACCCCAGTGCTAGCATTCCTGTGTGGGGGCTTGTGTAATGATGGTTGGGGGGGTGTTATGGGTATGTGCAGTGGGCATGCTTTAGTGATGGGTGTCCATGGTTTGTTGTGTCATGCAGGGCTTGGTGTTGGGATGGGTGGTTTGTGTTAGTAGTACATATGTGAGGAGTTGGAGTGATAGGGGAGGGGGTGAGGGTGGGGGTCTGTGATAGCATGCAGGTAGGGTGGGGGATATGATATTTAAGATTTGACTTACCAGAGTCCATTCCTCCACCGACTCCTCAGAGGCCCTCATGATGCATAATGGCCA
The DNA here is from genome assembly GCF_031143425.1 of Pleurodeles waltl. Taxonomy (NCBI): domain Eukaryota; kingdom Metazoa; phylum Chordata; class Amphibia; order Caudata; family Salamandridae; genus Pleurodeles; species Pleurodeles waltl. The sequence continues at coordinate 1,190,636,791 of NC_090444.1, forward strand.
AGACCTGCTCCTCCCATGTTGTTAGTTGTGGGGGAGGAGGTGGGGGTCCGCTGCCAGTCCACTGTACCACGATGTTGTGCCTGGAGACCACGGAACGCACCTTCCCCCGTAGGTCGTTCCACCTCTTCCTGATGTTGTCCCGATTTCTTGGGTGCTGTCCCACTGCGTTGACCCTGTTGACTATTCTGCGCCATAGCTCCATCTTCCTAGCTATGGAGGTGTGCTGCACCTGTGATCCAAATAGCTGTGGCTCTACCCGTACGATTTCCTCCACCATGACCCTGAGCTCCTCCTCCGAGAACCTGGGGTTTCTTTGCCGTGCCATGGGGTGGTGTAGGTGATGTGTGGGGTGGTGTATGTGGTGATGAGTGTGGTGATATGTAGTGGTGTGTGGTGTTTTGTGCGTGGATGTAGTGTGGGTGATGGTGTTGTGTGCCTCTGTGTGGTGGGGTTGTCTATGCTGTGCTGTCTCTCTGGCCTTCATCAAAATTTTTGGTCGTAGGGGTTTGTGGGTGATGTGGGTGTGTGTTTTATATAGTATTGATTGTGTGGGAGTGGTGTGTGTATGTGTATCAGGTGTGTGTATTTGGAATTGTCCAATGTGGCGGTGATTTGGAGATGTGTGTGTATTTTGAGCGCGGCGGTGTGTACCGCCAATGGTTGAAAGACCGCCGTGTGGATTCGTGGGTCGTGATAGCATGGGCGTGTTTCTGTTGGCGTGACGGTGGAGGTTTTGTTTTCGCCAGTTTATCACTGACCTTTGGTGTGGCGGACTTGTGTGGGTGTCTGAATTTTGTCGGATTTCGAGATGTGGGTCCTAATAGATGTGGCGGAATTCCGCGGCCGCGGCGGTGTATTGTCGGTCTTCTGCACGGCGGTAAGCGGCTTTTACCGCCAATGTTGTAATGACCCCCAAAGTCTTTCACTTTGTTTTGTCATGCGCATGATGCGTGCTCATTATCTGTTTCGAAACAGGTCCATGGAAGTGTAAACCGCCATGTGGCGTATTTTTCAGCTACTTTGGACCCAGTTGTAGCAGCTTTACCAGGCTGTTTGCGTGCAGTTGCAGTGGTTGGACAGAGCCTCGTACAGTGTGAAGGTGTTGTGATGGGACGCCCACTAACAATAATGGTCCCTTACTCAGTCGAAGTTTTACTTACCCGCACTAAGACCCAATACCTGACAGGTGCTAGATTGACACATTATGAGATGAGTATTCTAGGATCACCAAATGTGTCATTGAAAAGATGTACAGTGCTGAACCCGGCAACCTTGCTTCCAAATGAAAATGTTGAAATTGAAAGGTTGGAAGACATTGAGCATGATTGTCTTGAAACCGAGACCTGATATTAAAGACACCCGATTGGAAGAGAATGACCAAATTATCTTTGTCGATGGTTCTTGTCTAAGAGACAATACAGGAACACTGAGAGTAGGATACGCAGTGTGCACCATTACCGGTATACTGGAAGCATCTAGGCTTCGAGGAGTATATTCTGCACATGTAGCGGAATTGGCAGCCCTTACTAGAGCATGCCATGTTTCTGCCCAACTTAAAGTTACTATCTATACGCATAGCCAGTATGGATTTGGATTAGTCCATGGTTTTGGCCAGTTGTGGCCACAGAGAGGTTTCATGACCTCTTCTGGTTCACCAGTGAGAAATGGTGAGAGAATTAAGGAATTGTTGCAAGCTTTCCAAATGCCTGAAAAGATTGCCGTGGTGAAATGCAGTGCACATCTGAAACCACAAGCTTTTGTGTCAATGGGGAATGGATATGCGGATCAAGTCGCAAGATTTGGCGCATTGAATTGTATATCGTTCAAAGATAAGTGGGAATTGTTACCTCAAGAAGGTGAAACATTTCAAAATTATGCATTACATGTGATAGATACATATAAGATAGAAGTTGCTGAAGCGGTTTGCCATCGTTGTGTCATTTACCAGCAAATGAATGCGGGAAAAGGGACAGTGCTTAATTTGAGCCACATTGGAAGAGCAGGAGGTTCATTCAGCAGAATGCCAATGGATTTTATTGAAATGCCTGTGTGTGGAGGTTTCAGATTTGTGTTGGTGATTGTCTGCATCTTTAGTCACTGGATTGAAGCATACCCTACATGAAGAAATGACAGCCTTACAGTAGTGAAACTACTGCTTAGGGAACTGATACCACGTTTTAGGTTTCCAATCTTTTTAGAATCAGATAGTGGAAGTCACATGAACAATGAAGTAATGAAATTACTATGTGCAGCATTGAACATTGAGCAGAAGTTGCATTGTAGTTACTGCCCTGAAGCATCAGGACTAGTGGAACAGGTGACTGGTACCTTGAAGTCAAGAGTGGCGAAGATGTGTGCGTCCACGAATCTGAAATGGCCTGATGCACTGCGGTTAGTACTGATGACAATGAGAAACACACCCGGCAGGAAGACAGGATTGTCACCGCACATGGGCAGAGCAATGAGGTTGCCAGCGGTGTCTGCAAATGCGCTTGTGAGCATTGCAGATGATATGGTGTTGGACTACTGCACTCATCAGCTAGACTACTGCAAAGGTCTAGCTGATGTGGTTCGCTCTTTCTCTCAGCACGTGGAGGCCACCACAGCGATTTTGACAAGCTAAACTGATTATTTAGAAAAGGATCATGGAAGTGAGTCTGAAAGCTGTAAATTACTGCCAAAAGAAGATTTTTGTTTTTTGCTGCATTAGTCTAAATTTTCTTTTCTGCTTTCTGATTCTTTACAGATCATGAGTAACATTAGTCAGCAGGGCAGGAAGAACAAGTGCTGTAAATACATGAGTATTGGTTTGTCAACTGTGTGTGTGATATTTGTGAAATTGATTGTGGGTCTGACTGTCCTTGATAAGAGTGAAGCCAACCAAAATTCAGCTTTGGAGACAACTACTACATTAGCAGCAGTAGAAAAGTTTAGGTTAGATGAAAAGTATCTGCACAGAGGTAGTAATGCACAAGGGGAATGTTCTTCTAATGTCTTCTATTGCTTATTGAGTGAATATGTTGAGATGATGGATGCGAAATATTGTTGTGTGTACGCAGATTCCTTCATCAGTCGAAGAAGGACTTACTTATCATAGTTTGCCTCTTACTTATAGGATAAGTTGTAGGCTGTTACCAACAAGATTCTATAACTAGGGTTACATTCAGTAATTTTACTCCAACCACAATGTGGTGCTTTCATCTGTCCCTATAATTAGGTATCTGAGTAGAATAGCTAAAGATAATGACATAGTATTAGTGAGAGGTTTCTTCGAAGCACATAAACTTTTGGCACAACTTATGGGTACAGAAACAATCTGACATGCTTGCTTACACCTTGAGAAAGAGCTTCTTAGATCACACAGATGACAGGAGAAAGGCATTGAAGGAGAAGTTAGAAAAGGGTTTAGAAAAAAGGACTTTTAGAAATGATTATGCTTATAGTGCAATAAAAACACAAGGGAAATTAGCTTTAGATGTGCAACACGTAGGGAAGTTTTGTGTAAATAGGCCTAAATCTTTCGCTCACACTTTGTTTGTGGGAGCGAGTGAATGTAGACATGTGTTTTTGTTTCAGAGTAAATGGACACTCATGTTGAAAGGACAGGATCCAGCGATTCCTGGCATACATTACATCTGTGGTCCTAATGCCTATTACAGTCTACCCAGGGGATGGGATGGTAAATGTTATTTGGGGATAGTTTTCCCAAAATTTTCAACTTGACGACTTAAAGATATTTCCAAAAATGACTGAATTACATCACATTAGAGAAAGGAGAGAGTGTCCTTTTAGTATAGTGGGAGATATATTTGGAGCAATGATACCTGCAGTAGGAGTTGTTCTGAATTTGATAAAGATTTTAAAGTTCTCTACTATTGTAGATAACATGCTGACAAATTTTTCAGGAGCCATGATCCTGATAGATACTGAATTAGCTGCTGAAAGAGCTATGACTCTTCAGAACCACCTTGAGTTTGACATTCTTTTAGCAAAGGATGGTGGAGTTTGCAAAATGCTTAATTCGAAGCATTGCTGTTCGTTCATTCCTGATAATAGTAAAGAAATTAGAAGCTTACTTACTAATCTGACTAATGAGAGTGCTGATTTGAAAGAAATGAAGGAACCAGGTGTTTAGGAGAAAGTTGGCTAAGGATTTGCTTTGGTGGGAAATTGGTTCAGCAATATTAGGAAGGGATCTTATTGGAAATAATACAAGCAATATTGATTTTTGTGATTTTCTTAATTGGAATATGGAGAATATGTAAATCGTGGAAAAGGATTACATTGATAACATTGAAAATTATCAGAGGAGGGATGAAAAGAAAAGGAAAAATGTGTTTAGTTTAGAAGAAATTTGAAAAGGGAACCAAGATTTGAAGCATTAGAAATGACAGAATTTTAGCTGATGCAAAAATTTGTGATTAAAAGTTTAGTGTGATGACACATTTAGTCATCAGAGGAGGGGTTGTTAACCCTGCTTTATTAATGAATATTCATGTATTTTGAGTGTTGGATTTACCGTAGAAATTGTATTAACTTAGGGAAAAATAACGCACACATTTGAAAGTGTGCCCATGTGAGTGGCCGTCAATGTTCAAGAAGTGTACTTATTAATGGCTTATTAATATGAAATGTTGAGCTTATGTTTGATTAATGTAGTAATACTTCATATTGAGGGTTTTGCATTATGTATTAGTTTTATTAATCATAGGCCTGAACTTAGCAAGGTCTTGGCCAAGTTGCACGGCCTCCTGTCAAGCTGTATTTCTTAGGCGTTTAATAAAATGTCTGCTTAGAGAATTAAATTGTGATTTTCCACTGTACTGTCCATGTGCAAATATCTTTCTCATGAGAACTACTTGGTAGAAGATGCTGTATTATCTAATGCAACAATGTTTTATGTAATGTGTGTGAGACTGACTTTCCCAGGAGAATTCAATAGAGACTCTGACTGGAGTATAAGCTGCAACAATATTGTTACCTGACGAGCCAAATGACGGGAGCGGTACAAGAGGAGCCAATCATCGACATGTGAACCATGTACTAGTAGAAATGTAGATTCGAAGTTTTAGTTTTATTGGACAAAGAGTTAACATGCAATCCCCTGACCAATTAGGATGTGGGAAGTAGTTTTAGGAAATCTAACTTAGCCGGACTGCACTGGGGAAGACAGAGCATTTGCCCATTTTCTATTTGGCCGAAAGGCCATTATTTTCTTGACCGTCTTGAGAAGAGACATGCTAAACTTTACTTGCTTAAAGAGACTTTAGCTTTTCTGAAGTTTGATGCTGAATCCTGATGACTAGCTGACTGAACCGATGTCCTGATGATGAAGACTGTCACAGCTTGCTGATCCAAACTGAGGATAGGTATACTGACTATGATATTGTTTGCCATGTCTATTTGCTTTTGTTTCTAGGTACCAACCGCTAGTTTGATAGAGCCATAGTTTCCAAATTTGTGTTGACTAAATTGTTTTGCATGAAGCCCAAACATTCTAATTCTAATCTGATGTTAGTTCGGGAGCTCACTGATGAAGTTCGCTATATGAAATATATGATGTCTTTTCTTTGCTGAATCTAAACGTATGCAATATCATTTACACAGTTATCCTTGTTATTAATTTGCACTGTATCCTTAGAATGTGTAGTAGTTCAAGCTTTGATTAGATTACGATTCTTTTGCCGTTTTGGACAGCCAGGGTTGTTTCTGTACGTTTATCAATTGATTTGAGATTAACCTATGTGACATTAGCATTGTTAATATACGGAAATAAATATTCTAACTTTTATATGCAGGTGTGGTTATTCATGACTGCAAGGTCATGGTGTGTGACAATGACTGACTCTTATTGATTGTTATTGTTCTGCATGTACAGGATATGGCGAAAAAACCTTGAAGGGAGTCAAAAGGTTCATCGACCTATTCGCGTTTCCCTTGTAAGTTTACTTATTAAGTTCTGACGAGCTAACAATGCCTAAAACCAGGTCATTGGTGAAAATGGCAAACCTAAACAAATCTTGCTTGATATGCTGTTTGTTATATCTAGTTGGGATCTGAATGAGACACACCCCTCACTGCAATGCCATATGAAGGACTATGTTCATTTCAAAGGATATTGCATCATTTTATTGGCCTTTATTGTGATATCAGGGATCCAAAGCAAATAATACCAGAAGAGAATGTTGAACCTACATTTTTAAATAACATCTTATGTCATCCAACTAATAGTGAATTCAAAGCTTTAAAATTTAAATTATTGAAATTTGTACCCCACCAAGTAGGACAAGAGAGGTGATCTGAATCATTTTAATCCAATTGTACTTTCCAAACTTGAAAAGGCACAACTTTATTTTCCATTTAATACAAACAGGGCATATCACTGGCAATTAACCATTGACTCTGAACGTAAAATAGCCCCTGCTCGTCCTTCTTGAAGGGCAGCTGGATATTGTGCAGTTAAGGATGTTTTTTTTTTATTCTGTACCGCTTATCAAGCTTCTCTTGTAAATACCTGGCCATAGAAATGGACACGCTGAAAAATACGTTCTTTCTAGTAAGGCACCCATGACTCTGGGGCTTTAAAGCAACTATAGCATCGCTCACCCTGTCAAAAAAATATTTGCCCTGAGCGGCCTAATAAATAACCTTCCCAGAGCCAAATGATTCACTGACATTTCTCGATTTGCAAGAGGTGCAGGTGGGTTGATTTATTTTTGTGTAAAAGTAATAATGCTGAAGACGTCTGCTGAACTTAGTTATGGTGGGACAAATCGTGCATATTCTAACAATACATTTGTTACATGTGCTCTTCTTAGATGTGAAACTGATTACCATTTTTCAGATGTGGGGTTTAAAACGCATGAAACTGGTTTTGAATGCAAGTCATGTTTAGTACAGGGACTCTGTTGAAGTCTGTTTGAGGAGGATGGGCAATGATTTTGTTCTGGGAGGTGTGGGAATGTATTATTTCAATGTAAGTGGTGTGTGTTATTTTTAATCTCAATTGTCCTTTAGATTAATTAGTTGGATGTTCTCTAGAGCAGAAGTCAATCCTCCTTATTTTCTTCTGTTGTTTGCATCTGTATTTGCCCTGCAGCGATTCTGATTATTTTTCTGCAAGCTAAATGTTACAATTATCTTTTAAATATAGATGGGTGATCTTGTCAGCATGCTGTATTAAATAATTTTGGGGCCTTTTTGGGGTCGAGCCTGTGAGTGTTTGCGCTAGCGCTTGTCTTGCTTGCGAGAGACTGCTGTGTTCAAGAAAGGGCTTAGATACCGCCTGTCGCTCACCATTTGTTGGTTTGCGTGGCACTCTTCTTTACAGCCCTATAATATGTCAAGATATGCCTGGCACCATTTCCGTTCCACAGAGTGGAGCAGTGATCAAACACTAATTGATGCAACTTAATTAGTGCCAGTCTGCTGCTCCCAAGGTGATACTATTCGTTATTTCGAACTTCCAGTGACCCGTAAAGAGAAGGCTTTTGACTGGCAAAAACGTGCCTAGCAGGAACAAAATTGTAAAGTTTATTTTTTAAAGCTAACTTTATTTTATTTTGCTAAATCTTCTTTTCTCAGTTTTTTTCCTCGTGTTTTCTTTTGTTTTTGCTCGTGGGGGCTGTTGTCAAAAGATGACAATTAACTTGTTCGAAATATGTGAGACCCATTACATTGCAAGTGCTTGTTATTACTATTTTGTGACACGTTCACCGACTAACCTTTTTGTCTGTCTTGGAATTTCAGAGGAATTAATAATCTAATAAAACATCAAATTAATAGTTCCTACAGAAAGGTTTATTGTCTGTTGACATGCGTTAGGAAAGGTGGTATGTCACGAGATCAAGTGACAAACTAGCGTACTGGCACAGTATCGAGTAAAGGTTGTGGAACACCACAATGTCATGTAGCTAAGAATAAATAGGTAAGTATGATGCATGTATTGAACACTTGAAGAAGTGTATATTGAGTCCACTGAACCCCCTCAAAGGATGAACAAAGCGTTTATAATTGTACTCTGTTGCCCAAATCCCAAGATAAATATGGAATGCAGTCAGTGCTTAATTTGTGCTTGTTGTTTCCGGTGCGGAACACCAGCACTCATTTCTGAGGGCCGGGGCTTAGTTTTCTGTCTCAATCATTTACTGCGAGCAAAAGACACAAATGGGAAAGTTGATGATGTTACTTGTGAAAACTAAAGGCAGTGGTTAATTTTGGATATGGGTGGGACAGTCAGAAATAATGGTTCAATTCATTTGAAACAGCAGTTCCAACTGGTTGCAAATATTTGAACCCTTAATCAAGCACCTTGAAGACATGAGAGTACTTCTTGGCTTGACGTGGCTCAAACTCAAGTGCACTAATTTACCAGAATTGCTTTTCCAGCAGCGTTCACCTGACGGCTGGACAGATCCGCTTAATAATCTTGCCCTTATTTGAGCAGCAGGCTGAAACTGAAAGTGAAAGTATTGATGGTTTGCGCTTCTGCCGATTGCAGAAGCAGGGGAGCAGGGCTAGCTTTAACCTTGGTGTCACCTGGTGCGACAATCTTTCTTGGCTCATCCTGCCCTACAGTGACCTCATTCATCATGGATTCCCTCACTACCACCCTCCAATTGTGCAGCTCATCTCTCCTTAGCTCCTCTCTCACATTTACTTATTTTGTAGCCCTACTCATCCCAAGGTAGAGTGTCGCAGCGCTTTACATCACAAACATTTTATGCAGAGACAAGTGTGTAAACTAATGTATAGAAAATGTTACTTAAGACAATGAGGACTACAAGGTATAAGAGTAACATGTAATCTATATTGGTAGGTAATAAGAGAGTTTGTTCTGGAGTAACAAAGGGGGCAGATGTATTACTTTTTCATACAGTGTAGTAACCACAGTTGCTGTGCTATGTTGTGTGAAAAGGAGAGAGAGCATTACAGCAAAATCTCTACTAACAAATGGTGTTGTTGCTCTCTCTCCTAATGTTGCCGTACCTTATGCTTCCTTATGGCAATGCAAAGGGTGTGTGTGGTGTCAAGCATATTTATTGTACTTGAAGGGTATCCTTCTGCCCCAAAACTCTATGCTTTGACAGTCTACCAATGTGTATGTGTGCTCTATAGTGTAGCACAGTGGTTTCCAACCTTTTGACTTCAGTGGACCCCTACTTTATCATTACTGGAAACCAGGGACCCCAGCCTAAACATTGTTGATGACTTGAACCACAAAACAATACACAAAAAATACAGAAACAAGCATCCATCAAACACTTACCCAAATGATAACACAATATAAAAAATAAAAAATAAAATTTTAAGAAGGTTGGAGCTTTCTAAATTTGCCACACATCGTCCATATTCTATTCTGTTTAATGCACCTGCACTGCTCCCACAAATCAATCTGAGGATACTAAATTAATTTTTAGCCTCCAATTTTAAATTCCTTGACATTTATAGTGTGTTTTACATTTTTCAATTGTATGTTTACCCACTTTATTTATATACACCTTATTAATCTGTTAATATTATGTAATTTTCTATGCAGTCATGGACCCCATGATGAAGCTTTGCGGACCCGCAGGTGTCTCCAAACTACAAGTTGGGAACCACTGGTGTAGCGCACACACAAAGCAATAAGTGGAAAGATTAGGATAAATGTTTTTCCCTAACTTTACGCCTACCTCAAGGATAGTACTTTTTCATCCACATCCTTCTCTATCAAAGCTAGTAGATAGAGACTGCAATCAAAAACCATGATTCGATGCATGGGAACTCTACCAACTATGGTATGTCTCCTTGTAGCAAAGTAATACATAGTGCTACTATTAATTTAAGGCTACTTTCCAAAGCAATTCAGGGTGCAGTGCTGGAAAGTAAACCCAAAAAAGCACTTTACACCAGGTTTGCATCACTTTAGTGATTGAAACCAGATGTAAAGTGTTAGTAAATCTGTGCCATAAACTCAAGATTTGAAACAAAACATGATTGGGCATGTCATACTAATACAACTGGATTACTACCTAAATGAACCCTTTTTAGCAATCCTAGAATGCCAAAAAAATTAGGAAAAACAATAGCCTTTGTTTGCAATTTGCATGCAGTGTTTCAATTCTAGAGCATAGCTCAGTGTACTATTGTAACTGATGAACTCCAAGTAACAAAATGCTCCCTGTGACAAAAACAGTAACCCACTGACCTATCAACATAAAAAATAAATCTGTGATCTGCATGTTGCACCTGTGCTTTGCAAAAGGAATAATAACCCTTTATGCTCCTTTACTATGAGTCCAAACTGTGACTTGACAAATCGCAAATCTCTTTTCCAAGTGCATTAACCACCAGAGTTATCATGTTGTTGTTATTATCCCCTGAAAAATGTCATGCACACAAAGATCTCTCCAGGCTGCTCTTATCTCATTTTAGCCTGTGATGCAAAGGGCCCCCCTCGAGCTCGGCACCTGGTGCAGGGGCTGCAGTTGCATCTCCCTAACACCAAGCTCTGCAGGGGAGCTGTTGGAGATGGCCCTTTCTGCAGGGTTATCACCAAACCTTTGCCTTTCTCCCTCTACTTTTCTGAACCTCGTTTTGTTGGCTTTAGGACTCTGAGCATTTTACCACTGCTAATCAGTCATAAAGTGCATGTACTGTCTCCCCTAAAACTTGGTGTGATTGGCTTACACCGGTTTGGCATATTTAATTTACCTGTAATTCCCTTGTAAAGTGGTGTACCATATAGCCAGGGTCTGTAAATTAAATGCTACTAGTGGGCCTGTAGCGCATTAAACTTGTCTCAGGCCTGGTCCTGCATAGCCTGTGTGCACAGTTAACTGCCACATTGACTTGGAATTTCAAACTAATTGCCAAGGCCTAAATTCTCTTTTTTACTAGACCTAAGGCACCCCTAAGATAGGCCCTGGATAGCCCTATGGGCAGGGTGCTGTGGCTGTAAAAGGGAGGGCATATGCTTTTATGTGTTACATATCCTAGTAGTGACAAACAGCCTATTTTGTGTTTTACTACTGTGAGGCCTGCTCCTCTCATGGGATAGCATTGAGAATTCCCTTATAGATGTTTAAGTGGTAATTTCTGATCTAGAAGGAGTAGCGTAGGCATGTTTGGAATTGTAGCAAAAAATCCTGCCTACTGGTGTAGTTGGATTTCACATTACTATTTTAGAAATGCCACTTTTAGAAAGTGGACATTTCTCTCTGCTTATAACTCTAGTGTATTGCAGCCTGATTCTAATCCACGTCTAGGGCACAATGACAGCTACATTTGGTACATACATTCCAGACAGCAACAACACAGGAGGGGCTGGGAGTGACAGAAGAGGCATCTGCATCCATATGCATACTGATAGTCATCCTGGGAAGGGGAGATGGATGGTCGTTTACACATTACATGTCAATAGGCAATGTCCTGCCTTCACAGAAGGGGCTGATTTACCCCTGGCTGATGTCTGGAGCCAGCACTGGGTTGAAAGGGGTTGTGTTACACTTGAAAGTGTTCCTTTGAAGTCACCCTTTGAACAAATACATTTTTTAATATAAGTACAGGGGCTCTGGCTCCATGTATTTCAGAACACTTTTGGAATTGGCACTGAACCTCTGCCAGAAGGACTGCAGAGCTACAAAAAGGACTCATCTGGACTACTCTTCTGCTGTTGCCCTGCAACCTACTACTTGCTGGGTGGCACAAAGGACTCACTGGATTGTTTTTCTTTTTGTTGCCCTGCTGCCAGCTGCTCCCTGACTTTGGCACCATACTGAGATACGGAGATATACCTGGGGGGACACCAGTCCTTTGGTCCTCTCTCCTTTGGTCTGGCAGTACGGGGTGGATCCTGCCAAGGCCTCAGTTGCCACCAGGCAGTGGATTCATGTTTCACCACTGAAACTTGCCCTGATACCACATTAGAGGTAGTAGGCGAGCATGAACTCCTACTCCCTATCCTTATATGCTGAAGTATCTAGTCTCCTTCAGGCTCCCTAAAAAGTACTGTAACCCTGCTGATAGGAGCACAGGGCGCCCTGTGCCCTTGCAGGCTTGACATTTCTGTTATGTTAAAGGTTACATTTTTTGATGATCCCTGATGTTTTTATGGGTTTCGTTCTGACCAAACTGTGGCAGTGTATGCCCTGATGTATAAAGTATGGTGTTCTGTTTGTTGCACTGTTCAAATAGTGAGTACTATTTCAGCATCTGCATAGCATGTACAGTACTTCTGATAGATGGTACCTCATATGTACACTTTTATAAACCTACCTGCCACACTTAGGCCCTGATTTATACTTTTTTGGCGCCGCATTTGCATCATTTTTTGATGCAAAAGCGATGTAAACTTACAAAATGCAATTGTATTTTACAAGTTTCCGCCGCTTTTGCCTCAAAAAATTATGCAAATAATGCACAAAAATAGTATAAATCAGGGCCTTTAATGCCCTGACGTTGTGATGTATGACATTTTAACTCTTGCATTTCCAAGGCAGGGAGTACTGACCCAGGGTTAGCATAATGTACACAGTATGCATCATATGCATGGATCTAAGAGATATGTACAATATACTGTATTTTTATATAATGCTGTGTGGAGTCTCTTTTGTGGTGTATTAATTGTGCCACTGGTGTGAGTGTGCAGCACAGACGCTTTACATTGCCTCTGGGGATAAGCCTGACTGCTCTGCGGCAAGCTACCAGGGGTGAGTGCAGGTTGTCTTTGGTGTGTAATTTACTTGCCCTGACTAGAGTGGTCTGTCATGCCTGGCTTAGGTGCATACCCTAGCCAACCAGAGACCCCATTTATAACAGGAGCTATGACAACACAACATCACTTATGCTGTCACGGATTAGTGATAAAGTCATATAGGGGGTTATTCTAACTTTGGAGGAGGTGTTAATCCGTCCAAAAAGTGACGGAAAAGTGACGGATTTACCACCAGCCATATTACGAGTCCATTATATCCTATGGAACTCGTAATACGGCTGGTGGTACATCCGTCACTTTACCGTCACTTTTGGGACGGATTAACACTCCTCCAAAGTTAGAATAACCCCCATAGTGTTTAAACTTTTAAGTCTGCAAAAATAGCTTGAAAGCAATGGACTTTGTATTGCAACTGTTTTAAATGTATTCAGAGTGTGGAAGAAGGGGACATCTATATTTAAAGCACTTGAGCAAATCAGTCATTAGTTACAATTAGGGTTTGTGTTCACGTTTTCGGCTTTCCTAATGACTACAAGAGATGGGAAGAAAGTGATGGGTCACCACAAACCATGCTCTGATAGGGCAAACATCACGCCAAAATGTGCTTAATCAGCAGGTTATAAGGAACTGGATCAGAAAATTGTTGACGGAAAATGAAGAATTTGTACGCCCCCTAGAATTATGAGACAAAAGTATTTGACAGGGTTGAGTAAATTATGCCACATAAAAGGCAGTGTAATGCAACACATTTTGTAATAGTATTACCTAATTAGTTTGATATTTTTCCCTGTTAACACACAAAAGGTTTCAGCTCATTACTAGCAGTTTAACACTTAAATACAGAATAAGCAACTGAAATGTGAACGTTTAGCAATTTTGAGCTGTTTGAGTTAGAAGCAATTCGTTTTTGTTAACATTTACAAGTTGTGCAGCGGATGATGGATTTTAGGGCAAATACATAATTATGTGGAAAACCCCGTGGTGGCAGAAGCACATAATTCCAGTAATCCCGATAATTTGACATTAAAAAGCAAGAACAGAATAGATATTGTATTATTGGAGAATCATGAACTTTCACAAATCTGGATTCTTGATGTCGTGGTTATATGCAGCTGATATCTACCCCTTGTCTGCTTCTGTTTCTCTTAATAGCATCAAAATCTAACGTTCTAATTTACAAATGTTTTCCCTAGTTTAAGACAGTCTAGAGACTGTTTTGAGACCGGAAAGATTAGGCTGACTTTACAAGCAAAAGGCTGACTCGAGGCTTCCTATAGTGAGGAAAGGCAGTCTCAGTATTGTCTTAACCTAAACCAGGCCACAACCCATCCTAATACATGGTGATCTCACCTTGCTTAAATTAGCCTAAAGACGTATGTCCAGCATAGCGAGTCAGTGGGTGAGCTATGGGTAGTGTACAGGGTGGAAGGTAGAATATAGATGCTGCAGAGTCACTACAACTACTCCATTTCGGTTTCTAGACACCCTCAAGTGGCAATCAAATATGATTTTTTATTCAGGATTTGAAATACTATCTAGGAGCGGGGCAGTGGTCTATTTCTTTTCATATGTATCTAAAAGCTGTTGGCACTAGCTAGTTGTTCTCTCCATAATACTTTGTAAAAGAAGCGTCCATTGGTCAGTCTCAGTTTCTTCAGTAATGCTTTAATATGTACAGTCTTCAGCTATCCTAGAACTAGCCCTGACTCTTTGTCTTGTATATATTTAATAGTCAAATTCCATAAAATATACAAATATAAAATATACATATACCAGCCATAAAACATTTTACATATACATTTGAATAAAATCCCATAGATACAGTATAATTGTAATTTTTCAGACAATTTAATCCACTACCAGTGGCTCAGTATCTATGAATACAATAACGCCGTGGATTTCATTCATATATTATTAAAAGTTAGTAAAATTTAATTTACTAAGTAAATTCATCATTCTAATTCAGGTACGTGACAATAACATTGATTGTAAAATATATCAGAGAAAATTGGCCAGCTGCCAAATGTTAGGTATTCCAAGGGTGGGGTCCTTAACAACTGTTACAGCTCGGTGCAGAAGGGCTATAATGCTATTAGAAAATTCCTACTACTACAGGTTGAATGTTTTAAAATAAACAAGTAGAAACGGAAAGACAATCACTGTAAAAAGTGGGAGTATTTGTTCTATACTAGCCATAATTGGCCCTTCAGCATCTTCAGTGGAACTCCCAACACAAAATGGTCTAATAAGAAAGTATCCCTCCTACAGGGGCAAATTTTGTCCCACTAGAAAATGAGTCGTGATGTGCACTTGTGATTCTTACTCTTTCTTGTATACTGAGACCTCACTGTTTTGAGAAGTCATAGGGGGTCATTCCGACCCCGGCGGTCATTGACCGCCGGGGCCGGGGTCGGCGGGAGCACCGCCAACAGGCTGGCGGTGCCCCGCAGGGCATTCTGACCGCGGCGGTTTAACCGCGGTCAGAACAGGAAAACCGGCGGTGTCCCGCCGGTTTTCCGCTGCCCTGAGGAATCCCCCATGGCGGCGCAGCTTGCTGCGCCGCCATGGGGGATTCCGACCCCCTCACCGCCATCCTGTTCCTGGCGGTTCCGACCGCCAGGAACAGGATGGCGGTGAGGGGTGTCGTGGGGCCCCTGGGGGCCCCTGCAGTGCCCATGCCCCCGTAAGCGGGCCCCACTTTGAATTTCAGTGTCTGCATAGCAGACACTGAAATTCGCGACGGGTGCTACTGCACCCGTCGCACCCTTCCCACTCCGCCGGCTCCATTCGGAGCCAGCTTCCTCGTGGGAAGGGTTTTCCCGCTGGGCTGGCGGGCGGCCTTCTGGCGGTCGCCCGCCACCCCAGCGGGAAACACAGAATGGCCGCCGCGGTCTTTTGACCGCGGTGCGGTCATTCGGCGGTTCCCGCCGCCCGCCGGGGTCTGAATGACCCCCATAGTACTTATCAGGGCCGGCTTTAGGGCGGTGCAGCAGCACAGGGTGCTGACCTGAAACGGGGGCACTGACCTCAGGGGGGCACTGTGTTTGGCAATAACTTAGATTAGAAACTTGCGATTTAAAAGCACCTGCTGAAAAGTTCTTTGTGCGTCCAGCCTTCAGGGAGCAATTAAAATTCTAAATACTGCTTGTGAATAATGTTCCTGCTAGGGAGAGTGATGGGAGTTTTATCTTAGCGGCAGCTTTGACTCAATATGACTGCTGCAAAGAACAGAACTATATTTTAGGTGGATAGCTGAGTGGATTAGTAAAGCCAGCCTTTGCAAGCACTTTAAAACAAATGAATGATTGTGAAAGTGGGGGCGATGGAGAGATATGGAGCACTTTTACCGGGTGGTAGTGAGGAAATCAGAGGAGGTGGTCATGGGGTGCGGGCTGCCAAAAAAGACTGTCGCATAGGGCACCACCAGTGCTAAAGCCAGCTCTGGTACTTATTCTTAAAGGCTGTCTGATATGGTCAAATTTAAGGCCACAGAAAGCCTTATGTAGTTGGGTATGTCACATTATCTTGGCCTTGTTACATGCCCAGTGCTCTAAAACCCCAAAACTGGCAGTTGCAAGTTGAACTCTTAAGTACTGAGAACACTCAAGTAGAAAATGTGTAATATCTTCAGTTTCATTTAAGCTACAAGGGCAGGTCACAATTCACCCTGAAAGAATTTAGAGATACTCTTGAAATAAGTATCCTATTAATAGATCCAAATAGGGCGCTCTTTAATCAGACATGACGAATGGGATATGGTCTTTTACGGACTAGAGCTAGGAACCAGATCTAAGATACTGATTAATGTAACAGCTGGCAAACAATTGGCAGCTGATTTTACTGTTAACCCCTTCATCCACTGCCTCATTTAGAGGTTGGGGAATAATGCTTTTTCCAGATGGCAAAGCTGCTGCCTGATATGTTGTCAGGACAACCCTGTGCCAGGCTGAATTATTGTGGAAACAGAATTGGAAGGTCTACCTATTTAGGGTGGTCCTTCCAATGCCATGTCTACCTGCATTATTGCTGACCGGGATCACAGTGGGCACCAGGGTGGTCCCTGGCAAGATGTAGCCAGGCGATATGGAGCACTTGGCACATGTTGGGTGATCTTCCTGAGTACCTGTGATCATTATTTGGTATCTGAAGTAGGGCAGCCTAATCCAACACAGAACACTGGGGGCCTCATTACAACTTCGGCAGTACTTTTATAGGACCGCCAAAGCCGCGGCAGGCAAAAGACCGCCAGTAATGGACGTCTTTTGCCCGCATATTAGGAGTTTTCTGCTGGGCCAGCAGGCAAATACAGCATTTCTGCCCGCTGGCCCAGCAGAAACTCTCCAAAACATGGATGCTGGCTCATAATCAAGCCAGCAGCAATGTTGTGGTGCGTCGGGTGCGAGAGCACCCATCGTGCATTTCACTGCCCGTAATTCAGGCAGTGAAGTGAGCGACATGACTGTCCATGGGGGCCCCTGCACTGCGCATGCCAAGTGCATGGGCAGTGCAGGGGGCCCCATAGGGCCCCGGATGCCCCATTTCCGTCAGCCTTTGGTGATAGAGAGGGGACTCGTAATCCCCAGATTGCGACCACCGAGACCACCAGGCTGTAGACAGGTGGCAACCGCCACACCCATAATGAGGGCGTGGGTGTCTAACAACCTCGTCACACAACCGAATGCACCATACTGATCCAAGCAGAGAAAAGCAGTGAACTTCAGTGAACAGGGCCCAATACAAATGCTGTGCAGTCTTGATTCACCCTCATGCCTGTTTCATTCACCACCAGACAATCTGCCCCTTTATCTCACTATTGGAAGTTCTTTATCATCCATGCTTTCTCCCTCTGTCACAATATTTCTGACTGTCTCTCTCTCTCCTCCCCCCCCTCTTCTCTTTTACTCTCTTAAACTGGATCTGAGTCTGATGAGGAATAAATTAAGCACTGCCTCATTTAACTACTCAATGATCTTAAATCTGAAGGAATAGTGTTCCAAAGCTTAAGAACCAGGTAGCACAAGGATCTACTGCTGGCACAGTTTTCCTAGTACAGCCGTTGGCCAATAGGCACAATTTTTCCAAAGGAAGAGAACGGCTTGGAATATGTAGATTGGACTCGCAGCCAAATCAGAGTTTTCAGTGCCAAAACGACTCCATAAGCTAAGAAGAAGCACTTGAACGCTATCCTCTGATTCACCAGCAGCCAATGTACATCTTTTCACGCCACCAATACATGGCTGAATTGATGTAAATTTGGGACTGCGTGAACCGCAGAGTTCTGCACCCTTTGAAAAATGTACACGGCATAGGCTGGCACTCCCAGAAACATGCTGTTAATGTAGTTCAACCTCAATAACACACACATAACACTATCAGATGCATGCTGTTGTGAGAGAAAAGCTGTACTTTTCTTTTGCTCATATATTTGATGAAAGGAAGCATTGGCTACAGAATAAACATTCGATTTGAAGGAAACATCCAGGCTGTAGAGACTGAAATGGAAAGTGTTGGCTAACAGTGTTGTAAAAGGTTGATTCTGCTTTGCATATGCAAATATCTAACCAATAGCCATATGCATAACTTTGAAGTACAACAGTTTGATGGGAACTTTATATTTTGACTCACCAGCACCACTACTAGAAGACACCATTCAGAAGCTGTTTTCACCAATAGGCTTTAGCTGAGCCAAAATGGGTGGAACTGAGAAAGAACATGCAATTCCTGTGCAAAATAACCTAGGGGTCTATTCACAAACTGCACTTCATGGTGTATTTAATAGTACTACAATAGTACTAGTCACCCACCACAAAATGCTATTCACAAACCTTTGTGCTGAGACCTCCACCTCTGGTTCTCTTGTCTTTTCTTTGTGAAGGTCTCTGCCATGTGTGAGGAGATCTCCGCACACATAGGGATATGTTTTAATAGTAAATGTGGGAGGGGCAGGGAGAGTGGCTGGAAAATTGGGAATACTTAATACTAGACATGAGGGGAATTAGGGAGGGGTGAGGAGGAACCTAGGAAGGAGTAAAGAAGGGTGTAGGGGAGAACATGCAAATACAAATACTCACCCACAAAGGAAAAAGCCACTTCTACTCACAAACTGAACTTCTAAAGATACTACAGTTAAAAATGACCCAAAGCAGTCATAAATGTACTCCAGTACATTGTTATTTAATTGTGAATATTACAAATAATTTAAAATAATTAAACATGCTTAATAAAGTAATAAAGAATGATTAAGTATAATAATGATAGTGTGGGTGATATTTTTTTAGTCATTTAAAATAATATTTGAATATTATGTTAATACATACCAGTTTTTTATTTGTTCAACCTTTAATTTGATGAGTTGAGGTGCAGTAACCTTTTTTTAATTCCACCTTAATAATAATTATTTTCAGTTAATTTACATTTTAATTTTACATTAAAATATGTTAAATTTTGTAAAGAATCCTTAAACTTTATTTTTTTTTGCCCTATACTGTACTGTAGGGAGAGCTCTGCCCCGATGGCACAGTCTATTAGAGTGCTTGATACACTTGGTGGTGCTATGATAGTACTTCAATGTCTCTTCCTGAATGATGCCCTCAGTGTTTCGAGCCAGCTGAATCTTTCATGACTCCAGATTGCATTAGTATATATTTTTTTTAAGCTTTATTGATTTTTTGGTGAGCTGAAGGAAAGAGGTAGGGTGTAATGAGTTTTCAACGTGCAGTCAACACCCCAGTGGTTTTATGTTTGACAAGAGATCGCTTTGGCTAAAGCCCAAAAATACGTTAAAAGTAATGTGTTTTCAGTGTTCTACATGGCTCTGCCTGTTTACAACATCTGACAACATTCTGTGGTTGTATGCTCTCATCAGAGAAAGTCTCCATGAGAACTGTTGGACCTGGCCTTTTTACAGGGTCATTCCCCAGACTTTTTGCTTTTTGACTCCTTATTTTTCTGACCTTTGTTGGCTGATGTTTTGACTCTGAGCACTTTTTCACTGCTAACCAGTGCTAAAGTGCATGTGCTCTCCCTTACAAAATTGGTATGATTGGCTTATACCTAATTGGCCTATTTAATTTACCTATAAGTCCCTTGTAAAGTGGTATCCCTATACCCAGGGCCTGTAAATTAAATGCTACTAGTGGGCCTGCAGTGTTACTTGCACCACCCACTGAAGTAGCCTGTCAAACCTGTCTCATGCCTGCTAGTGCAGGGCCTGTGTGCGCAGTTTTCTGCCACAGGGACCGGGCAACTAAATTAACTTGCTAGGCCCAGAACTCCCCTTTTACTGCATGTAAGTCACCCCTAAGGTACGCCCTAGCTAACCCTATGGGCAGGGTGCCATGTATGTAGAAGGCAGGACATTTGCCAAGTTGCGTGGCCTGTCCTGGAAGTGACAAACAGCCTAACTTGGTGTCTCACTGCTGTGAGTGCTGCCTTCTTATAGGATTGCATTAGAAATGCCCTGCCTTATGTGTAAGGGGTATTGTCTGAATTATGAGGGGTAGCGTAGGCACGTTTGATATGGTTGTGATAGTGATGAGAAATGCTGCTTACTGGTGTAGGTGTATTTTTTATTACTATCACAGAAATGCCACTTCTAGAAAGTGTGCATTTATCTGTGCTTATGACTTTGGTGTTTTGCTGCCTGCCTCCAATCCACGACTGACTGTTGGGGCTTTGTGCATACTTCCAGACAGCCTGAACACAGGGAGGGTGGAGGTGTCACAGAGGTGCATCTACATATTGTAAAGCCTTCCTGGGCTGAGAGAAGGGAGAGGCGGGGCACACCTGCATTTGTAAAGGCTGTCCCCTGGCCTCGCACAATAAGGTCGTTTACCCCACACTGATGTTTGGAGCCTGTGCTGGAGGAGAGAAAGGGCACTCCCAGAACCAGTTGTAACTGGTTGGAACCCACTCTCCTCCCCATTGCAAAATACACTGTAAACTTAGTATAAGTACAGGGGAATTTCCCCCACAATTTAGACATCACTTTGGACATTCTTGGAACTCCAGGAACCTTACCTGGAGCTGGACAGGACGCTATTGAAAGGACTCACCAGGACCACCTTGGACCGCTGCTGCTATGCTGACCTGTGACCTGCCTGGTCACAAGGAGGAACTGCCACTGCTAGCACCCCCCTGTTGTGCTGACCTGCTGCTGGGTTCTCCAGCCCTGCGCCCACTTCTTCATCTGTTGTCTCCAGAGGCAGGGTGCTGTGGCCCCTGACCTCTGTAAACTCTCTCCAGCACGAGTAGTGCTGCTGTTGCTGCCTAGCGCTTTTGGAGCGCTCTTTTGTGACCATAAAGCGCTTTTCCAAAAGCACGTTTTTGCTGACTGGAGAAAATCACTGCCGCAACCCGGGCTACAGATTTGGCCTTTTTTGCTTTTTTCAAACCGCTCTGTTTACGCCTCCAAATCACCGGCGCAAACCCAGGCATCTAATTAGCATCAAAAGCGAGGACCGCGCTCCTTCCAGTGCCACCGGGGCACGAGTAAAAGCAAAGCAGAGCAAGGGTGCTCCTGTTGGTGCCCCCGCGGTACGGTCCTCTCCTTGGAGCACCCCCGGGGCACCAGCCACCTCCGATTCTCCAGGAATCACCACGGCAGCCCGGGAACCTCCTTCCACACTTGCACACCACATCAGGTGCGGGCAAGTGTTTTTTTGGGCCCTAGGAGGGGTCCGAGCGTCAGAAGCCTCACAAGCAGGACTCGGGGGAAGGCGCGGGGAGCGCCCCCTTCCCCCGGTCTCTGCCTTAGGAGCAGGACGCTCCTCTTTTTCAAAACCGGCATTTTTGCTTCTTTCGAAACGGGGAAGGGAGACGTCGGCGGAGGCCGCCTTCCTCTCACCCCCTAATCATTTGTTGGCCTTGTCTGGCCCCCACCCGGCGGACAGGGTGTGAGGAGGCTAAGGTAGGCCCCCACCTAAATCAAGGGCCCCCAGAGGGGCCCGTTTATCACGAGGAGAGGGTGCCGACCGTCCCTCTCCCCCAGGAGCACCGCGTGGCCCCCGTTGTGTGCACACGAGTGCCGGGGGCCCCCTATGCTCCTCTTTTAGGCACAGGAAGTGCCTCTTCTTCAGGACACCAGGTACTTTCAGGAGAAATTGGAGCCTAGTATAGACCTTGGGGGGTTTATACATTTCCTCCCTGCTTTCCTGCCATTACATATATGTGCTGATGTTCCTTTTATGGGCATGATTTGCTGATATGTATTTTTATGACTTGTGATATGTTCTCTAATATTCCTTTTATGGGTATTTACAAGTTATTCATGACAAGTGCATAGAATTCTTACTGTAATTCCTGACTACTGCTTATGTTGCAGAATCCTGAGTACGTATGTGTTCAAATGTGACAACTGAATATTCTTGCAAAGTATTAGTAACCTGTGTAATGTTCTGACAACTGCTAAGGCAGCAGGGTATTACTTACGTGTAATGTTGGTCTACTTATGTTTTGTGCAATGTAGTTTATTTTTACATAGCTCAGTGTTGTGTTTACTTTGTGGTGTACACTTTGCGTCACATGTGTTGTGTGTGTTGTGCAAACGCTTTACACATTGCCTCCGGGTTAGGCCTGACTGCTCGTGCCAAGCTACCAAGGGGGTGAGCAGGGGATTATCTCTGACGTGTAACACCCTTGCCCTGACTAGAGTGGGTGGGTTCTGCCTGGGTTAGGTGCACACCCTAGCCAAGCAGAAACCCCATTTTTAAAAGAACTATTTGTTTTGTAAGACTGAGCTGTTTCAATCCACAGTCATTTCTCACCGCACACTAGTTCTGCAGCACAAATGATGAAGCCAGATGATGACTGGGAGACAGTAGTGCGTACCCTGCACACACAGAGTGAATGCAGCAGGTATATGTTAGGCACCAGAACAGCACCAATGCTTTTCTCGCTGCATGCCTCTCTCTCCCCGATTTCAACAAAGGCACATGTTGCAGAGCTGTGTCACGGTGTCCCTCTACTCTGTAAAATATCTGTAAAGCCTCCAAAGTCTTGTGAGCCATCCAGCGTCATACAGAAATCCACTGCTGGCAGGGTGTGCTGTATGAATGAGTCCTTTGGCTTAAGGAATAATGTAAAGTCCGACCCAGCACCACTAGACCCACCGGCACAAAAGTGAGCCACCCCATGGGCCTGGAAAATACTATTATGTTCTGCATCAGAAGTAATCTCAGAGAGGCAGCCAATCAGGAAGATCATTTTCTGATGCCACAAACCCCAGTGCTCTAGAATCCACCAGGGGCCTAGCCACCCCACATGCTAGGAGGTGATGTCGTCCACTCAAACAGGAAATGTGTCATCAAGGGTGGACACTCAGCAGGAGCCATCAGATAAGTGCTGACAACAGTCCCTGTCTACAGATGACTCCTGTAATCAAGCCAAACACTATCAGATGTTTTGTCCACCTCTGACTGACTCCAGTGAATAACAAAAGTGTCACATTTTACCCCAGAATATCACCCAGAACACGAAAGCACATTGTGAAGCATATTCTTGGGCAACCAGCATATTGCATTCCCCACAAGATACCTCCTAACAACAGTTAAGATCAACAGTGCACTTGGGGCCAGTGGCAACACCACCTGGTTTCTCCCCTCTTCATGGATCACAAGAGGAGTAACATACCAACCTGATGCATAAGCAATAAAGGGAAGGCGAATGGCAGGGTATTGACACCCCCTCAATTATGTAGGCTTCGTCTACCAGGCACAGCCCCAACACTAATAGATCACACCACCTGGTTAGAGTTTCTTATCCCTGGTTGGTCTTGCGACATCACCCACTTCAGTGTTAGATATAGAAAATGAGTACAACAGCTGCATGTCAATATACTGTATGGTGAAGTGAAATTGGTCTTCATGTAGCCAGGAGACCATACTGATTCATTTACCTCCCACAGGACCCCTCCAAGAATGCAAATCCTGTGTGTCTAGCAGTGGGCTTGTATTTTGCTTTAAAACTCTGAACGTTTCAGGCTTAATTTGGAGAGTGGAGTGAACATCCGTTTGCAGTAATTCTCTTACTAAAAAAACTCATCAATTCACTCCCACGTGCACTGCGAAGCAGCCATTGAATCCAAGTGCTAATGTGTAAAAACACTCATAATACATTAGCCCTTAAAGTTAATTTTTTGCCAAGTTGAAACTGCATATTGGCTACTTTTATGTCTAAGGAGGACACTAATAATGACGTAAGACAAACAATACTTACAATGACACAATACCGGGTGGCTTGCATTACCTTAGAAGCCCAGTAACTCGCTCCCGGCCCTAGTTAGCGGTAATATGTTTAAAGCAATGCATAATACTTATGTTGTGTTATAAGCAAAGAGTTCATGTCTTATTTACGCTTTGGTCAGAAAACAACGCAGTGTTGGCTGGGGAGCTTGCATCCATCAAGCTCCCCAAACAGAATGAGATGTTTCTTTTTCCCCGTTTTTATATTCTACTCCGAGAACTGTACACCCCACTGACTTCGCTCTTTTCTACAAAGTGAGAAGGCCAATGTTGGATGGTACGCACAATCCTCAGATGGAGCGACAATCACTGGGTTTACTGTGATTTTTAAGTCTGCCATAAAGACAGCTTAGATGTCGGCATTGTTGATGCTCACTCACACCAAGCTCTACCCGGCCTATACTCAAATGGATGCCTCATAAACTGCGGAGCTATAATTTGGTTGCAGAGGCATTTACGTGCAGACTGCGAGCCTGTGTATCACTTACGTCTCCGAAGCGGAGCTCTTAGGGGCATATTTAAGAGCGCCTAGCGCCTCCTTGCGCCACATTAGTGTAATTTTTTTAATGCTAATGTGGCCCAACGAGGCCAAAGTCGCCCCACCAGATTTACAAAGTGGCACAATTCACGCATTGTTCCACTTTGTAACCCCTTGCGCCATATTATGCCTGCACCAGGATAATGTACGCAAGGGGGGCGTTCCCCCGTTAGGCAGGGCCAAAAAAATGGTGCAGAGAAATCTAAAAGATTTCTTTCAATCATTTTTTTCAGCATTTTTAATGCCCCCTGAGAGCAGGTATTGAAACGGGGCATGCCATTGTTTTCAATGGGCCCCTATGTACTGTTCAGGGTTAGTGTCAAAATGTTGGTGCTAACCCAGGACAGTACATCAATAGCATCAGAAATTCCAACGCTATTGCCTCTTACTATTTTAAATACAGCACACACATGGTGGCTGTAGTGGGGCACTAAAGGGTGCCAGGAAATGATGCTACACTTATCTTAAATCTGCCCTTTAGTATTTTGCGGATCTCCTGGTCCAAGCCCACGGTGTACTAAGTGTCCCCCAGTGTATCCCAGTCCTCCAGTTTTTCCCATCTCTTAGAAATTCATGGCCCTCAAGGACCTATGACTAATAATTATTGCATTAGCATATTCCACCATTAGCATTAGCATCCACGTCCACAGCTCCCCTCTCACTGTATCACATCCATCGCCCTGCCTAGATCCAGACAACTTCCCTCATTTTTAGGAGGCTGGCTGGTGTACAATCCGACATAGAAGTTGCAACTTAGTCCTCTTCGGCGCTACAAATCTTTTCCAGGCCTTGACTCGTGTCTTTAATAATCTCGCTTTACACTTCAGCTATAGCATCTCACTGCCTCAAATCCAGCCAACCCTAGGCCATCACTCACTCCTGGGGCCCCATAATGAACGTGTTTCCCATCCATGTGCAAATTCCAAATTCCAAAATGCACTTGTTTTTGTTGAAATTATGTGCTGTGTATAGTGCATAAATTAACTTGAAAACTCCGAGTTAGGAAAGGAGTTGCAGACAGTGGACCCATAGGCTCCTCTGTGCATGGGGATACTATTAATGGTTACTTGATTACATTGAAGTCATTTGTCTCATCCTAGGGTTCTGTCCCTTTTAGTTAATAAATTACATGATATGTGGAGGGCACCATAATTTTAAATGTATTCTTTTAGCAACACTATTTTGTGTTCAAAGCCTTATCTGCAATGGATGAAAAAAATTGCAATTCTGTAGCACTATGCCGCTAGAAGCAGTGTGACGTCTGCCCTGATTGCTATCTTTGTTTGATATTTTATCCTGAGACGTAGCTGCTATCTCTGTTTGAGATTTCATCCTGAGACGTAGCTGCCTTCGGTGGAAATAGTAACTGCATTAGGGGATTGGCTGTGTCAGTGTTAATATATCATAACTGAAAACAAGTTCCGAGAACAATGTTACAAAGTCCGTGCAACGGGCTTCTGCGTGCACAGTTCTGATTACTGCATGTGCCGGCCAACATCATTGAGTAATAGCTCATCTCTCTATTCAGCCACCCTTTGTCTCTTACTGCCAGGGTCAGACTAGACAATAGGGCAATCAGGACCCTCGACTCCTTCTGCCAGGTTCGGACTGGACAATAGGGCAATCAGCCCCTGTGACTCTTACTGCCAGGTTCGGACTGGACAATAGGGCCATCAGGCAGTGCCTATGGGCTGGTCTGACAGATCAGTGTGTGGGTTGGTAGTTTGAGGGCCGGTTTTATAGCCAGGTAGGCCTATTTTAATTCAGATTTTCCTGATATTTCCATTTTTCAGCTATATCCTTCGAAAATGGTGGCCACATGTTTTGTGTGTGCTCTTGTCTACCTTTTGTCCCAGTCTGCATACTATTCACCCACTCACCAATCTGCACAACCACACATCATCAAAGAAGAAGCACCTTCAGTTTCCTAAATGCCAGGCCTATTGGCTTGGCTAATATTTGTTTTAGCTTGTCTATGTCATTGCAGACAGGGGCCAACCATTTGAGAATAAGCTTCATCCCACTCCAAAAAAGGACAGCCCAGCGTAAACAACTAGGCTAGCTACCTTCTGAATTATAAGATGGAAAACCCCGCAAACAAATGAAAAGTACCCAGAGTAATTGTGGGTGGTTAAGATTAACTCAGAGATACTAGACATCACTTTTTCTGTTTTTTCTGTCTCATTTTGGTGCACTGATGAGGATTAGTAGGTGTGGAATTGGATCCAATGGTTGACTGTGCCATAGAGACCTAGGCAGAAAGTCCCCAAAGAGGAGCTGTTTTAAATCCCTTACAGAGGAGACAATGCATAGCAGTTCAGATTCAACTATCCAGGGCTTAATTTGAGCTGCTGGTTGCAAGTGGGCCCCACAGGCAATCATTTTTGGAGACCAGCACTATTTTGCCTCATCAGACTTTGACCCAGAGCAAGTAAGAGAAAAAAAGACATTAGGGAACAAAGGTGGAAGAGGAAGACAGTATACGCGTGAGAATGGGACAAAGCAAAGATCAAAAAGTATCTATAAGAGTGAGATAAAGAGGCCAGGAGTGTTTGGTGGTGTATTAAAGGGGCATGAAGTGGAATCACAAATACATAGGCTTGGTATTCGACCCATCAACATGTAACAGCACTGGCTTCTGAGTAAAACCTAGAGTCCCTGCAATTATTCATTTACAAGTTAAACAAAGGTACTTTCCCTTTTGTGATGGTGAGAGACAGATTAGAGCGTGCTTGGTCAATGCATGCAATAACACTTCTCGGCAGAAAACGCTGTATTGAATTACACCACTATAATTTTTTGTCATTGTTTTCATACTGACTGGATCCACTTTATCGTTCGGAATAACACCAATGAACTGGCTTGAATTAGCAGGATTTGGTTTTAGCAGACAAAATACATGCAAGTTTTAGGGCCTGATTTAGAGATTGGCTGACGGGTTACTCCATCACAAATGTGCCGAATATCCCGTCCACTGTATTGGGAATCCATTATGTCCTATGGACATCGTAATAAGGTGGACGGGATATCCATCACATTTATGAGGGAGTATTACCTATCCGCCAAACTCTAAATCAGGATCTTAATTAGAATGCAATTAAAAGGTCTGCACTTAGCATTTCTTTTAAATACTATTCTTTATTGTTCCTAAGGCACATCCTCGTGAGCGAAAAGCTTATTTGTGAGCCAGAAATGGGGTTGCCCTCAGCAGTAATTTTCAAAATTTTAATGAATGATGGTAAATGTAGACCAAACCATATTTAGACTAGGTTGTTTCTAAGAAGATTATTTTGCTCTTTACTCAAGGTTAATAACTTTAAATTAAACTTTGCTTTCAGTCTGCTGACTAACTTTCTCATCCATGGTCCTTGTTCTAAGGATGAGACTGTATCCAGGGCAGTTCTTTTCCGGAAGAAAAGTCATGAAGTTACAAATCTTCTACAAACATCTTTGTTCCATGGTGCATGGTTTAACTAGTTTTGGAATTTCCCTAAGATGTGCTCTCCAACAGCTATGATTTATTTTTAATATGCAGAAATATGTACAAAAAAAGTTGAGCAGACATAGGGCCCAGTCACATAAAGTGAGCACCACAAAGACTAAATTAAGACACAGGGCCATGTGATATAAAGTGATCATTGGAAGTGCTAATTTAAGACACAGGGCCCTATATCATAAAGTGAGCACGCCAGCACACAGACTGACAGATAAATTAAACACTGCAAGGGCTAATTTCTGACATATGGCTGCATGAAATAAGGAGACCATTGCAAGTGCTAATTTATGACACAGCCGTAACACGAAAAGTGAGTACTGGAAGGACTAATTTAAGACACAGGGCACTATGACACAAAGTGAGAATGGCAAGTTATAATTTAAGACACAGGGCCGTATCACACAAATTTGCCAATTGAAGACAGAGTTTTAAGTTGACAGGCGTCTTAAATGGTTGAGGAGTTATGCCAGCTCTGTTTTCTCACCTTTCACAAAGGTACATGCTTGTTTGTCACCGGAATATTAAAGACAGATGCTATTTCTGGCTGGAAATGTGGTATCGTTGGTTGACATATCTGAAATAGAACATAACACAATAACATACTTAAAGCAACATAACCAAGCAATCTAGACAAATTGGGCCACATCTAATCAAAACAGTAGAAACAGAATGCAACAGAACAATCACGGGGCAACACCATTGGATCACATTAAACTAACACAGACGAAAAACACTGCTGCACAAAAGGCAACAGAACACATCATCATTCACAACAAAATTCTGGAAAACTAAATGCACAAGAATTCTTGTAACTCATTACGACCTCCAGAAACCTGTTTTCATAAGATGGTAGTGAAGCATTTTTGCACAAACCACTACTTTTATTTATCACCATTGACATGAAATAGCACCAGCCAGCCATTTTGTGTGATCTGTCCCCAGGCATCCTCCAGTCTCTGGTACCTCTCAGTGAGAAAAACCTAAGTTCAACCTACGAACCGGCTCAGGGTATGCCCTCAACATTTGTCCATGTTATACTCCCTTTGACGTTTTGACTCTTTATGAATCCTCCAAATATATTAGTGAACTTCTGCTGGATGCTGTCTGGGGGTTACAGAAACAGTTCAGATTTTAGTTATTTTTTAACTAGCAGAGTGTCATGTTAGTATCTAGGCACCGAATTGTGTTTTGGCCTACTAAACAATGTATTGCAGAGACATTTTAAGGAATGGCAAACGATGGAAACTGCCCATGGTCCTCACCTACCAAGGGCCCCTTAGATAAGTGATCTTTTTTTCCTTCTATCGAACATTTGTCATTTTCTCTTTCAGAATCTCCCTACCTCTCTCTGCTGCTGACTCTCTCTCCAGCCAGTGTCACTTAAAGGATTTTGGGCCCCCAGATAAGACCTATTTCAGCTCATTTTGTAAGAAATGTAACTACATTTCAATATTGCTTGATATCATACAGACTTAAATTAGCAGAAAATAGGTAATACAATTCAAATGTATTCGCAATAAGGGGACACAAAATATATCTCACCCAGGGTCCCAACAATCCTCAAGATGGCACTGACATATTGTATATTTTTTATAGTGAATACTCTGCGTTTTCTTAGTGTAAGTCAAACTGAAACATCCAAAAGAGTCAGCTCACCACAGATTTCCAGAAGTGAGCCTCTGAGAAAGAGATGTCCTCCTCCTCCACACTCACACAATGCACACACGCTGCTTGGTTCATTTCACCATTTTACTTGTCTGCTCCCAAGGCTGCTAATACACTTTAAGCGTCTGACTAAATGCTTCCAGTTTGCTTGCATCACTGCCTAATGATTGCAGAGTGGGTGGACGCAGAGCAGCGTCCATTTTTAGCTTCCTCCTTTTCATGTTGTATCCTTGCAACCTTTTAACAATGGCGGCTACCTTGGCTCCCCTTCCGCGCTTATTCATGTCTTCAAACTTCAACAATTTCACTCTCATGCTCCCTCAGATCTCTCGAGTCAAGTGAATAGATGCTTCTTCACCCCCCCCCCAAAAAAAAAACTAGGAAAAGACAAGTGATTATAATTAGAAAACTCGTGGGTAATTCCTCAGTGCAGTCTCTGTACAGCTGACAGCATGGGCTTTGCAATTGTTCCTTTTTATGAGGAATAAACTCTGAACTGGAACAGCTTCAACAATTTCATAAATCTAGATACTGAAATAGTACCATATAATTATACTTCTGAAAAGGGAGTACTGTAGCATTTTTCACCAAGAGGGAAGTGTGGCTAAATACATTATTGTGTCTTGAAAAATAAAAGAAAACTTTGCAGAGAAGAAAGTCTTCTGACATGAGAAACTGTTAGGGTCAGCTACAAGTTTCAGCTGCTATCCTAGCCTGCCCGTCAAGGGTCAAGACGGCAGCAAGAAAAACAAATAAGCTTATGCAAAGCCACATCTACACTGTGCAGGAAACTAACTAAAATCACAGCAGTCTTTGGCCTACAGTTGACACTTTCTCTGCATCTTCCAGATCCTGTACTACGGCCTCTTGAATGTTAGGTAAGATGGTGCAGGAGTGCTCATGGAAGCGATGGTCAGTCTTTTTCCGGATCTTTTCAGAGTGCTGGGAGACAGTGGAGGTAGTACCAAATCCACGCTTACAATTCCGTGAAGCGCATTTCGCTACACAAAGAGGACCAGGAATCAATATTGGAGGTTAGTTATTACAAATTAGTAATCATTCCAATATTTGAGCATATCAAAATCAGGTTATAAAGATTTAAAATGAAAAGATAAGGCATATAAAGATTACAGTCACAGCAATGTAGAAACTAAGGAATAAGAAATGACATCTATAAAAGAACTACAAATCATCAAGTTAAAGTCAAACAATAAAGTGCACTCATCCATATGAAATTCTAATACCTACAGTGACTGCACCTCAAATAATATGGTTTGATGGTTCACTTCACATTCGTCTGAACAGAATATGTTGTTGGTTACATCTTGCATTATTTCTGTAGCATGTAGGGGTCCTGCCAAAATGAAGCTGTTCCAGTAGGGAGAACTCAATAACTTGCTAAATTCATCAGACTAAAGGCTGTCAACAATAACAAGGTGATGGATGGAATGCTTGAATTCATTTCACTGGCAGTGACAGTCGCTCAGGCCGCATTCCAATCCATTGTTTTACGCCCACCATTGTACCTCAGTTTGGACCCAGACATTTGCAAATCAGCCTTGACCCTGCCCCTCCTCAGAACAGACCATCTCAAATTGCCAAGTCAAGTCCTCCCTGAACCAGAATACAGGAAACCATGGACTGGTTTCACCCTGTAAGGGCTTGTCAGCTTGGTATAGCTTGATTCCAGTGGCAAAGTAAGCACAGGACCAATGTCAGTGCACAACCGTCAAACCTAGGGCATTCTATCCATCACCTGGTTGTGTCAGTTGATGCCCTAGGTTTGACGGTTGTGCACCGACGTTGGTTGGTATATATAGGTCTGTGCCCCAATTAACTAGGGACAATATTTTATATATATATATATATATATATATATATATATATATACATTCTATCCATCACCTTGTTATGTCAGTTGGTGCCCTAGGTTTGACAGTTGTACACCGACACTTGTATATATACATATTTAGTCTCGGTCTGTTCCCTAAACTGTGTCAGTGGGTTGGTAGGTCCATATATATATATATATAGTCTAGGTCTGTGCCCCAATTAGCCAGGGACAATATTTGTGTTTGGTCAAAACGGTTCTTTCTTTCTCTGCTGTAAATAAATGGATTTTGAGCACCCGAACCGGTGTGGCTCATGGTTTCATCATGTTAGGTGAAGGCTTCTGAAGGATTATACAAGCGGCGGTGTCTGCTAATAGAGCCCCAACTCGCTTATACAAAACTATAGAAATTCAGCAGTTATAGCTAAAGTTCTTTTAAGTACACTAACTTGCGCAGTAAGATAACTCTAACTTGCGCCTTCACTTCACAAAATTAGTGCACCAAATCGAAGTGTCACACTACCGGATATGACTTATCCACATTCTTAATAGCACAAACTTGTTGTAGGATTCTCTTGTGCACTGGGTGCACTGTGCTGCCTTCATATACTGGGCTGCAAGGGCCCATGAGTATGTAGACCACAAAATCTGTCTTGCAACTGAAAGCTCTCTTAATTTTACAAGGTTTTCTATGAAAAGTTGTACTATATTCTGTTTTATTAACCCCACATCGGCAAGCTTTACATTTAGTACAGCGTCTAAAACCTTTACTCTTACTGAGCCAGGTACCTTTGCCCACTTCCTATGAGTTTTGTTTACCAATGTGTTCCTCTTTGATTTACTCTTTCTTTATGTTACTAGTACCCTCTTTGACACCTTGTCTCCTATTACAGGATCACTCCTCACAGGGAGCCAAATACCTATTTTCCTAATGTGTTGCCACTGTACTACAATTTGCACTAAACCTTTTCCCATTACTAGAATGTTCTCTTTTCTTTCTTCTAATTGTACCAAAGACCACTTTTCTCTTTTTAAATTGTGTGCTTTCATTTTGACCACTGTCAAAATGGCTTTTGAATAGCTTCATTGTTTAAACCGGGCCTCTAGTTCATGCTGTGCACTACACCTTTCTTCTTCCTCACTACAGCGTCTTTTCACCTTAGAATTTCCCCATAAGAGATGCTTCTTTTAAGTCTAGGGGACGAAAGCTAACTGAGTGAAGGATTGTGTTACCTGTTGTAGACTTATGAAAGATCTTACTTTGTAGCCTACCAATCTTCACATATACAGTCAGGTGTAAAAAAATCCACCTCTCTCTTAATTGTGATGCTTGTAAGTCTTATGTTTACATTTATATCATTCACAATCAGGTCATTCACAAAGCTCTTAACTCTTTCAACTGAGCCTTTCCATTTAATAAACAAATCATCTATAAATCTATAAATCATAGCCATAAAATTATATTCTCAGACCATTCATTCTCATATTTGTGATGGAGCACCTGTTCCTCCCACCAGCCCATTTGCCAATTAGCTAGGCTGGGGCCGATATATATATATATATATATATATATATATATATATATATATATATATATATATATATATATATATATATATAGTGTGTGTGTTCACTGAAAAATCCAAAGGTGACAAGGGCATTATAGTTAGGTTCAGATTTTACACACAAAACAATAGAAATTCAGCAGTTATAGCCATCTAAAGTAACTATAATTCATGCACAAAGGTAACTATCAATCGGGACCTCGCCATGCACTGCTAATTACTGCGCATATTACATCACTCATGGCATCCTCCATGATATCAGTGACAATACCACTGTAACATTGGCAACTGAATTATTGATGAGAACATTGTGCTACTCAGGGGGACAAGATATAGTTACATTAGGGCATGAGTTAATGTTACTTGAGATAAAAATAACTCAGTGAATTGCAGTGGTTTTTAGAGTTTAAAATGTAATGCTGTCACATAACTTTTCACCTAACTATAATGTTACTTTAACCTTTGTTTTTTTAGTGAATATATCTCCCGAGGCCTTTAGAGGCTCGGGGAAGGGGGCTGCATGACCTGTCCCCTTAAAGATACCTCAGGCCCCAGGAGATGGGTTCCCCAGGGATGCAAGCAGCTTGGGGAGGTGGGCTTTGTGTCCCCTCCCTTTATAGATACTTTGGGCCCCAGGGGATGGAGTCCCTTGGGCTAAAACAGTCTGGAGAGCCCACGTCTCTAAAAACAAACGGCAGGCTCAGGGGATGAGTTCCCAGGGGCTGAAATTGCCATTGGTAGGGGGGCCATACACGTCGCCTCCCTACAAAAAACAGAAAAATGTTGCCCCCCTCCCCAGATCCCACCACTCAGAGGATTAAAAAATAAGCATGGGAGACTAATGGCCATATGTACGAACACTTTTTCCCATAGACACAGAAAAAACAGTAAAAACCTTTGCTACATCTGGCCCTAAGCTTCTTTTTTCAAAAAACAATTGCCAGAGATTATCAGCAGTCATGTAAAAACAAATGGTTTTGGCCCCAGGAGGGGTCCCTCAGTGACCCCACCACTAGGCTTATGAGATCAAATTATTCCAACAATGCCGCCTTGTGTCATTTTTTTTCTTTTTGCATTTTGTTTAGGGCTCACGACTGGGTCCAGAGTCCTAAGATGACTGCCACCATTGCCTGGTTGAGATGGTGGCAGCCAATCAGATCTATCTTTGAGATCTGTCTGCTATGCGGATTTACAACAAAACACAGAAAGCACTCTTTCTGGCCCAATTTTTTGCATTCTATCAAATTTGGTGTAAATTTGTTCAGCGGTTTAGGCTGTAGTGACGTCTAAACTTCCTATGGAAAAATTCATGGGGAAAACACGTTTTTGAGCCTCCCCTTTTTCTCCAGTCCTACTTGATGGATCACCCTGAAACTTTCCATGTGCAAACTAATCAAAATGTAGCACTTTTCTTGGAAAGTTTCATGGAGATTCGTCAATCAGGGCCAAAGTTAATAGCAACACAAAAATGCATTTCCTATGGAAACACAATCCTAACTATAACTACCCAGTGGCAACAGAGTGGCAACAGCGACTGGGTATGACATGTGTGTATATATCCATATATTGTATGTATATCAATTTATTTTTATTTATATAAAATCCCAGAAACTGAAAACTGCACTTCACTTTAACCTAGATAAGAAATTCCAAACAAGTAGTGGTATCTGAGGAGATACAAAACCCAACCTATTATTAATGAGAATACAACAAGTCTACCAGTTTTAGGGGATCCAGTTGTCACAATGAATCACAAGTAGCCATGTGTGAAGTTGAAAATGTAATCTGAGACAAGGGCAGATTGGACTCCTTCTCGGCTTACCTGTGGACGTGGAAAAATTTCAGCAAAAGAGAAGTTTTCAGTGGGACAAGGCTGCACGCGGTGTCGGAGAAGGCGGCATCATCATCATCATCAGTGAGCCGCTGGAAGAGGTTGAGGTGAAGATTTTTACTTTCAGACTTAGACAACCTTTTGAAAGTTGAAAATCTCAAGCGGTACAAAGCTGCAGGCTGTAGCCAAAGAGGGCTCCATGACCCTGGATACTGTTGCTGAGAGGTCATGCTGAAAAGCATTTGCTGCTGCAGATAAGAATGTCGCAGAAACTACTGCAAAGTCAGGCTAAGCGGTGATGTACCTTAAGCGTATCCACTGGCGAGTAGGTCGTGGTTCTCCAGCAAGTTTTGCTTGAAATTTTTTTAAGTCCCAGCTTTTGAAGAATTGCCAACAGCACCATTACCACAGGTCCACAAGGGAAGGTTAGGACTCACTCTAGCAAAGGCCAGCAGCAAGGTTCAAGGGCTCAGCAGCTAATTATGTGCCTGGCCCTCACACAGAACAGCTCCACTCCCGCTATCCTGCCAGATATCCCATCCTGCCCCCATCTAGTCCCTTTTTGTGTCAGTGTCAGGGAGTAATACACAAAGCACAATAGCAGAGCCAGAATAATATACTGGCAGAGGCACAAAATGGTTAGGACAGGAAAATGCCAACTTTCTAAAAGTGGCATTTTCAGAATTGTGACTTAAAATCCAACGATAACATTAAAGAGGATTTTAGATTGAAATTCATTTGAGTCTAAACATGACATCTGTGCATGCCCTCAATCCAAACTTAGCTCTTATTAAAAGTAAATAGGTATCAGTGTTAGTCAATGGTAGAGATTGGCCTTACAGTAGTGAAAAAGGCTTTAGGAATTTTCTCACTGCTAGGATGTCTAAAATATAAAATAACATGTCCTACTTTTTAAACACCATGCACTCTGCCCTGTGGACTTCTAGGGCCTACCTTGTGTATGACTTACAAGTATTAAAAGAAGAAGATTTAGGCCTGACAAAAGCTTTATTGTGCTGGGTCGAAATGACAGTTTTGTAGCACGAGTGCTGCTGGACTTTAGCTTTCAGGTCGTGGTGCATGCAGTACACGTACTCGGGCCTTACAACTAAATTAAATGTGCCAATCAGGTGCAGGCCAATGCTTCAGGGGAGAACACAAGCACTTTACCACTGGTTAGCAGTGGTAAAGTGCAGAGAGTCCTAAAGCCAACAAAAACAAATTTAGAAAAACAGGAGAGGTGAAGGCAAAATGTTTGGGGGAACACCACACTAAGGCTGTCAGGTCAACGGGTGTTCAGATTCTAAAGGTATTTATGTATACATAATTGATTGTACTTATTTTACTCTCTATATTTTTATGCACACATCAGAACTAATAATTGGACTCATGTCTGTTTTTTTTTAAATAAAGTCTTTAGCCCTTTGGTATATGTTGAAGGTGTAAGCTAAGTCCTTTAGTTTGCAGTTTTAGAGTGTATAAAGTTTTATGTCCATGGAAGTTGAGCACTTGTTTTGTTGTGCAACCATAGTATGTCTGATTGCTATTTATTTACTCTATATATATGTGCATAGTTTGGAGTACTATGTCACTAAAAGTGCTTATTCTTTTTAAAACATTGTTAATGTGATTGGATCTTTTGGAATTATCTCTCTCTATTTAATAGTATAAACTAAGCATTTTCTAGGTTTGATTGAAATATATCCTTGGTGCCTATAACGTTGTCATTGACTGTAGACCAAATTGTATTTGTGTAACATGTGCAGTTTGATGACTAGGAATGAATGTTGTTCAAAATGGTAGATGACCAAAATGATGGTGTTCTTTTTTTACCAGCTGAAATGTGGTTGTACTTCGTCATTGGCATATGATTGCTTGTTCCATTTGAATGATATCCTAACAAAACATGTAATGTGGTTTTGAAGAGGTTCAGTTTTATAACTCAACACAGTGTGTTGTTTTTATTAGTGTTGATTTCTTCACAAATACCTGAAATATGGAGAAATATTGTAAAAGACATATTTGCCTAGCAATTATTTCAATTTTTATTTTCAAAAGGTGTTATACTGTTGTGTGAAGGCGATTGTAATTCAGCATTAGTACTTCATATGTTTCTGATTTATTTTCATTGAACTGGTTGTTGTAGGAGTGCTGCAATGTTTAATCTTTTAAGAGCTTTCCAAGGGCTATAACATAAATGTAATTTTGGAGTGTAAATAGATTGGAGTAAATTATAATTTTTTAAGACATAGAATATCAGCTTTGAATTTTGAATTATCAAAATCAGTCACAAATCAAGCTTTAATGTACATACCCACAACAAAGCAACGTAACTCGTGTCTTCATTAAAAATTTGGGGCCTGATTTAGAGTTTGTCTGACGGATTACTCTGTCACAAATGTGACGGATATCCCGTCCGCTGTATTACGATCTCCATAGGCTATTATGGGATTGTAAAATGGCAGACAGGATATCCATCACATTTGTGATGGAGGAACTCCCTCCGACAAACTCAAAATGAGGCTCTTTATTCCAGTAGTATGTATTGCAAAATTCATATTATGTCCATAGGATTTGTGTATTGTGATTAAAATTGACAACTATAATAAGAATTTTATTAAAAATAAATTCTGCTTATTACTTTTTGGAAACATTAATACAAATTATAATATGTCCCATGGCTCCATTTACAAACACTTTTTCAGTAAGAAGAATGAGACAAAGCATTTAACTGACCTTAAAATTACAATTTAATTTTGTAGTTTTAGATATGCAGTTTTTTTCATTGCTTGTTTTTCATATGGAGCACGTACCCCTTGAAGTCTGTCAATTGCACTCGGTGTACAAAAGGTTGTGTCTCTCATTGTAACACTTCTTCATTAAAAGTGTAGCAATCCACAGTAATAAACAATGACTATATAGCAATTTTCTTACCTTGTACCTTGGTTTCAATTACATCGGCTACTCATGTATTATGTGTAAAAAAGTTTGAATGCAACCTTGATTGTGCTTTTTCCTTAGGACATTATTGTAATGCCCCAATTCATATGTCTTCTAGCAATTATACAGATTTCATGCCTTTGTATTTGTGCATTTGTTTATACATTTTTTGTCGCCGATGTATGTCAAATGTTGAAAATACAAATGGTACCATCTGGTTTTCTGGTTTTGTTGGTTTGTAACTGTAACATAGGTTGTCATAGTGTATCTCCTAGAATAGAAACATGCTTACCTCCAAACAGAGTATCATAGTCTGCTTGAAGAACGTCTTGCGTATTTAAATGGATTAGTGCTAACATTAAATTTAAAACCATTCTTGTTTCATCAGTAATACATTTTTTCGTTGTCTTTAACATGCAACCCACTAACGTTCTAGTTTTGGCATTTCCATTTTGATATTCTAGTTTACTGTTGTGTACATTTAATTGCATGAGAAAGTGATGTGTTGCTATGTTTGATATTGTAAACTGCTAGTCTTTTTGAAGCTGTTACTGCTCGTGAAAGTGAATTTCCACTAAAAGTAGGCAATAGCGATCACTTCAATTAGGGGGCATATTTCCACTTGTTTTGCGCTGAATTTGCGTAATTTCTTTTTTTACACAAATTCGGTGCAAAACTAACTCCACATTTATACTTTGTCGCTAGACCCATCTAGCGCCGAATTTATGGAGTTAAAGTCATTTTTTTAATGTGGTGCGTCAATGAGATGCAAAGTAGGTGTTCCATACAAAAAATGACTCTATGGCCTTAGGGCCATATTTCTCCTCCTGTGCTAAAATCACGCATGTGGGAGGAAGGGATCAAATAATGGTGCAAAGCTTGCTTTCCATCATTATTTAACGCCTGGGTCAGGGCAGGCGTTAGTGGACCTGTGGGCTTATTTCCATGGTGCTCTCCCCAGGCCCCAGGGATACCCCCACCCACAACAGAGGGACAGCAGAGGATGGGGGATCCCATCCCAGGTAAGTATAGGCAAGTACAGGTAAATATATATTTTTATATGCCATTGGGGGCCCTGAAGTGGCCCCCATACATGGCACTATGTGCGGTGGCCATGCCCAGGGGACCCTGGTCCCTGTGCTGGCCATTGGAGTGGTGGGCATGACTTCTGTCTTTTCTAAGACAGGAGTCATTTGGGATGGATGGTTTTGTGTCAGAAAATGACGCAAGCCTGGTTAGTCATATTTTTTTACTCTAACCTGCCTAATGTCATATTTTGGTGCAAAACCCCCTTCTTCCATACTGCCAGCCCCACCCAGCCAACGTCATTTTTATTTTACTCTAGCCTACCCTTTGCACTGGCTTGCACCATTCCATAAATATGGTGCCTGGCTGGTGCTCAGAAATGGTGCAAGCCGGTGCTAAACTTTTTGATGCAAAACTGCGTTGGTGCAGTTTTGCACCAAAAAGTATACATCAGGGCCTAGATTTTTACTAGATCCTGCTTGGCCACTAAAATATAGCAAAATTTGGCAGTTATAATGGCAACCACATTAGTGTGTGTCATATTTTAAATCACGTATAATTTAGTGTTGGACATGATCAAAAATTTCATTTTTCAAAGGATTAAAACCATTGTCTGCTGAAATTAATTCTCAGATCAAATTTTCAACTTCACACTTGGCTGCTTGTGATTCATTGTGAACAATTGGATCCCCTAAAATTGCTAGACTTGTTGCTGTATTCTCATTAATATTAGGTTGGGTTTTGTATCTCCTCAGATACAACTACTCGTTTGGAATTTCTTATTTAATATTTTTATGTATGTTGAAAATACTGTACATCTTAAAGTTGATTTAATGCTTTCAAATATATCTTACTAAAGAGTATAATTTTCACGTAACAAAGATTCCTTTCACCGTTGCTAAAATAGGTGATGGAGGCAAAAGTAAAATTGTTCCTTTTTTCATTAGCTTGACGGCTTAATTTACAGTGGTCACTTAAGTTGGTTTTTGAAAGTTTAACAATGCTCCTGCTTTAGCCTTTTTTCTATGTTTTTGTGACTGGTTTCATCCCCTGTAACTTTTGGCAGTTAAGGAACAGGCTGGTGGTAAGTATCGCCAAATTATGACCATGGCAGTGATATCTCTGATAGATAGCCAATGTACCACACCAACCGCCAGGGTGGAAACAACAGCCACCACGGTGGTGGCTGCCAACAGCCAGGCAGAAGTCAAAGTTCCGCCCACCATATTAAGACCCTGCAAACCGCCACCTTTTCTTGGGCTGTACCAACGCCAACAAAAGCCTGGCGGAAACAGAGCACAGAAGTGGAAGGACTCACAGGGAAGAACCACGCCGCCATGGAGCCGGAACTGCGAGTTTTCCCGGTGATCTTCTACGCCATGCTCCACCTGGAACACCAACGGCGGCAAAGCCGACGACGGTGAGTACAGCCACCTAGCACACAATGGAGGGTGGGAGGAAAACGAGAGTGACACACACACGCACCACACACCATACACACAACCAGCTGCACTGCAAAAAAATGTGACCCCGAAATTCAGCACAATAATGAAAGGACAACAGGAATTGACGAAAGTTCGACATCAAAATTAATAATCCGATTTGGCTATGAAACAGATATGCACACTTGTATAAATAAGGGTCACTACCCAGTCCAAAGTTCAAATGGCCCAAGTGGCCACAGGGCACAGTCGAAGGCCCAACTTGAATTCTGACCACATCCGGATAGAACACTGCAGGGGCATCAGTTTGCAAATAGGCAGGCACCTCAGGGGGAGGAGTGGGGACTCCTCAGCCGGATGCGGGAAAAAGCTCACTGGTTCTGGAGGGGGCAACATGCCCATTGCTCTTTGTCCTGGGGAGTGCAAGACCACAGTCTCTCAGGTGGGTGAATATCCTACTGGTTCTGGAGAGGGCAACATGCCCATTGCTCTGTCCTGGGGAGTGCAAGGCCAGAGTCTCTCAGGTGGGTGTATTTCCCACCAGCTCTGGAGGAGGCAACATGCTTATAGCTCTTTGTCCTGGGGAGTGCAAGGCCACAGTCTCTCATGTGGGTGTTTTTCCCACTGGTTCTGGAGGGGACAACATGCTCATAGCTCTTTGTCCTGGGGAGTGCAAGGCCACAGTACTCAGGTAGGTGAATATCCCACTGGTTCTGGAGGGGGCAACATGCCCATTCCTCTGTCCTGGGGAGTGCAAGGCCGCAGTCTCTCGAGTGGGTGACTTTCCCACTGGTTCTGGAGGGGGCAGCCCGCACAGTAGTCCCTGGAGGGTGGACTACATGGCGTCCGCCGGCGGTGATGGCTGCATGCTGGTGGTGGTTGGGGGAGGCTCCTGGGCAGCCCCTGCGCTCACTGATGGCTGCTTGTTGGTGGTGGCTCCTGGGCAGCCCCTGCACTCACTGATGGCTGCACATCCACGGCTGGCGGTGGGGGCCCCGTGACAGCTGTTGGTGGTGGCGGTGTTTGCCTGACAGCTTCCTGGCATAGAGTGCCTCTTGTCCTTCTGGTCATGGGTTCAGGATCCATTACCCTTCCTGGCAGGGGTGGATGGACTCTTCCCCTCTCTGCCTGCTGGTGCGGGCTCCTTCTGCTTTCTCACAGCTCGTGCAGGCTCCTTCCCCTTCTTCACAGCTGGTGCAGGCTCCTTCCCCTTCCTCACAGCTGGTGCCGGACTCTTCCCTTTCATCCCAGGTGGTGCAGGCTCCTTCTCCTTCCTTACAGCTGCTGCCGGACTCTTCCCTTTCGTCCCAGGTTGTGCTGGCTCCTTCCCCTTAAGTGTTGTTGGTCTGGTATCCCTACCACCATGAGTAGGTGGTGCTACCACTGCCACCCTGGACTGTTTGGCTGAGGTGCTGGCCTGTGCCCTTGGTACCCTGCCAATACGTACGGGGGGAAGGGTAGGGAAGAGGTCAATCTGGGAAAGGAAAAGCTTTTTAGGGACATTGGGGCGGGAGAAGGGAGGAGTAATGGGAGTGGAGGATGAGGAGCTGGTTGTCGGTGATGTATGTCTGCTGGATTTGGGTGCAGGTGCATGGGCTGTATGCTGTTGTGAGGTGGATGGCTGTTGAGTGTCTGAGTGCTTGCGTTTGTTTCTTTTGGGGGGACAGACACGGTGGGAGAGGACACAGGGGGCGCGTGCATGGATGATGTGGAGGTGTCTGACAGTGTTGTGTGTGTTCTGCTTGGTGTGGTTATGATGCTGGTAGTGGATAATGAGGTAGTGCATGCAGGTGTGAGTGTGGACGTAACTGGGTGGGAGGTGCCGGAGGAGGAGGGGAAGACAGTGGAGGCACTGGATGTTGTTGTGTCTGCAACTGTATGTTGTTTGTGTGAGTGCCTTTGGAATGAAGTGTGGTGCTTCTTTTTTCTGTGCACTCTTGTGTGTTGTCTTGTGTGCATGCCCGTCTGCCTGTGTGCTTGGGATGGGTTGGGGTTGAGGAGAATGGGACTGGGAAGTGGAAGTTGGAGGGGGGACGGTTGAAACGGCCAATGGCTGCCATCAGAGAGGAGGCCAGATCCTGAATTGATCTCTGTTGGGCCGCCAATCCACCATGAATGTCCTCCAGGAATGCGTTGCATTGCTGCATCTGGGATGCCAGCCCCTGGGTGTAATTCACAATGGTTGATTGCCCTACAGAGATGGATCTCAGGAGGTCAATAGTCTCCTCACTCAGGGCAGCAGGGCTCACTGGGGCAGGGTCTGAGG
This sequence comes from Pleurodeles waltl, assembly GCF_031143425.1. Classification (NCBI taxonomy): domain Eukaryota; kingdom Metazoa; phylum Chordata; class Amphibia; order Caudata; family Salamandridae; genus Pleurodeles; species Pleurodeles waltl. Next base: position 1,190,679,328 of record NC_090444.1, read on the forward strand.
TGCCTTGGTCGAAGGAGATGCCCACCGTCCTTTGTGAGCCGGCATGGGCAACTCGCTGAGGAGCCACTGGGAGGGTGGTGCTGGTATGGCAGTGGCGGCTGTACCTGCAGCTGGGGTTGTCACAGAGATGTCTGCCACCACCAGGGAGCTCCCATTGGAGGAGGTATCAGAGTCTGTGTTGTCCCCTCCAGTCTCCGTCGTGGTGCTCCCCTCGCCCTCCGTCCCACTGGTTCCCTCGGCGTCGGTGGACTCTGCCTCCAGGGTCCTGTGGGATGCAGCTCTTCTGTCGCCGGTGCCTCTGCACCTCTCCCAGATGATGCTAATGCACATAAGGACAGGATGACAAAACAAGAAAGGGGGGGAAGAGACAAAGGATACACTGGATCAATGACTGCTCCAACACCACTGCTGGCATACACAGCACCCTCACACACAGGGAAAAGGCCTGTGCACTATGCATTGCACTACCAGTGAAATGGCTAGTCATCAAGGCATGAGAAGGGGCACACACCGCCAGCTGCAGCACACCTGGGACCTACGCAGCCCTGCCTAGAAGTGAATACTAACAAGCTAGGTAACCAGTATTTTCCATTCAACTCTTAGCCTCCAGAGGACCTATGCTGCTAAGTCTGGCCTGGCTTAGGGCACCCACTAACACACAACCACCACCCAAGTACCATCCCACCAGCCATAAGTTGTAATGATAGCCACTGTACTCACCCCCTTGTGGCTCCTGTGATGCCCTCATACCCCCACCCAGCTCAGGGTAGGCCACCACCAGTATACGGGCCATCAGGGGGGTCAGGGTCCGACGGCACCCCTTCCTTGTTGGGAGGCCATCCCCAGCTGGACCTCCGCGGTCTTCCATGCCCAGCGTCTCAGGTCCTCCCACCGTTTCCAACAGTGGGTGCTTCGCCTGCCATAGACCCCCAGGGTCTGCCCGTCCTTGGCAATGTCACGCCATATTCCATTCTTTTGATGGGCGCTGACCTACAGAGGCAATATAGGAGAATACCATTAGACAAACAGTCCAGCCTGTCACACAAATGGCCCACCATATCCATTTGCATTACCATTGGCACACACATAGCCCAGCGCACACCATGTACACCGCCAAGAGGAAATCCATCCCCCTTACATGATGCCTTCACACACAACTCCATGAATTCATGCCACATGCATCGTGCCCACAGTGTACTCACCTGTTGGTCTGGGGGCCCATACAGCAGTCCGTAGTGGGGTAGGACCCCATCCACCAGTCAATCCAACTCCTCCGAAGTGAAGACTGGGGCCCTTTTGGGCAATGGTAGGTTCCAGACACAGGTCACAGCAGCACATGCAGTGTAGGTCCTCTCCTATGGAAGGTCAGGAAACAAGTGAGGAATGTGAAATAAAATGGCGGTGACGTCCGCAGCGGTGTATACCGTCACCGCCGGCGTAGATCCCCATTGGCCACTGTACTTCATAGGGCCCAATATAAACCAATGAGGAATTGCACGGCGGTTCACGACCGCCTACTGCCACGGCGAACAACGACGGCAGCATTACCTCACTTCCACCTGTCCCTCCACACAGGACAGGTGGTCGCCAATTCAGGGGTGGGTGAAAAGGCCCATTGATTATTCTGCGTCACAGGATATATAGCCACATACCTTTAAATTACACTGTCCCAAAACACGATTGCACGATGTGGACTGCTGTTGTGGTTTAGTTGTTCAAATTGAGACAGCCTGCTCACTCTTGTGTCCCTTAGATATATACCGCTGCAGATGAACAGGAGATGGAGACATAACCCGTGTACAGACCCGTGGTTGGCTACAGTGGAGGACAAGCTCATTATACTCACCTATAGACTCGACAGGGCCACAATCGCAGAGCTGTATGCCCAGTTGGAACCTGACCCTGATCTCAGCTATCCGTCATCCGACTGGGATCCCCCCTTCTTGTGCAATTACTATCAGTGCTGCATTTCCTGGCAACTGGTTCTTCCCAAGTGACAGTGGGCGTGGCAGCAGGAATGTCACAGCCAATGTTCTCAATAGTGCTGGCAAGAGTTTTGTCTGCCCTGATAAAACACATGTGCTGCTGCATTGCTTTCCCCCAGGTGGAGGATCTGGCAACTGTGAAGGCCGGGTTTTATGCAATGAGACATATCCCCAAAATAATTGGGGCGACTGACGGAACACATATTGTGTTTGTCCCCCACAAAATGAACAGGTGTTCAGGAATCGTAAGAGTTTCCACTCCATAAATGTGCAGATGGTGTGCCTGGAGGACCAGTACATCTTGCACGTCAATGATAAGTATCCTGGGCCAGTGCATGATGCCTTTGTCCTAAGAAATAGCAGCATCCCAAATGTGATGTCCCAACTACAGAAGCACAGGGTGTGGCTAATAGGTGAGCCTTGGTCCCCACCCAGTATATGTTGGTGTATGCCTATGCTGTTGGCCATATCGGGTAGTGTGTGGCTAAATGTTGTCCCTCAATATTTGTAGGTGACTCTGGTTACCCAAACCTATCATGGCTGCTGACCCCTGTGAGGAATGCCAGGACAAAGGCAGAAGAACGTTATAATGAGGCACATGGGCAAACCAGAAGGATAATTGAGAGGACCTTCGGCCTCCTGAAGGCCAGGTTCAGGTGCCTCCATCTGACAGGTGCTGCATGTTGCACAACCTGGCCCTCAGACGCCATGCACCTTTTCTGCAGGAGGAGGAGACTGGAGATGCCCCTGTGCCAGCTGTGGACCCTGAGGACAGTGAGGATGAGGAGGCAGAGGATGAGGATGTGGACAACAGAACATTGGTGATACGTCAGTACTTCCAATGACACACAGGTGAGACAGTGCAACTTCACATTTCTATGACTATTGGTGTATTCTGTGTGGCATTGGCATACTGGCATTACCCACTTCTTTTCCCTACTTACTGTTCCCTATGGATAGTCATTTTACAGATGTTAGTGATATGACAACAATGTCCTGATGTGATCACAACAGCCAGCATCAGGTCATTAATTCTATGCTTAAACAATGTACAGTTCATTGCAATGCTTGTAGCTATTTCAATAAATACAAATTTGCAATGCATGAAATCCTAGTAGTCGAGTTATATCTAAGAGTGTTTATTGTTGTGCTTAAATATAGAGGGGAAAATGCAATGGAATGGGATGATGATGGAGGAAAGTCCAAGGTATTGTTCCAGTCTGTTTGTGGCACAGGTGCAGTGTCCATGGGGACATAGGAAGAGGAGCAATGGCAGTTCAAGGTGGACAAGGTGACTGAGTGGGACACAAAGGAGACAGTCAGGAGAGTCTCATTTCCTGGTGGCAAGTGTCTCTGGCTACTGTCTGGTTCACATGGAACGTTTGCGGGGTGGTTCACCTTCTGCAGGGGGAGGGATGCTGGTGGCCTGTGGGTCCTGTGGCGTGGCCTCCTGGCCACTATCGGCAGCAGAAGTGGAGGGGTGTTCAGATGACTGGCTAGTGGTAGGGGCCCGGTGGTGTGCTGTTGCCTCCCTCATGATGTTGCCCATGTCTGCCAGCACCCCTGCTATGGAGATCAGGGTGGAGTTGATGGCCTTCAAGTCCTCCCTGATCCCCTGATACTGTCCCTCCTGCAGCCGCCTGTTCTCCTGCACGTTGTCTAGGATCTGGCCCATCGTGTCCTGGGAATGTTGGTAGGCTCCCAGGATCTCGGAGAGTGACTCCTGAAGAGTCAGTTCCCTGGGCCTGTCCTCCCCCTGGTGCGCAGCAGTCGTCCCAGTATCCCTGTTGGCCTGTGCCTCTGTCCCATGAACGGTGTGCCAAGTGCCACTGACCCCAGGTCCCTGATTGTCTTGTGGGTGAGGTGCGCCCTGGGGTCCCTGGACAGGTGGGCCCATTGCTGATTGACGTGTCCTGGGGACCAAGGCGTGGGTACGCTGGGTGGGTGCTGTGGTGTTGGCTCCTGTTGGGGGAGGCTCTGTGGTGGTCTGTGAATGGCCTTGGGTGACCGGCTGTCCAGTGGTCCCTGATGGGCCAGGTAGGTCATCCAGATCTAGAAGTCCAGAGTTATTGTCATCACTGGGGGCCTCTTCTGTTGGGGGACTGGATTGTGGTGGCACCTCCTCTCCACTGACATTGGCTGGGGTACTTGTGGGGATGTAAACGATGTATTATGCTTCAAGTGTATGACATTTTTACTTCCATAGCTTCCCCTCTATGGTTGGTGTTACCCTGTCAGCTTTTGCTTGTGCTTGTGTATGTTGGTGTATTTTGGGGTTGTTAGTTTCCCTACGCTGTGCATGCTTTAGTGATGAGTGTCCGTGCAGGGCTGGGAGGGGTGCACATGCATTGGTACAGCATGCAGGGCCTGGCATTGGGATTAGTGAGATGTGTTGGTGGAGTGTGTGGGATGTGGTGGAGTGATGGGAGTGAGGGTGAGGGTGTGTGATGGCATGCAGGTATGGGGGTAATAATTGTTAAATGTTAACTTAGCAGTGTCCAGTCCTCCGCCACCTCCAGCAAGTACCTCAGGATGCAGTATTGCCAGTATGTGCTCCTCCCATACTGTCAGCTGCTGGGAAGGAAGTGGGGGTCCACTGCCAGTCCTCAGTGTGGCAAGCTGGTGCCTTGCTGCAATGGAACATACTTTCCCCCGTAGGTCATTCCACCTCTTCCTGATGTCGTTCCTTGTTCTTGGGTGCTGTCCCACGGCATTGACCCTGTCCACGATTCTCCACCATAGCTCCATCTTCCTTGCTATAGATATTTGCTGTACCTGTGCACCAAACAGCTGTGGCTCTACCCTGACGATTTCCTCCTTCATGACCCTTAACTCGTCCTCAGTGAAATGGCGGTGTCTTTGTGGTGCCATGGGTGTGGTGTGACGTGTGTTGGTGAGGATGTGTTGGGTAATGTGGTGGGGTGTGTGATGTGGAGTGCGTGAGGGGTGTATGGGTGTATGTGGTGTGTGTGTCTAGTTGTCTCTGTGCTCTTCTTATCAGTCTCCTGGTGGCAATTGTTGTACATAAGGGGCTGTGGGTAATATGGGTGTGTGTTTTATAGTGGTGTGGGTGTGTGGTGTGTGTATGTGTGTCAGGTGTGTGTATTTGGTATTGTCCAATGTAGTATTGTTTTCTATGTGGGTGTCCATTCTGAGCGCGGCGGTGTGTACCGCCAATGGTTTACCGCGTTGAATGTCTGCTGTGGTGATTCATCCGTCAAAATGTGATGGGCGTTGTTCTGTTGGTGTAACGCTATGGGTTTTGGGACCACCTCTTTAGTACTGACCTTTGGTCTGCCGGATTTGTGTATGTGGCTGTATTCTGTCGAGTTGGTGTGTGTGTGTCATAATGTGGTGAACGGATATTTGCCAGCCCGGCAGTAAGATGGCGGCCGTCAGCTTGGCAGTAAGCGCGATTTACAGCCAGTGTCACAATGAGGGCCTTTGTTTTCCAGAACAAAATTGTAGCTCTGAGGTTCACAGTGGTCAGTTCCTGTGTATCTCCAAACCAAGTCTAAATCCCCTTTTCTCATAAGCCCATAGGTCAGAGTGTGGCCATCAGGATCTGTGGTCAGCACAATGTGGTCTACATGGCACCGAGAGAGATTCCTGTAAGTGGGAAACTGGAATAAATGATTTGCACTGTTTGGAAATATTTCTTAAGAACAGAAAAGTTACAAGTGCATTTTTGTCCTTATAATATGCTTACTACTTTTAGTTTAGCTTCATGCATTAATGATGCATCATCAAGGAGGTAGCCAGTGTTCCGGATGAGTTCCTTCAAGTCCTCTGCCATGATGCAGATTCTCACTGGTTTGGTTCTAAGGAGATGGAATTTCCTCACAAATGAACACATAGATCTTTTGTTAGCTTGAAGATATGATCTGCATATGTGCAGTAAGTGGATTGAGGTACAGGTAATAGCTGCAATGTGGGCATGTTGAGGACATTGTGCCACATTACGACTTTGGCGGCCTTTTAAGAAGACTGCCCTGGTGGCGGCGGCCAAAAGACCGCCAAGTTGGCAGTTGACCGAATGCTGTATTAAGAGTCACAGAGTAAAGTCCACCAAAAGACAGCCGAAAATCCAAGACCACCAGGACATTGGAGGGCGGGAAAGAGGCGGTTCCACCACCAGCACTGCAAGCCAGACAGAAATCCACCCACCAGACTACAAACCACAAATCACCACAGCGGTTCTTTCATGGCAGAAAACCATTGGCGTTGCGAACCGCCGTGGTAAAAACCACATCAGGCAGAAAACCACACTACACTGGATAGTTTGAATACCCCAAATCTGACACACATCCACATGCCCAACACACCTACTCACTGCACTATATAACACATCCCAACACAACCCACAATCCTTTGCAAAGAGAACACCACTCACAGCCAGACACCAGCAAAGAAATTATAACTAGCTAAACAAACAATAGGTAAACAAACAAAAGGCACCCCTACACATTATACCCAGCACACATCCCACACTTGCACAACATACACAAAACACAATTAACAAAACCACACAATACACATCAACCACTCACATCACCACACATCATCACAAACATTATTCACCCTTTTAATCATTTCGCCACTGTCTTTGCCACCACTACCATGTCCCTACAAAAACACCCACGTCTCAACTGATTGGAGCGCAGGTCCAACAGACATCGAATGCCAGGAAAATGGAGTTGTGGAAAGGATAGTCAACAGGGTCAACGCAGTAGGCAGTCATCCATGCACATACTGAATCTGGAGGGCCTGACTGGAATACCCGGGGGGACTGGAGTCTGGTAAGTATGCACAACAGTCATATCTTACCTCACCCGCCAAATACTCCCTAATTAACTAAATTACCCACTGCACTTCCCACCTACCCACCTAAGTCACCTCTCCTGCATTGCACCACTCCACCCAGCTCAGCTACCCCACAACCCTTAGCAATGGCACGTTAACGACCGGCAAATTAAATCAGTATGACTCCCAGAATGCACTACTTTTTGAAAACCTTGCATGTGCACAACACATCACATTTCATGCATGTACAACTAAAGTACTAGCTACACCATCTAGATTGACCTAGTGAGGACCAGTACATGGCAATGACAGAAACGCAATGACACACTCACAATAGCATACAAAACAACATGCAGCTACAGCCGAATGACCATTCCTAATGGGCACAGATCAAAGATCCCAAGCCAGAAATAGACTGAACTGGTATGGAAAGTAAGATGGCTGAGTCAACGCACATGCAAAACATCTAGATAGAGGACTTTAATCCTTGCATACTCACATACTGTGTCCCCACTAGGACACAATTGTGTATTGTACAGCTATCATTTGTGACATCTAGCAAGCCTCACAAATCACTAGGTAACAGAGGTGGACAGTCATGTCAATTATCAGACAATCACAGAACTCATCTGCGGTGCAATCTATACCAAAGCTATATGACATCCCCCAACAAGGAGTTTTGCAATCATGTCACAGAGTAGTATGTCCAACAAAGGTATGCTGTGTAGCATCTGTCAATGTCATTGCAGGGAATCATGTAGAGCCATCGTCATGTATCTCATTAAGAGGTAATCTAACACACATGCCAAGCTGAACTCTGTGTCTCACTCCCACAAGAGGTAACTCAGCCATTGCCACCATGGAGAGGATACCAGACAGTGCCAGTCCCCCTCAAGATGAAGGCCTCAGTGAGGCCATCACACCTGGATGTCTGGACAATGACAAACAACCTGGCCCATCTGGGATACGTGATCAGTCAACGACTCCCAGCCTCACCCTGCCCACATCAACACCCCCCACTCCTGGTGCAACCACATCACAAGCAACCATTTGTCCCCCAATCTCTGTCCCAAGGCTAGTCCAATCTATTGTGTGCCCCACAGTACAGGGACCTGAGTCGAACCTTGACATCCCTGACAATGAAGGCCCTGTTACCACTGGGAGTGGGCACACCGTGCAAGAGGCACAGGCAGCTGGGGGTAGAGTGCTTGGGAGGGATGCTGTGGGTCAAAGGGTGAGGAATCAAAGGAACTCCACTGAGCAGCTACGAGAACAATGTTAACTTAATAAGTCCTGGGAGCATACCAAAGTTCCCAGGACAAGATGAACCAAATAATCACCATGTTGTGGGAGAATCAAATCCTGCAGAGGGAATACCACTGTCAGGAGATTACCCATTAAATCAAACTTCCACAGGAACAGATGCCTTTTACCCAACTCCCTCCAACAGATGCATGCTAAGACTTTAACTGATTATCTAAACTCCCCACATCTGCTAGAGGGAAGGGGAAAGGGAATAGAAAAAGAGAGAGTGCTTCCAGATCCAGTTCCAGCCTGTGTTTTTCCCACTTGAAGATAGGATGTTCAGTAAACCTGCACATTTCTTCTTTTTGGGATTTCTAGAAAGGAAGGCCTGCAGTCAGGTGATAAGAGCATAGATAAATACATTCCTACTGTTCATTCAACTGTTCAGCCATTCACATTCACCCAATTCTATTGTTCTCCTAAACTGGATCTTCAGAGAGACTAGCCTCTCTCTAAAACAACGATGTTAACTTAATATCTTCTTTTTTTCAGGAGTCAGAGGTTTCCAAGGTTCTCTGGAGAACAGTTCAAAAGTTCACAAATATGCAAACTACTTATGTCTTTTACAGGAAATGAAAACTCCTTCTCAAGGTTCAGTTTTCTCAATCACAGTCTCTAGGAATTAGTTGGAGCACTGAGATTTGTCTCTAAGACTGACAACTCTGCAAAGCAAAGAGTTCTTGAATATGTATGTACATATATATAGATTGGCAAGTCTGGAAATCATACAAAAGGATTCCTTACTGCAGTTGCTTGAAGTTCTGTTAAGCCAAAACGAAGTCTCCTCAGAAAGTTGGAAGAGGAAAATAATTCAGCTTCTTTAAAGGGAAAAAGTATCTGGTGTGCACACTATAACAAGAAAAATAATTTATTACTCAAAACTGGAAGAATTCTCTATGAAATGAAGCGCCTCAGGGACAGTGCTCATTCTCCTCAGGATGACAGTTGAAGTGCATGGCTCCCAGAGAGAAACAGCTGGAGGGAAGCTTCAGCACAAGACCAAGGTAGAAACACTAGAGCGCTGACCTCACAAGGATTTGCGGCCACCATCCTGTGGCAGTTAAACCTGAAGAAGTTCGTTCTAAGAACAGCCTCCGCAAGAGTCACCGGGAGTGAGGACGCCGCTGCAACCAACATGGGTACAAGGAAAAGGGGAATCATTTTTGCTGAGGGAAGAACTGAACAACGCTGGCAATAGTTTTCCTGACAACCACCAGGAAGTCATGCAGCAGTGGCAGACACATCATGACACCATGGCTGCCATTGCAGGGGTGCTGAGGGACATCTATGCTACCCTCATAGGATTTTCACACCATCAGGCCCCTTGCACTAGCACCCTAACATCTGCCCCATCTACATCTGTGGCAGCTAGTGGGACAGAGTCCCTGCTAGGGGGACCACAAGTCTCAGACACCCCTCCCTCTGTAACTGAAGAACCCCCTGCAAACGTGGACATCCACTCAGACATTCAGCTGGAGGAGATGCCAAGACCAAACCCACTGCCAGGAAGTGAACCTTGCCTGAAATATCACCCTTGTGTGCCACTGAGACACCCTGTAAACTGTTCTGAGACATGACTCCATTTCCCCATGGTACAAGGGCACCGGACCTGTTAATCCAACTGATGTAACTTCTACTCTGATGAATCCATCTACCATTACGTAAGTCATCATCCCTTCTTTCATTTTACCACTTTGATTTTAACCTTATTCATTGTGATGTGCACAATAAATCACAATTGAGCACAGGTACTGTATATATGTCTTTATTAATACCTCAACAATCGCCATGCTTGCCAGCTGTGGTGAGGTCATGCCCCCCTGCCTCGAACATCCAGTCTATATTGGTCATCAGACAGAGCCTCCCACAGCATGACACAGGTGTCAGAGAGATTGCAATCCAGCCCAACACCATAGTATAGTCAGTATTCCAATCTGCGAACAGAGCATGACAGAGAGTACTATCAGGATGGAAGGCATGTTGGCACACAATGTACAAATACAGGTAACAGAAGTCATGGCCATGGTAACCCACCTACAAAGCAGGGGCACCCAGGATGAACCTATAATTCATCAGGTACAGACTCTTCACGTACACAAAACATAGCTACATGATCACATATCCCATGGTACACCGATATGACATCACAGAGGACCCAGTAATTAACCATACACAATAATAATAATGTTCTTACTGATTTGTCACTTTACAGTCATCTGCACCTTGTGCAACAATGTCAGAATACAAACACAGCTAGGCCCCATGGTCATCACAAACTACTCCACCCACTGTGTTACCAGAGCACATGATCCAATTTCATCCCCCATTGCCCTTCCCCCCACTGGTAATACGAAAGGACAAAGCTGTCACAGTTCCACATGTATGGAGTACAAACGAGTTTACATTCCACTGTAACTATAACCAATTTGCCTGCTACTTGCCATAAACAACTCTCATGTCTGTCATCTACTAACATTGGCTACTGATAATGAATACCTCAAGCCATAGGTTGCATAGGCAAACAGGAAAATTTAAATTAAGTGAGTGGAAGAAAAAGAGGATAGGAGAATCCAAGAAACATAGCTCGAAACTGGATAGTCTATTCCCGAAGTTAATATTAGGATAAGATGTAACAATACATGTTAGAGCTGACCCTCTATCACTGAACACCTTACAATCTATCAGTCAGCTTCCCCAACTCAAATATGGGTATTGGAGCTTACTACACCACCACTGATGAATCTAGTCAGGCGGTGTTATTGCACCCATCCACATAAAAAAGGGGAAAAGCAACACTTGTAAAGGTCCACTTCACATACCTACATGTCAGTGGAAGTACTCTAGCTCTGTCCTAGAGTAAGCTGCTCCTTCTTCCTCTGGTTCTTCATCACTTGCCATATTAGCATTACCAGCCACTGGTCCTGCTGCCTTCTCCTCATCTGCTATCAATGGTATCTGATGTCCCGGGGCTAGATTGTGGAGTATGCACCAGGCAACAATTATTTGGGCTACCTTGTGAGGCAAGTAAAGGAGGGCACTTCCAGATTGGTCCAGGCACCTGAATCTTGTCTTCAAGAGCCTGAATGTTCGCTCAGTTACACAACTTGTCCTCCCGTGGGCCTCATTGAAACGGATTTCCCCTGACATGGCTGGGTACCTCAGTGGAGTCAACAGCCAAGGAAGGTTTGGATAGCCAGAGTCACCTGTGAACACAATGGTAGAACAAAACATAAATAGCTTCAGTGGCTGCCTATGATGTGATGACAGGTGACATTACACAGAAACGTACAATGCAATGCATACTTACCAAGCAGCCGGGCCCTCTCTGTTTGTGGTCATGCCATCCTATGTGGGACATTGCTGTTCTGCATTATGTAGGAATTGTGCACTGATCCTGGATATTTAGCTGTGACTGTGAGATGTACTGGTCTGCTAGACGCACCACCTGTACGTTGATTGAGTGGTAGTTCTTCCTGTTCCTATACACCTGTACATTGGCACTGGGAGGGAGCAGGGTTACATGGGTGTCATCAATGGCTCGTACCTCATGAGGAATGTGTTCCATCTCATAAACGTCTGCCTTCACAAATGCCAAATCGGCTCTTTGGAAAACCTGATGTAGCTGTCCAGGTGCTTCAATAAGGCACACAGTACATCCTTCAACACCACACTGAACATGGGCTGAGACATCCCTGATGTTGAGGTGACAGTATTCTGAATGGACCCGGTGGCAAGGAAATGTAGCAGTGACAAAACTTGAACTATGGGAGGTATGCAATAGGGGTTGTGAATGGCTGACATAAGATCTGGCTCCAACTATATACATAGATCCATGATGGTATGATGATTCGAACGATATATCTGGATGACATGTCTGTCCTCCATGGTTGCCAGGTCAACTAGTGGACGGTACACTGCTATTTGTCTCACTCTCCTCATGGTAGGATAACTAAGTTGAGAGAGAGAATGTACAATGGGTTATGCAGTATGAACACATCACCAACACTCTGTATATTACCTGACAACTAACATCTGTAGAGGTGGCATAGGACTGCTGACATATGTAATACAGAACACAGATATGTACCTAATGTACCGTCATTGCTGCATATTGGCTTACATGTAAATTGGAATGTACATATGAAGCATATGTCATTGTACATGTGTGGGTGCCTTTGTTGTCATGAACTCATCACACATATGTTTTGGTATCTACTTATACCTAGCCATGGCCTATGTACGACAGAGTCGCTTTACATATTTCTCAACATATAGACAGCCTGGACATGTCATTGTGTAAAGATTGTCACAATATGTTGCACAACCATGATGGCCCAACATACGGTTACACTGAAAATAAGGGTAGTAAGTGACTAACGCAGATTATTTTGCACACCCATCGATTACATGTGCTCAGAATGGCAATGCCTGACCTACTGAAGAGGACAGTTGGAAGTGACCTAGGTCCGCCAGCAGAAGTCATCTTGGCGGTAGGCGGTTGCAACCACTATGCAACTTGTAATTGCTTAGCATTGCTGCCTTTGGCAGACTGGGGCCAATAGGCATCACCGCTGGCGGTGACAGTGCTATATGTGGCTGCTGTAACTGCCTTTTTCAGCAGTTTTGCTCACTTGACTCCTGACACTTGGCAACAAGACCTCCATGACGTGAGATGCTGTGTACGTGAGATGCTGTGTACTGCCTCTGGGAGCCATCATGCCACATCCTGCAGGTGATAGGGCCCCTGCTTTCAACTCCAAAAAGCTTGATAATCTAGTGGAGGCGGTCCTACACTGTATGAACAGCTATATGGGGCACCAGAGGAGCAGGTGAGTTCAGTGGCCCAGCCATGTGTGAGAGGTGTTGTGTGTGATGTTTATTTGGGCATGTGAACTGGTGAGGATATAGATGCACGCAGATGTCATGTTATGAAGGCGTGTGAGCATGTTATGAAGGCGTGTGAGCAGAGAGGATGCGTGCCTACCTGCAGTGACAGAAGTGTAGTGACCACTCCTATTGGTATGGTGCATGTACACATGGCTTTCTCCCTTCGTTTGTGTCTTCTATGCAGGTGAACGCCCATCACAAGAAGGGGATCTGGTGTGCCATCGGCACGAAAGTGCAGACCCTGGGGGTCCACAGCCGGCGGAGCACCCATTGTCGCAAGCGGTGGGAGGACCCGAGCCGCTGGGCCCGGAAGATCACAGAGACCCAGCCTAGGATGTCCTCCCAATGAGGGAGGGGTGCCAGTCAGACCCTGACCCCCCTAATGGCCTGCATTTTGTAAGTGGCATACCCTAAGGTGGATGGGAGTTCGAGGGCAGCACAGCAGTCACAAGGGGGTAAGTACCGACTGTATCCTTGTTCTTGGCTCTGGTTGTATGGTGCTTGCAGTCACAATGTAGCTGCTGTGACAATGTTATAGGTGCTACATATGTGTAGACTAGTGGGAATACATAGTATCCACATTGCCTGACTATTAGATGTAGATCTGGCTTAATGGTTTGCTATGTGTAGATCACCTGTGTCAAGACATATCTATGACTGCATGTAGAGATGCTCAGATGACAGTGCCACATGTGTGACTCCACCCAGCCATTTGTATGGTTGTAAGCTGCTGTTTCATCCTACCCATAGAGTATGTCCTCGTCCATTCTTCAGCATATGTGCTCTAGTAACTCTAAGGTATCTGAACACTCCCATCTGTCTTGATCACCTGTATTTGCAACTGGGTGCCTGACATATTTTGTACAGGGGCTTTGTTACATTCATCCTGGTACAGGTATTGACTCAATGTAAACCACGGCTCTCAGTCACTACAAAGATATGGCCAGGATAGGCATATGGGTCTGTAGATATATCCCCATTGTCCCATATTCTTCATACTATGGGGTATGTGAAGGTAGTAAGGGAAGGCTATTCTACTTTGGGTGGCTGAGTGTGTCTATTTATCCTTTTCATGCATTTCCATGGCATTGACATATGGGAAAATCACATTTATCCCAATGGCTTTGTTCCCTAGGCAATAAGTGGGTAGGCAGGGGGATATGTTGTCAGTGCAACAGCAGTCATGTAGTTCCATGTGTACATCATGTGTACATATCTCTTCAGTGCGAAATGTGTGTTGTTTGATCTTAAGTACCAGTGTAAGGAAAGGTGTGAGTGGTGCTGCTTTACTCATGGAGTCATGGAGTGGCACTGTAACAGCATGCCAGGTGGTATGTTAGGTGCCCTATGACGTTTTCGTGGCTGGCTAATGTTTAGGTGTTCTTACACTGCACTCAGTGATTGTCAGTGGATGTCTCATGCGAGCTATGCAGCCAACTGTAGCTGCACATGCATGTATGAAGTGATGTGGTGTATCTGTGTTCAGTGTCTGCAGAGGTTCCTCTGGAATTTGGTACATGTAGTCACATGGCTCTTCTCCAGACATGTATTATACACATCCAATGTCACCTATGTGGAAGTGCCTCATATTGTGGCTACATCAGTGATTGTTTCCATTATGGCATATATGTACAGAGGGTTCAGCCAGGCATGTGATTAGAATGGCATGTGCTGTGTGGTCTGTGAATTGAGTATCTTAACTATCATGGTACATTACTATCATTGGACATGGTCAGGTGTAGATTCAGAACATGCATGTTGTGTTGTGATCAGTAAACTGTTTTTCCACAAAGGTTATAGGAGTCTGGAGAGTTCTCATCCAGACTAAGACATATTTACTGCTTCTGCCAGGGTATGATGAGCATGCTGCCATAGCTTTACAGGTGTTTTCTTGGAATGCTCCAAATGTGCTACCTCAATTGGATTATGATGTGGGTAAGAGGGAAGACATGAAGGGGTTTATAGGAGTAACATGTTGCGACATGATGTAGGTAATATAGGTTACTAGATGACATAGCCTACCCAGGAGATGTATAAATGCAGTTGTCCTTGTTCTAATGTGTGTATGTGAAGAATGTGAGGATTCTCTCTCTCCCTCTCTATCTCTCCCTCCCTCTCACTCTATCTCTGTACATCAGCATCAGCAGACAAAGGAGACAGGGCACAGACAAGTGCTGGGCATGGGACCCGGATCGCTGATATCACTGACAGCGAGGGACCCCGTGGCCCAGAGAGCGAGGGGAGTGCCACGGGGAGACCAAATCTTCTGCTTCATCATCCTCAGAATCCTTCACCATTGGACACTCCCTGGCAGTGGTGGACCCTTCTAGGACCACCCCAGCACCATCTTTGTCTGCCACCCCCCTTACTACCACCGCCCTCCCTGTAGCTCCCCACCCAGTTGTTTGTGCACACTCACCAGGAGGGTGGGCATCTCGTGCGCTGCAGGCACCTCTGACCCTGCTCCTGTCAGCCCTGCTGCCCTCAGTGAGGAGGCCATTGGCCTCCTGAGGGCGATCTCTGTGGGTCATCGACCATTGTGAATGCCATCCAGGGACTGGCAGCAGAGTAATACATTCCTGGAGGGCATTCACGATGCACTGGCTGACCTATAGAGATCCTTTCAGGCTCTGGCCTCCTCATTGTCAGCAGCCAGTCACCCTTTGTCTTCAGTCCTCCCTCCACCTTCCTCTTCCCAATCCCAAACCTCTCTTACCCGCCGTAGACAAAGCATACAGACAGACAAGCATGCATCCACCTCAACATCCAAGGGTACAGATGACAGACACAAGCACAATAAGACCCACCACCGGCATGCACACAGACAACACCCACCTGCAAAGACAGTAACACTCACTACCTGCACTGCCTTCCCCACCACTCCAACCTTCAAATACACTACACTGGACACACCTGCAGACACCATACCAACATTCACTGATACAGCTACAACTCCTATCCTTCCCACAGTCACCACAATAGCAGTTCTGCAGACATCCACCCCAGTCTTCAAATCTACAGACACCACAACCACAGACATGCCTACATGCAGAAAATCCACCATACTTGCAGTCACCACCCCAACAGACAGTCACCCATCTGCAATGGCATCTCCCAGCACCACCACCCCACTCCCAAAACACATAAACACCCACACTCACCCACCCAACACACACCCAGCACACACAAGCATATCTCACACACATGCACCCAAGACATCCACCAAAACACCTCTTACAACTACTCCACTCCCACACCCTTCTGCCATGACCATCCCCGTGTGTCCATCTCCCAAAACGAAACCCAAACCCCGACCCCCTGTTCCCTGAGGTGCCTGCCTGCCTTCTTGATGCCCCAACCTGTGGAGGTCGTATGGCAGTCAGGAGTCAAGTAGGGGCACTGGAATGTGGCATATGTGCCTGCAACACATATTTGTATGGACTGGCCTATGGCCTCTTGTCATGTACATAGTTCTGTATTTATTTGTATTTATATCTTGCCATATATCTGAGCCAACCAGTTGCTGGTTCCAAGGTAAGATTTTTGTCCTGTCTTTCTTCTGTATGGCTGTTTTAGTCTTGGCTGCTTTTGTTTATGTGTGAGTACGTTTTGTGTATGTGGTGGTTGTGCTACCAGTTGTGTCTGGCCAGCACATGTGGATCTGTGCATTGCATTTGTCCCACAGAGATGGCTGTGTATTGTGTGATGGGCATGTATGAGTTTCGGACATGATTAATGTTGATATTGTGTGTAGTGATTGTGTGAAGTGTTGCCTCCTCTTGTGTGGTTGTAGCGTGTGTGTGTGAGTGTCTGTGTTGATTGTTATGTCAGATCTGTTGTGATGGGTGTTGGCTGGATATGGCTTGTTGTATTGATTTGTGATTTGGTGCTTGGGGTTCGATGGTGTTGTTAGGTTGTGCATGTATGATTTGTCAAGTGGAGGTGTGTATTGTGGATGATTGATGGTGATTTCGAGGTGTTGTGGTTGTGGTGTCATTATGTAATTTGGTTGTGTTGTAATGTTTGACTGTGCAAGTGCTTTGTATCTGGGTGTTGGTGTGTGTTCTGAAAGTGAGTGTCTGTTGGCCATTGTGTGTGTACTATGTATGTGCATGTGTGTATGTGGCTGGGTGTGGGTGTCAGTGTGAGGGCATGAGTGTGTGACGCCATCGCTACCCATTCAGGATGTGCATGTTGTATGCGCGTAGATACATTGGCATTGTGCAATGGTGAAAGGTAAGTGTGGGCACTCACGGTTGCTGTTGTCATCGTTGTTGCTGGTTCCGGAGTCGTTGGGAGAACAGGAGCAGCTGGAAGACGTGTAGCTCAGGTTCCATAGCAGCTCAAGACAGGTACGTGTTCCTGAAGGTGAGTGTCTCCTTTCATAGAGTTGGTTTCCGCAGCAGAAACCTTGGCGGTGTGCAGCCTCGTAATCTGTCCGGCGGAAACATGCTGTCCGCCAGCCTGAAGGTGGCTGCCGTCATCTGTGGCGGCCTGACCCCACTGGCTGTGCCGGCAGTGGATTGGCTGTATTCTTTTGGGAAGACCGCCATGGTCATAATTTGGAGGTCTTCTCCGCCAGCCTGTTGGCGGTACGACAACCAACATGGCAGTCATGAGGACTCTGAACTCGTACTGACCCCCATAGCTTGGTGTCTCCTGGCCACGTGCTCTTTCAGTGGCATTGTTTCAAGCCATCAAAACAATCTTTCTTGCTGTAGGGAAATGGCCTTTTTTAGAGGTATCTGAACTACTGTGTAATGGTTATGACTATTTCTGGGAAAATTATGCTTCTCTTTGATTCTGACACTGTTTATTTTTTTTAGCTGTCCTTCCTTGGAAGCGTTGTCCAGTAGGGTTTTCATTAGGGGTCGGCCTATCTTGCATAATTCTATATAGCATAATCACATGGAATGACATAAGAATTCCGCGAAATTACCCTACACGAGAAGAGCAATTCTGGTTTAGCGCCATTTCTCATTGCAAAAATGCTCCCTTACATCTAAAATGGACGTAAGGGTGCATTTTGCACTAAGAAACAGCCTAAATGCAATATAACATGATTAGTGAGCATGGGCAGCTGCTTGCATTTTCCAAATGTGCACTTCAGGTAAAATATTCCCCCAACCTACTACTGGCATTTACCTTTTCTTTAGCACAAAGTGCACCCTTGTTATCCAGAACGGGCACAAGGATGCATTTTGCACTGAGAAACAGCACTAATTACAGCAGAACACAATTTCCCCACTCCAAATTAATCTTAATTACACAGTAATACCAAAATTACTCAGATTACTCTGGCATAATTGAAATTCTGCCCAGGCCTACTTTTAATAGATTTTTGCTGAAGTTGATACAAATGTTCCATATTTAGGGCTACCTCCTCTTTTCACAGAGGAGTCATTGTTGGAGTTTTTGACGATGTAGACTAAACATTCTCGATTATATGGTTTGGTCATGCTAAATTTCCTTTTGATGACATTATAGAGTAGAGTATTTGTAGTCCTGTCTTCGATAGAGGCATACCTTAAGTCTATTTCAAGTGAGGCAGTACTTATAAATTGAAGGAGACCAAACATATTTTTTTCCACAGGCTCCTTTATAGGCAACTTAGGGTTGGTAGTTTGGCTGAGACTGTGCTTGTACCACTGTTCTGAGATTTCTTGGGTCTGAAAAGCCTTGTCATTTTATCAACTGTACTGTTCCCTCTGTGTCCTTTCTAGGACATCATTGAGGTGATTCCTCCAGCAACATGGATCAGTCACTATCACTCAAAGATATTTAAAAGTGTTTTTTTGTTCTTCCTATTTATTTCCCCTTTGCTAATAAGCTGAGCAATACGTTATTTTCCCTTGGTGCCCAGATCATACCTTTCTATTTTGTAGGAATGTTTTGTATGTTGGTTTTGGTGCAATAATTGTCCATAGCTCTAAGCTTGAACCGCAAGCATTTTTGTACTCTTGCTAGAAATATGGATTTGTTCACATATTGAGGTTAGGAAATTATATCTTGTTGATTTTTGGAATGTCTTGGTAGGCTGCCGGTGTTGTGGTTGATGTCCTTCCAGTAAATGTTAAACAACAAATGGGCCATAAGGCAGCCTTGTCTGACTCCTTTTTGCATTAAAGGTCTGCTTGTTGTGCCTTTAATTACTGCTTTGACTTATGCCTTTGATTTTTAACAGATGTGGCAGGTACAATGTTTTTGAAAGATCGCCATGTAAAAAGGCTTCTTTAACCTTTAATGGAACTGTGTTATAGACATTTCCATGCCGCTGTGTGGAGAGGATAAGAGCAATTCTTGAATTAACTCTCCAGACTCTGGGAGTTATACTTATATTCAAGCCTGGAGAATGCTTGGTTGCCAAGGGAATATTCAGCATAACATGAATGGTGAACAATGTGATGCTCGCTCATGTAATATGTTTGCATCAGTATGTGAGACTTCTGGGTGCTTTTGAGTTCCGTTTCTTACAACCTCCATTGTATTTTGTATATTACAATGCCTGTAAAAATTATTTAATCAACAAATCATCTTATACCTTCTCAAAATAAAAAATGTAATTTAATGCTTTTCTCCAGCAAGAAAAAACATAACCCTATTTTACTAACCCTATGTTCCCATTTTCCTCCAAATATTTTTTTTGATAATTTATGTTCCCTTTTTCCTAATTCATTTTTACAACTTACTTAAGCAATAACTTACATTTTTCATTCTTGCACAGGTAGACCACATACCATGAGCATGTATAGCTTTATCTTTACTGCCTTGTAATTCTTTTTGTCTTCAACACCTTTCAATTGAGTAAATGGAGGCTTTTTTCTTTTATCGTCATCATCAAAACCTTTATTTTGGATCAAGGCCATAAAAGAGCAGATTAAAAGATAATACAATTGTGTTTATCATAAAATTGATTCAATCAATCAATCAATAAAAACGTTATTACATTTTACAAAGAAAAATCATAAAAGTGAGAGCACAAATCAGTACAATGCACAAACAATAACAACCAACAATGCATTAATAAGACTAAGCAAGGTATGGAAAAATCACAGTTCGCTCGATCTCAAAACTCCAGAAAGACTTAGGGATAAACAAAAAACACTCGACATAGGTATTAAAAGACGTATTTTGTATTTATGTGTGATTTTGTAAACCTGGGACAAATTATAACAATATACATAGTGTCAGAAATATAGACATTGTCATAAGTGCATACAGGTAAATCAGAATCTTTAAGCCAGTTGCAATTTGGAAACATGAGCTGAGGAATAAAATTCAGCCCTCAATGTTAACTAGACATGTCCAAATTTAGTGCCTGTCTGAGATATTGGCAGACAAGTTACTCCCATCTTCCAAAATCTAAATCCTATTATATGCTACAGTATTTAGATTTCGGTGGACAGGATATCCATCACCATTACAATGGTGTAACTCATCCACCAATATCTAAATCGGGCATTCCATGCCGCTCCCAGACTTAACCGAATAAAAGGGCGTATGGAACGCTTGGTTAAAACAAGGGTCTTACACTCCGTTGCCACCTTAAAGCTGAAGGTCCATTTAAAACAAGTAATATCTGCTTTAACAATATGGCCTGGATCAAAGAAAAACTCCTGTTTCTATAAATCTCTCAAGTTAGGATGTAATACAACCAGGGGGTATGTAATGTATTGTCCAGGCCTAAGCAGTCATGAACAATTAGCCTACTGACCTTCAACTCATCCTCCTGCCAAACTGAGAACAAGAGGAGCAAGAGATGGAGGGGGTTAAAATCAGATATGTATCTCATGCCCATTTCTTAATGGGCAATCTCAGCAGATGTGCTTTGGAGATCTTCAAAAGTCCTATGAAAAACATAGGTCCAGATGTAAGAGGGCGTAGCTCGATATATCACCACATTAGTGTAATTTATTTATGCTAATGTGGCGATATGCCAAAAACGCCACACCATGTTTAAAAAGTGGCGCAATACATGCATTGCACCACTCCGTAATCCCTTGCTCCACATTATACCTGCGCCAGGCAGAAAATATGCAAGAGGGGAGTTCCCCCATTAGGGAGGTCGAAACAATGGTGCAATGAAGTCTAAAAGATTTGTTTGCACCATTTTTAGCTGCACTTTTAACGCCTGCACAGAGCAGGCATTAAAAAAAAGGTTATCTAAATTTCTGACTAATACAGACTCATAAAAATTGATAACTAATATCCTGTACATATTTGAAAAAAACAAAAGAATACCAAGAATGTTGGAGGACTAGAGGTGATCAGCTCTACTTTACAGTTCAAACCCAAGTTAATGAATGGTGCAAGGCCCCCTCTGGCAGACCCACTGGGGGAAGGAATAGCCGTGACAACATAACATAACCATCCAATTGCAAACAACTCTGAGCATCCCAGGTCTCTTGGAGACAGATTGTATCAAAGGTAGGCAGCATCTTAGTCTATCCCTTATCCAAAACTTTGCCACGGACCCCGGCTATATTCCAGCTTAGCACCCTTAGATCAGCCGCTGGGCTAGATGCCACAGCCATTACCAGATTCACTGCCTCAGATACGAGAACAAGTCAATCATCTTAATTGAGCTGCGCCAGGGACTCGAACCGATTGCTGAGTGGCGTTCTAGGTGTCTTATCTAGATAGAAAATGCAGACAGGACCATTGCGCAGTCCAAGCTGTGTCCTCCCCTCCTCCTAAGCCTGACAGTATGGTGCTGGAATAAAAATTCCAATGGGAGTACTGAAATTCTGTTACAAGGAGCAACACTCAACCTGAGAATCTGTACAATGTGGCCCACCCACATGGCATTGCAGGAGTTTATTATTATGCAATCGCCCAGGCCTGTTTTTTCTTAGAGGGCCCTATCGAACCAACTCTGCGAACCGTGATGATCTAATCATAAAAAGACTTACAGTTTAACCCTGGCTAACAGCCAGTGAACAACTTTATTTTTACGCTGCTGAAAACTCTCCGGATCCTAATTCTAAGGGGAGAATAATTTGCCACTATTTGTACATCGTGGGTAGAAGCAGGAGGCAGCTGGATAACATCAATGCAAGTATTCTCTCCAGGTAAACCACCTGGGAGCCTAACCGGGTACTATAAGTTAATATGACAACAAGGAATGAGTGACCTGGGATAATTCCCTGATGCTCTAACTCCATATTGGCTACAGGAGTACCAGAGAGCTGAGGAGAGCCGACTGGCCCTAGTGGGGAACCTTAGGCACTCTGGGGAGAGTGTTAGACACAGGTACTAGACTGCATAATACACTCTCCACTTGAGTGTGAATGAGGCCCAGAGTCACCCTCAACTTCCCCACCAGCTCCTCAAAGAGGGATCCATTTATGCCATCTCTGCACACTCCTGCTGGGCAGGAGTATTCTGAATACAGACCTCTCACATTGGGAATTTGCTCAATCACATTGTCCAGCTGCAAGGTTCTCAAAACATGACATTTCCCCCTTTTATAGATCCTGTTGCTCCTCTGGTCAATTCATGCTCAGTAGTCACAGTTGAGTGCCAAAAGCCCCTGTGGGGGATAATGTGCTTAATTAAATGAATATAGCAATAACAATAACAATGTGCTCGATTTTTCGTTTTTCTTTTGCACCTGTGAAGTCCTCCGTAGATTATGGCCCTCCATGTTTGGATCAGTTAAAGTACCTTAGGTGCAGACATTATTTCAAGATCTTAAGGAGACACAGAGCTCTGCAGTTAGTCATCTACAAAAGGCTAAATTGGATTACAAAACATTTACAGATAGATAGAGACACCCGACACCATCAGGCAAACAGTACCGTCGTAGATTCAGTCTAGCTCTTAGCCAAACATTTGACTTTTCCAAGTATCCATCCTAAATATGCTTTCTCTTTCTTAGGTCTATTTTCAGTCTTGTGTGTGGTGTAGTCCATAACAGTTCAGTAGGGCATCCCTTTTTACTCACCTATCCATCCTCTGGTACAGGACTCACAGATTGTGCCTGTGCACTCAGCTGACCATAAACTGTCACCTACAGTAATAATAGAAGAGGCACCTGAATCAGAGCTATAGGCTGTGTTAGACTTTAAGACTGGACAAATTGGTTACAATATCTCATTTGTTGGAAGACATATATGATGTTGCTAATCACTTCTAGGAACTGGCTGCGTTTGTCCATGCACCCAGATAACATCTGTCGTCTCATTGTCACTTGCCACACAAGCAATCATCCAATGTCTTAATTAGGTGGTTCAGGGAAGGAGGTGCTGACAGAAATCTCACGAAATGTCCTTGCACAGAATTAAGGCAATTCTGAATATTGGGAAAGATCAAGATGATGTGAAAAAGGAGGCATAAAAACACCTGCCAACAGAAGCAGAATCAAAAAGTCACATTGCCTAGCAACATCATGTTGTAAAGTTACAGCTGCTACTTGAGTCAATCAACACTGGAGAAATTGCTTTATGTGAAATTCTAAACCTTTAGAAAAGACCTATATCACAAGTAATAATTGATATAATTGATTGCCTTTTACCCTACAAACAAGGTAAATGACATTGCACTATTGAAACTGTCACCTAGGCTCTCATTATCTTAATGAGACTACTGGATTTTGAGCAACAAGATCGTCCACGATGTGGGGAACTGAGTCTAGCCCACGGTAGATGACGCTTGTCACTCCAAATCCGGGTTTTGCTCCGGCTAACTAGCAGTGCCTCATCTCTCCCAAATGGTAGAGACAATTGGACAGCCGAGCGCATGACATCTCAGTACTTCTCAGGGAAGTTGTGGTCACTCAGGTCACAATCGGTTCTCTCATGCACAGTGCGGTCTCATATATAAATGACAATAAAGCAGTATAAGTTTTAAGGATTGGTTTAATAAAACAACTGCATTTTGGATAACAAAGCGTGAGCTGCAATAACCAGAACTACACAACACAATAATATTAAAATGGTAACGATGAGAGTGAAGCACAAGAATAAGGCTATCATAGTGCCACTAGATTATTCTCTCTCTAAGTTATATTTTGAGCACAGCATGTTAAGCTCTAAGCCTGCCTTTCAGGTTCCCCCGGGAGCACATCAACCCTCATATCTGAGCAAAGACCTGTAATCTGCATCAGCATCTGCAACAGGCATTCAGCATACAGTTGTGGTTCCCTGGCTGGAATCTCCCTCTTGACGTGTACTAGGACTAGAAAGTGTTTTTATAACTAACACCCAGATGTTCTAAGAAAATGTCCCTACCTAAGGATGTGTGTTTTCTTACGAATGCTGGAGACTAAACTTCTACCACGTTTACCAGCAATGTACCAGACTGTAGCCTTGACTGAAGCACAGGGAGATCAAGAATGCATTAGTTGAGAACACAGTGCTGAACTAAGCTACAGTAAACAGTGTGATAGAAGAAATTAAAACAAGACCGTGAAAACTGTTTCTTGTAAAATAACAGTGCGAAGCTGAATAAAATATATCTAGGGCAAAGTGCACAGCGGCCTAGTATGTTAAACTAACGTGCATGGAGCTATACTTAAAATGGCTACACAACACCCTTCCCTTGTCGGTAGAAAGTGGTTCAAGCCAAAGCTAAAATGCCCTAACCTAAAATATATTTAAAACCCTACTTAATTTTGACAAGTTAAGAGTTCACAAAAGCATACTACTTGACAATTTATAAGTGAGCATGTGGCTTAGTGCCAATTTAAAAAAACCCATCTATTTTAAAGTTTCCGAATTAATCACTAGAGATGGAACGGAGGAGATCATCCACATCGGCAGATGACATAACCGGTAAGTCCACGCCAAAAATGACCAAGGAGCACGTGTGTTCCATAGCCCCAGTATCAACCAAGGCAGCATCCCGTGCAGTGCCCATTAACGAGTTGATGGCACCTTCCTCCAGGAAGGGTAGCCCGTAATCAGCTTCTCTTAGCAAACGCAGCCGCAGTGCGCATGTCTGGTAATGAACCCTCAATGAGAACATCAACAGATCAGCATCAATCACTGAGGGGCATTGCTGTGAAAGACAAACTTCTAGTGCATGTTCAAGAGAGCACCAACGGCACCGGAACACGGGCTGCACACAATCCAAAACCAGTCTGAATGAGAAAGACCAGTCACACCCCAAATGTTCCAGGAGTGTTGCTCCAAACTGCTGCATCATGCGTTCACGACACAGCTGCGCTGATGGGAGCGCCTTCATTTGTTCTTGTTGCGGTGGGACAGCCATTACGGAAAAACAACAGCAACAGCAAAATGCCGGCTAATAAAGCCAAAGTTATTAAAAATCCCCGAAAAATACTTCAAAAAATTGAGTGAATAGCTGAAGGTATCAAACCGAATATAGAGGAAAAGGTGTGAACAAAACCAATACTAACAGCTTTGAAAAAAATTTGCTACTCCAGCCGTGCTGTACACATTAAATATACATCCCACAAGTTCACCAAAGTGTCTCGGAAAGTTCGTATTTAACAGGGACTGTATTTCTGCTGATGACCTTGCCACTTGAAGTGCGTAGGTCTCGCGTGCAGATGTACGGGCCATATGCTTCTGGAACAATAAAGCCTTCAGTCTACTTAACATGTCAAAATTCAGCTTGGAAGTAGCAATGTGAGGCCAGATATCAGCTACTTCCCTAAATTTAGTGGGGGAAAACAACACATTCCCACAGCATGTAACAACCTTAGAGACCGAAACAATGTAAACTATTCCGGCCCACATACCACAACAGTCTTCACTATTGAGAAGGACGTAGCTGCCGTTTGAAAGCACCTGGAACGTGCGTTTAATCAAGGGGACTGGAACTCCCTTCAGAGAGCAAGCCAAGTTCCCAACCAAGGCATTACACGCCCCATGCAAGGACAGCTGCTTACAAATCATCGAATGGCTGACTGAAGTCTCGCATTCACTACTGCTAAGAAATACCTCTTTCATGTCATTGAGGCATTTGTAAGAGAAGGGAAGTACCCACACCTCATGAATGTAACTATCTCCCAACTTTTCATATCTGCCTACCGGAACTTGTTTCAAACAAGAAGTGAATTGTAATGTAGAAATAGGCAGATTAATAACCCAGTGTATTAATCACTCTGCCGAAGGAATCTCGGCCACGGTAAAAGGCAGTCTTTCTATCTTTTCAATGTTAAGCATGACATAAGTTGCTTCCTTTTTTGCCATTAGTTGTTGTTGTCACGTCAAATTAAAGGAAAAAACTATTTCCCTGGCACTGATGTGCTGCCACGGGACGCGACCCGCCTTCAATGTCTGAAGTGTCCAACGCAACTGCATAATAGACCTGGTCTGACTCTGTCCATGATATAAAGAAGACATATCAGATCGTATAATGTCTATAGCAGAAGAAACAATGTATATATCCGGTTGGATAAGGTGTGAATCCCGTTATCCACAACAGCTAATGCCTTTTTCAAATTTTCCTGATCTATCTGCCTTAACCGGGCTGCAGCCTCTTGTTGGGAAAGTTTCCATATTTCATTGTATACCTCATACAAGAAACGCTTCCTACGTGGTACCTTTGGGCCTGACAAGAAATCTTGTAAGTCAGTGTTGTTAGACAGGAGACTGAGGTGTGTGTTAACCGCGTCTAGTGAGGAAGATTTTAGTCACTGTTGGCACAATTTTCCTACACTATATGTTGTAATTATGTCAGCATGTTCTGGTGATATATAGCGAGGGTCTGACCTACTCGTTCGGAAACCCCCAGAGGAGGTGACAAAATGTTGATGACACCCCTTGGTATCTATTGGCCACAATAACCACCCGCCTGGATGTGTCAGTGAAGCATTATACGTACCATTCTGGACCCACTCATTGAGCTCATTTATAGTTGCATTTGTGTGCCAGTTATCAAATTTTGCAGGGGCAGGATTACTGGGCATGTTTAATTCTCTAATTGTGGCTAAGCCTAAACAACTTGTTTGTTGTATCGTTTCATTTAAAAAGATAATTTGAACAGGGATTAGACATGCTCTAAACAATGTTTCTCTACCCTTGGTCTGCCAATTGTTTGTTCCCCAAACGCTTTTCAAATCAACATATTTTGACCAATATTCATAACCTTCAATTGATAACCGAGAAACAAAGGAATCCGAATATATAAATTTTGTGTTGGTCAATAACATATGTATATCCTTAGTAGGGGTTACCTTAAAATAATATGACTCAGCATTTTTTTGACGATGCCCAGAAAAATACACAAACTTTTCAGTATAAGTATTTGAACTCCCTTGCGGGGGAGTTGGATAATGTTCCCATTGCGTGTAATTAAATATTGTTTTTGGACTGCTCGCTCTACATATGAAGTGGTGCCCATAATAATTATAGCAAAACATATCACCATAATTTTCTTTAAACTGGTAAACATCTTCGTTTTCATAGACAGTATAATATTGCAATTCTGTCATCATAGAATCAACTGTTTTCACATCCCAATCATCAGATACAATGCCTGGTATGACTATATCATTCATAGATAATTTTAACACATACGGTACTTGAATGATTTCCGTGGGACCATATATATCAAACATCACTTTTTCCCAAACAATCCCATCAGGAATTGGCACTGAGGAAATGTTCACAAAGGATAAGTCTCTTTGAATCTTATGTGATGAAAAATGTGGTTTCAAAACCTCCTCCACCTGTGCAACCGCTGATCTCTCGGGAAGAAAATTACCATGTATTAACAATAAAAAAGTAATGACAAAACCAATCCAAAGCAGAAAGGCTAGGACAGTCAAAGAAAGCCATACATAGTTCCATGGAAAAATGAAATATGTTTCTTAAAGCCAGTGTAATAGCTTACGTGCACCTGACAGATCAGCTGTCGAAGAGGCAAACGAGTCTGATAGAACTTCGTTGTAGTCGGCAAAGTAACCAGAAGCTGTTCGTGCAAATGGCGTGGCCGTGGTCAATGGTGGAGTTGGTGTTTCCTGTGGTGGTACACTATAGACAGCACCATCCGTCTGGCTAGTAGTCGTAGTGACTTGATCAAATGTTTCTAAATTGCTTGTTGTTAGTGGAACTAATGCAAGATCATCATCCACCCTCCCCAAGCTCGGAGAGGTACCAGTGTTGGTATAAAGAACTTGAAGCGGAACTTCTTCCCCAGTAGTAAGAGGGATTTGGGAACTACTGGATGTTCCTCTTGGTCGGCTGTGCAGAATCGGCCACATGCTGTAGTTTGACATTGTCAATGGAAACAAAACGATTTTCTTTGGCACCTGGCAACGGTGGTAGAATAACAGTTCTGGTACCGTGTATCCCCAACACAGGGACTGGTGCTCGATAAGAAGGGCCAAATTATTTTTTCACTGCCACCTTTTCACTTACAAGATCCCCAACCCTGGGAATCCAGCCGGTAGATGTTACTGGCCCATCCTTAATTCCTGTGGAGGCAGCACTTTTAGAGGAGTTATCTTCACTGAACTGCTGTAATTCCTGTAAAACAGTGACACGATCATTTATGTCAAAAGGTGTTTCTGCTGCCTCCACGCCAGGACCATCAAGATCCAGAACAAACATTTGTGTTCCGAACAGGCACTCATATGAAGAACGACCTCCCAGGGACCTTCTAGGCAGGTTATTTAGTGCTCTCTGAACTCCATATAGGTGGTTTAGCCAACCACGACCCGTACCTAAGACTCTGGCCGTTAAGGATTGCTTTAAATTGCGGTTTAATCAATCCACAACACTATTTCCCTCGGGATGAAATGGAGACGAGTACTGTAGTTGGACCCCCAACTAAGCCATGGTGTCCCTGAATGCCCTTGAGGCAAAAGCAGGGCCCTGGTCCGAATGGAATGCCGCAACTGCATATGTACCGACAAAGACTCGCAAGTCTTTAATAACAGTCCGAGCATCAGCCGAGCGTTGTGGCCACACCCACACAAATCTGGAGCAGGAATCAACAGCGACTAATATGTATTTGTATGCAATATCAGGTGTTGTACATTGTAATGGTCTATTGGAAATTAAGAGAGGTGTCTGCGGCGGGCGCTTGGCCATGGAAACTTTAATTTGTTGACAGATGTCACAACAAAGGACATACTGCTTAGTCTCTTTATAGAGACCGGGCCGCCAATAACGGGCCTGTAAGAGTGAAATTGTAGCCGCCACGCCAGCATGTGCAGATGCCACCCCCTCATGCGCTGCTTTAATCAATTGAGGTCTTACATCTTTATTGGGGATGTCACGTACGCCTACGCCTGGAATTTTAACTTTAGCGTTCAGCATACCTCCCATCAAGTATTGATATTTATTAGGAAATCCTTTAGGATAAGGCGTGCCATCAACCGTAGCTTTCATGGCAGCCATAATGTCTGTGTCTGGTTTGGAACTCGAACGAGTCACTGCAGCTACAGTGGCAACTGACACTGCTGACTTTGTGGCTTCATCAGCCAATGTATTTCCAGCAACGTGTATTCCAAAACACTGGTGTCCAAGTGTATGCACCACATGGACTTTGGTAGCGTCTCTTTCAGGTCTGCTACTTTCCCCCACAGGAGTCTGTGTTTTATGGTGTTGCCTTTTGAATCTCTGAACCCATTCAAACGCCAGTAATGCAGGTATTCATTAAAAGACTGGACACAATAATATGAATTACAAACAATCAGTGTGAACTGTGTCGGATCCGTATGTTCTAGTGCCATCAGTAGAGCTTTTTGCTCAGCCAAATCATGCTGTACAATCCCCTAAGGTCTGTGTATAGGTGTGTTGGGGACAGAATTTCTCCCCTTCCATATAGCCGCATATGACTGCACATGCAGCAGAATATTGATGTTTAGTTTCAATCGCTGGTTGTGCAGAGCCATCAGTGTACATGATTGCATGATATTGATCAATAGGCAAGGTGTCTGCTGGAACTGGATATTCTACTTCATATTGTAGAAATTCTTGAGTTTTTAATTTTGGGTCAAACATTTTGTCTACATTAGTGGCTGTTAGAGATGTAGCCCATTGTATCCATCGTGGATGAAGTGCTTTCGCGTTCGGAACGCTAGCTTTTGTAACAGCCTCTAGGGCTGGAATCGGAAAAACAACAATAATGCGTTTTCCTTGGGCAAGAGGTCTTTCTTTAATAACAGCCATCTGCACAGCAGTGAGAATTTTCTACGTGGGTGCAAAGCATTGTTCAGCAGCTGAATACAAATGTGATTTGTATGTAATCGGGACTGTCTCACCTTCATTAAATGTTACATAAGTGAAACCGATGGCCCAAGCTATTACCCTGATGATCAAATGTGTTTTATTGTCCCTTGTGTGTAAATGTTTTGCTGCTAGCATGTCTGTCTGTAAATCTTGAAGAGTGTGTGTATGTTCAACCGTCCAGAATTTACTTGAGAAATCGGGACGTATTAAGTCATATAAAGGTTTTATGCGTGTTGCATAATCAGGAATGTATGTTCTGACAAAATTTACAAAGCCTAACAACGATTGAAGTTTTTTAATCGTATTTGGTGGTTGCAATTGTGCAAATTTTTCAAAAAATTGTGGCACTAGGCTCTTCCCTTCACTGGACAGCTCATATCCCGGAAACAGGACGCTGAGGAAGGCAATTTTTGACTTTTTAAAGTTAAATTTGTAGCCAAGTTTGGCAAACCCTACAACAATGAGGGCTACCCATCTTAAATGTTGTAGTAACTCGTCATCCGTGATATATATATCGTCCACATATGACAATGCTTCAGGGTCTATCTCGTGTAAAATAGCAGTCACACGAGCCGCAAACAGTCCTGGGCTGTTCTTATACCCCTGAGGCAAACAACAGAATTTTTCCTGGGAGCCTAGTTCGCTAGAGCTTGTTAAATCCCTGCTTTCAGGTGCTATATTCTGACAGAAGAACCCATTCAAGATATCTAAAGATGTTTTGTATTTTTTCCGAACTATGTTGCTCCTTAGTGCAGTGCTATGTGAGTTTTGTATAGCATATGTACGTGCATGTCCGTTTAAATGTCTGTAGTCTAAGACTATTCTGTATGAATGGTCCGGTTTGGCTACAGGGAATAAGGGGTTATTCATCGGTGAGACACAGGGTTCAATCACACCCTGGTATTCTAATTGCGTGAGTATCTCTCTCACCGGTGCCCTTGCTTAATTTTTTATGGGATACTGAGGTTGTGGCTGAGGTTCACTTTTAATGGGAATGACATGGTATGGAGAGTCTCTATCCCACCCTACGTGATTTCTATATAACGCAGGTGCCTGTGCTAGAGCCCATTCTATAGAATAGGACTCAGCGAGTTCCTCCGGAACAAGAGGCGAGAAGGAAGGTTTAATAACCTCTTCTCCATATGGGCAGGTGCGGACAAAATGAGGCGGCCAATCTTGTTCGGCCAACAAGATGTCATATATTTTAACTACACGGTCCCAAAAGATTGCGTGTATAGTGCGTTCAATGTCTCCTTCCGTGTTACTTTATACACCCTATCAGGTTCGGAGACACGCATGACCGCTGTTTCTACTTGTATAAAGTCATCAGTTGCTTTCACCTCTAGATGCTCTAGAACATTCAGGCGAACTATTGTGACCTCTGCCGCGCTGTCTAGCCGTGCTAGAGCCCAGTTCTTGTTCTTCAAGAGAACCCTCTTCCTGAGTGGCATGTTGAACTAAGACTGCTGCCACTTTTTTCTTTTTAAATTGTTGTTTTTGCTGTACAGGTTTCTCTTCCTTTATGACAGAAACCTCCGAAGGGCGTTGTGGTTCCTGTCTCGGTTTCACATACTCTGTTCTCCGCTCTGATCTCCCACCTCGCTCATTTCTCTTTTCCGATGAGTCCTGAAAGGAACGAGATTGGCGTGTATCAGTATATTGATATCTGTCAGGCGTTTTTATATTCTCTCTATTCCTGAGATTATATCTATTCTGTGGGGTCTCCACACGTGGAGATTCTCCCCTTTCTTTTTTAGGTGTTTGTTGTTTTTTCTCCCAGCGTTTCTTAGTACCCTGAGGTAGCTGTTTAGTATTATCTTTATTAATTTTACCCTGAATTTGAGGTTTTTGTGGTCTAGCCCCTAGGCTATCTCGACCGATACTTGAATAAGTTTCCACTATTCTTTTAGGCAGCTCTCATTCCTGATCTTGTTGCGGGACGTCACGGAGCCACATGCGCACTGCGAGTGCAACTGCTTCCCCTTTAAGGTTACTTAGGATGATTGAAGAAACTGTGGCAAAATTGCCCATCAGTTGCATTCCTAAATCTAGGGCCGGAGCAGCCCCGTATTCATCTTGAATTTGTTTAAGCACTTCCGGTAGGTTGGCAAGTGTCGGTGTACCATGTGCCGCTGTATAGAGCGCGGCAAATACTGTGCCCCATGTGTTACAGTGTTTAACTGTAGGGACCATCCCAAAGGGCAAGCACATTGTTAATATTCTATGTTTATCCTGAGGTCTCGTATGGGGAAATACTGCCTCCAGCATATTAATTTTTTGTGCTAGCCAAAACGGAGTCTCCTCTCGTTTGGCCGGGACCTTTCCCATAATTGAATGTTAAGTCACCGGATTTAAACCTGGTGTTACTGCATGTGGTTGTGCTGGAGCAGCACGCACTGGGTTTGTATTTAAAGTTTGAATCACAAATTGCACTAATCATCTGTATATTGCAACCGCAGGATGTGGTGTATATGTGGCCCATAAAGGCCAGGTAGGACCGTCATTACTTAGTGGACCTAACGAACGAGTTACTTACCTTCGGTAACGACTTTTCTGGTGGATACATTAGCTACCTGTGAATTCCTCACCTAATGAATACTCCCATGGCGCCAGCATTCGACGGAAATCTTCTTACTAGTCTCTGCACGTCGACGAGGACGTCACTCTAGCCCACGCGACGCCGTCTGACGTCATACAGGCAATAAGAGGTCCTCGCCGACGTGCCGACGTCAGTACCAATCATTTTTTACATGCATGAGAACAACCAGGCAATGCAATGAAAGAGCAAGGCAACATCCCATTACATTGTAAAAATACACAACATTGCATGAATAACTGTAAATCTTTTATATATATATATATAAAACTCTCTCTTTTTTTAAAAATATATATACACATCAAGTATATACACAAAGATATATACATATATACATATATATAAATATAATATATACAACATCTATTGCACCCTCAAAGACCAAGAGGAGCGTACTCAAGGATTACTTGGTAAGACCAGAAAGGCAACGGGGAGGCGGGTGGGACCGTGAGGAATCCACAGGTAGCTAATGTATCCACCAGAAAAGTCGTTACCGAAGGTAAGTAACTCGTTCTTCTGATGGATACAACTACCTGTGGATTCCTCACCTAATGAATAGAGTCCCAAAGCAGTACCACGCCCGGCGGTGGGTGCCTAAATGGTCAAACCAAGAAATCCTGCAGCACTGACCGTGCAAAATGGCCGTCCCTTCTAACCTCAGAATCCAAACAGTAATGTTTTGCAAAAGTGTGAAGGGACGACCAAGTTGCGGCCTTGCAGATGTCGACCACAGGAACACCTCTGGCCAAGGCCGAAGTGGCCGACTTAGCTCTGGTGGAATGAGCTCTAATGCCCTCAGGAGGATCCTTCTTTGCCAAAGAGTAACAGATTTTAATGCAAAGAACAACCCACCTGGATAGTGTTCTCTTCTGGACTGCCTTTCCTCTCCTCTTGCCCACGTATCCAATAAACAGCTGATCCTCCAGCCTGAAATCCTTTGTTCTATCAATAAAGAAGCTCAACGCCCTCTTTGGGTCCAGACGGTGCAGTCTTTCTTCCTCTTTGGAAGGATGAGGCGGAGGATAGAACGTGGACAAAGTAATTGCCTGAGCCAAATGGAAAGGTGAAACAACCTTCGGGAGGAAAGCAGCCTTGGTCCTCAACACCACCTTATCCCCATAAAAAGTTGTATAAGGGGGCTTTACTGATAAGGCCTGCAACTCACTCACTCTTCTTGCTGATGTTATAGCTATCAGGAAGACTGTTTTTAAAACCAAATACCTTAAGGGGCAAGAATGCATAGGTTCAAAAGGGGACCCCATAAGGAAAGTCAGGACCAAGGAAAAATCCCATTGCGGCATAACGAATGGCTTTGGAGGATATTTATTTAGAAGACCTTTCAAGAATCTGATAACAATAGGGGATTTAAATAAAGATGGTTGGTCTGGAAGACATATGAAGGCTGACAAGGCCGATAAATAACCCTTAATGGTAGCCACTGCACAACCTTTCTGCGCTAGAGACAGAGCAAAAGACAAAACGTCCGATAGATGAGCATGCAAAGGATCAATCTGCCTCTCTCCACACCACGCAACAAATTTAGACCATCTATTAGCGTAGATAGATTTAGTGGAGTGTCGCCTGGCCGCTAATATAACATCCACTACCTCAGGCGGGAGAGAGAAGGAACTCAGGTTGCCCCGTTCAATCTCCAGGCATGTAGGTGCAGACTCTGGAGGTTGGGGTGTAGAACCTGCCCCTGTGACTGCGAGAGGAGGTCTGCCCTGAAAGGGAGACGGAGCGGAGGGCACATTGAGAATTGGAGAAGGTCGGAGTACCATACCCTCCTTGGCCAATCCGGAGCTATTAGGATGACTAGAGCCCGGTCATGGCAAATCTTCCTCAATACTCGAGGAATCAAGGGTATGGGAGGAAACGCGTAAAGCAACTGGCCGCACTAGGTTATTTGAAACGCGTCCCCCAACGCTCCCTGCATCGGATACTGGAGGCTGCAGAATAACGGACAATGCGCGTTCTCTCGAGTGGCAAACAGATCTACCCGAGGAAACCCCCACCTCTGGAAGATTAAACGGACTTGATCTGGATGGAGACGCCACTCGTGGTCTGCCGAGAATTGGCGACTGAGACTGTCCGCACGCACGTTCAAGACTCCGACCAGATGGTTTGCTATCAAGCAAATCTGATGGTCCTTTGCCCAGGACCATAGTCGAAGAGCTTCTCTGCAGAGAAGGTACGACCACACTCCTCCCTGCTTGTTTATGTACCACATCGTGGTAGTATTGTCCGTTAGGACCTGTACCGACTGACCACGAAGGGAAGGGAGGAAGGCCTTGAGAGCCAGACGTACAGCCCGTAACTCTAACAGATTGATGTGAAACATCTGTTCCTCTGGAGACCAAAGACCTTTGATCTCCAGATCCCCCAGATGAGCTCCCCACCCTAGAGTGGAAGCATCCGTTATGACTGTGGCCACTGGTGGCGACTGCTGGAACGGCTTTCCTTGTGAAAGATTGTTGCTTGCAATCCACCACTTCAAATCCACAGCAGCATCTCTGGAGATCTTGACAGTACTCTCTAGATCCCCTTTGTGTTGAGACCACTGCCTTCGGAGGCACCACTGAAGAGCCCTCATGTGCCAGCGAGCATGCGTGACCAACAGAATGCAGGAGGCAAACAGACCGAGCAGACGAAGGACCTTGAGGACTGGAACTACCGCTCCATTTCGAAACATTGGAACCAAATCCTGAATATCTTGAATCCGCTGAGGCGGAGGAAAGGCCCGACCCAATGTTGTATCCAGTACTGCCCCTATGAACAGGAGGCGCTGAGAGGGCTCTAGGTGAGATTTGGGCTCGTTCACCGAAAAACCCAGGTCGAACAACAACTGGGTTGTTCACTGCAGATGATGCGACACAAGCTCCGGGGACTTGGCTTTGATCAACCAGTCGTCCAAGTAAGGGAATACTGCTATCCCCTTCCTTCTGAGTTCTGCCGCAACCACCGACATCACCTTCGTGAAGACTCGAGGTGCTGAAGTAAGACCAAACGGAAGGACCGCAAACTGATAGTGCTGCGATCCCACCACAAACCGGAGATACTTCCTGTGTGACTTGAGTATCGGGATATGAAAGTAAGCATCCTGCAAGTCGACAGACACCATCCAGTCTTCCTTGTTCAACGCCAAAAGCACCTGTGCTAGGGTCAGCATCTTGAACTTTTCCTGCTTGAGGAACCAATTCAAGATCCTCAGGTCCAGGATTGGTCTCAAACGACCATCCTTCTTGGGAATCAGGAAATACCTTGAGTAACATCCTCGACCCCTTTCCTGCTCTGGGACCAACTCCACCGCGCCCTTTGAAAGGAGGGCTTGTACCTCCTGTTCTAGCAACAGGAGGTGTTCTTCTGAACAATAAGAAGGGCGGGCGGGATGAGGGGCGGGAACTCCCGAAAGGGAAGGGTACAGCCGTTTCCCACAATACTGAGAACCCAAGTGTCCGTTGTAACAGTCTTCCATTTGGTGAGAAAATGCTGTAATCTTCCCCCTACAGGAGAGGAGTGAGTGGGAAATGGTGGAAGCCCAAGGCTGCTTCCCCTGCTGCACCCCGCCAGAGGATGAGGAAGAGGCAGAGTGCTGCTGAGAGGCTCCTCTGGTGCGGACCCTACCTCTCCCTCTAAAAGATCTATAGGGATGGGAAGAGGCAGGTTGCTTATATCTTCCCCGAAAGGAAGAAGAGGAAGAGCAACGCCCAAATCCACGAAACCTCCTGAAAAATCTGGAAGAGGCCGTGGAAGAAGGAGCTTGGAGCCCTAACGACTTAGCCGTGGCCCTGCTCTCCTTAAAACGTTCCAAGGCCGAATCAGCCTTGGCTCCAAACAGTTTGTCCCCATCAAACGGGAGATCCAACAATGTGGACTGTACATCCGCAGAAAAGCCCGAGTTACGGAGCCAGGCCTGCCTCCTTGCCACCACAGTTGTGCCCATTGCTCTGGCTACCGAGTCAGTCGTATCCAGTCCCGTCTGGATAATCTGGGTCGCAGCAGCCTGGGCATTTGAAACAACATCCAAAAGACCCTGGGGAAGCTCTGTAAATGATGAGGAAATGTCATCCATCAGAGCATGAATATATCTCCCCAGGATACAGGTTGCGTTGGTGGCCTTCAACGCCAGACTGCAGGACGAAAAAATCTTCTTGGACTGCGCCTCTAGTTTCTTTGAATCTCTGTCCCCAGGCACCGTCGGGAAAGAACCAGGCGCTGACTTGGATGAACAGGAGGCCTGCACCACCAAGCTCTCCGGCGTAGGGTGCCTAGACAGAAAACCAGGGTCAGTCGGAGCCGCCCGATACCTCCTGGCCACGGCTCTGTGAACTGCTGGGGAAGATGCCGGCCTCTTCCACACCTCTAACACCGGATCCAGCAGAGCGTCATTAAATGGCAAAAGAGGCTCCGCCGCAGCTGAGGCCGGATGTAGCACCTCTGTTAGAAGGTTTTGTTTAGCCTCCACCACCGGCAAAGGCAGGTCCAAAAAACTAGCTGCCTTCCGTACCACTGCGTGAAAGGAAGCAGCCTCCTCAGTATATTCTCCCGGGGACGAAAGATCCCACTCAGGGGAAGTGTCCAGCCCACTGGCCGACTCCAGACGACGCAGCCCATCACCCGAGTCCTCTAGCTCTCCTTCCTCCAGGGCTCGTTGGTACTCCTGCTCCTCTAATACACGGAGAGCACGTCTCCTCGAATGAAGCCGTTGTTCAATACGCGGAGTCGACAATGCCTCCGCCGAAGTCGAAGATCGGCGCCGATCTTCAGAAGCCACCGACGCCGCGTCCGGCGCCACAGGTAACTTCGGCGCCGACGAAAGAGCAGTCGAAGCAGATGGACCCACCGGAGTCACAGGCCGAAATCCCGACGTCGACGGGATGGAAATCCCCGGGGCCAATCCCTCTGAAGCCACCGGAGCGGCCACCGGCGCCGACACTGGCGGCGAGCCCACGTTCCCAAAAGGGAGAAAGGGCATAAAGGGTGCCGGCCGAAGAGGCGCAGGATCACCCAATGAAAAGGCCAAAGGCCCAGCCGGAGCACCCCCTGGAGCCATCTGTTGGAAGATGGCATACATCGCATTCAAGAATGCAGAACTATCGGCTCCAGGGGTGGGAAAAGCCGGATACTGGGGTGCCTGTCTCGGAGGCGACCCCGACGCCGGCCTCGACGTCTGCAACGCCGGAGAAAACACCTGAGGCTCCAATACCTCAATCACCGACGCCTGTCCAGGTGAACTTGGAGACGCCGGAGAGGGCAACGGCGTCGAAGGATGCGGCGTAACCGTGGGACTGATCTCCCATGTCCTTCGGCGCCGATCCGAAGACCTGGAACGAGTCTCCTTTGAATGACGCCGAGATTCTCTACGGCGCCGGGAGTCTCGATGACGCCGATGTCTTGGTGAAGAAGACTTCTTGTGATGCTTCTCCTTCGATTTCGCCATAAACAGCTTCGCCTCACGTTCCTTGAGGGCCTTTGGATTCATGTGCTGGCATGAATCACAAGTCGAGACGTCGTGGTCGGAGCTCAAACACCAAAGGCAATCGGAATGAGGATCCGTCACTAACATCTTGCCTCCACACTCACGACAAGGCTTGAATCCAGACTTTCTCTGCGACATTATTACCACAGCGAAAGACTACGCAGCAAAAATACACTGTAACCACAAAAGTAACAGTTGCTCCCTCGAAGATAACCGTTTCGAATGCACGGAAAAAAGGGAACTGACGTCGGCACGTCGTCGAGGACCTCTTATTGCCTGTATGACGTCAGACGGCGTCGCGTGGGCTAGAGTGACGTCCTCGTCGACGTGCAGAGACTAGTAAGAAGATTTCCGTCGAATGCTGGCGCCATGGGAGTATTCATTAGGTGAGGAATCCACAGGTAGTTGTATCCATCAGAACTTACTGGTAATATTGTATGGGGTAGGGTGCCATCAAGCCAATTATTATGTTCTTGATAAGATAGAGGTATCTCTAAGTGTGCGTACGCCCTGTATTGACCAGGTGCGTTCGCAACTGTATATGTATGTAATGTATTTGTGTTCCCATCAACTGCTGGAAATGTGACCCATGAGTAAAAAAGCTCTGTTCTATAAGCTGCGTGGGTGTCCACCACAAACGTGACTGGACCTCTCTGGGCCGTGAGGCCATGTGCTAGTAAGTGCGTCGTGAGAGGTTGTCTCATGTTAAGAGCTATTTGGACAACCTGGGGATTCGCCATCATAGAAGCACTAAGAGTTAAGAGAAGGCACACCAAGATGTTTTTTTTTCCTTATAAAGTTCAAGCTTGAACAACCACCAGCTGAAATAGGATTACCTATGCAGCTGTGGTGGAAATCCTCAGCACCACGGACATCTCCGTATACGGAACTGAGGTGTCATTATATATAATGAAACTGAGATATTCCGGTGGACCCGAAAATTAGAGCCTGACCAAACGTTGGCGGCGCCATGTCGCGTAGGCTCTCATTATCTTAATGAGACTACTGGATTTTGAGCAACAAGATCATCCACGATGTGGGTGACTGAGTCTAGCCCACGGTAGATGACGCTTGTCACTCCAAATCCGGGTTTTGCTCCGGCTAACTAGCAGTGCCTCATCTCTCCCAAATTGTAGAGACAATTGGACAGCCAAGCGCATGACATCTCAGTACTTCTCAGGGAAGTCGTGGTCACTCTGGTCACAACCAGTTCTCTCATGCACAGTGCGGTCTCATATATAAATTACAATAAAGGCAGTATAAGTTTTAAGGATTGGTTTAATAAAACAACTGCATTTTGGATAACAAAGCATGAACTGCAATAACCAGAACTACACAACACAATAATATTAAAATAGTAACGATAAGAGTGAACCACAAGAATAAGGCTATCATAGTGCCGCTAGATTATTCTCTTTCTTATAATTCGAGCACAGCATGTTAAGCTCTAAGCCTGCCTTTCAGGTTCCCCCGGGAGGACATCAACCCTCATACCTGAGCAAAGGCCTGTAATCTGCATCAGCATCTGCAACGGGGCATTCAGCATACAGTTGTGGTTTCCTGGCTGGAATCTCCCTCTTGACGTGTACTAGGACTAGAAAGTGTTTTTATAACTTGCACCCAGATGTCCTAAGAAAATGTCTCTACGTACGGATGTGTGTTTTCGACGAAAGCTGGAGACTAAACTTCTACCACGTTTACCGGCAATGTACCAGACTGTAGCCTTGACTGAAGCACAGGGCGATCAAAAATTTATTATTTGAGATCACAGTGCTGAACTAAGCTAAACAGTGTGATAGAAGAAATTAAAACAAGACCGTAAAAACTGGTTATTGTAAAATAACAGTGCGAAGCGGAATAAAATATATCTAGGGCAAGGTGCACAGCGGCCTAGTATGTTAAACTAACGTGCATGGAGCTATACTTAAAATGGCTACACAAGTAAACAAACAAAATACAGTAGACCAGGTAAGCAATGAATAAAACACAGTTGTGGTCTTAGACAGTAGGCCTTGAAAACTGTTACTTGCACAGTACAAACTAATACATTTTATTTGCAACTTCTTCAGCACCACGAAAATGAACACTGTTTCATTTATGTTTCCACATGGAAAAGAACACCAGCAGAGAAGTGAACTTGAAAGTTTATTTATGGAAAATAAAAACAGTTTTTGTTTATGAAGCCTATAAATGCACAGTGTAAGTCATTGAAACCAGGCCGAGGCCCAGTCATGTCGATCTAGGCCTTGTTATGTCAACTTAAACAGCAGCTAATTAAGAATTATTTCTAATTAATACAAATTATCCTACACTACAAATAAGTGTGTTTTATTCCTTCGACACCTTACAATACCTGGTGATACTTCTGCTGCTTGCCTTTGTAAATTAGTCATCCACTCTTCTCATATCACTGGTCCCTTCCTAGAAAACAATCTAATCCTTGGACTGAATATCGTTTTCTGACATCCTAGGAGTCACTTACGTTAGCCAGCACAAGCTGTTATCAAAAAAATCATGGACGGGCAGATGTTTTCTACAGGCAGAAGTTTTCACAGACAGGCAGACGTTTGTGCACACAACAGCATTTACAAATGGCCATGGTGAGTCATAAAAGTATTTTAGGTTTTCTCTGTTCCCCGTTTGCTTTTAATCCTAGGAACACTGCTCAAAATAGGTAAGGCTTACAATAGTCACAGACACATAGAATGAAATTTAAGATCCCCTTAATATTCTTACTACGTGCCAACATTTTCACCTTTTATATCTAAATCCTCAACATTCAAATTGGAGCCTTTTTTGTTTATGTCACAAAATTAGGGCAAATCAGGAATTTTGCCATTGACATGCTAGCCTTTATTCATTATTGTATGTACCCTACAAACGAACCATGATCTTCGCTGGTCTGCAGCCACATCTGTGGAACTCATATTTAAACTATGACAAAATGTGTCTCAGGCATTGACTAGGGTCTATTTTACTGCTAGAATATAAGAAATACACACTGCGTATAATGTGAGTATGCTGGAAAAGTGAGCCCTACCATAGCTAAGACTGTTACTAGCCTCCCTACTGCAGGACAGATTACTTTAGAAAGATAGCAAAGAAGCATGAACTATAAAAAGCGGTACACACAGATTATTTATTACAATTTCCATTCCATTGTGCGGGTTTGCGTACTGAAAGTCTGTGAATCAGAACACATTTTTTATCCTGCAGTATCACAGACTTGCAGCAGCATCCTCCTAAATTAGTCCTTGTAGACAGCAATTTGTGATTGTGTGTTACACAACCAGCTAGATTACCCTTCAAACTGTTGCTAATATGTCTTTCTAGAGATGAATGTTGCTTTTCCTCCTCTCTCTGTAAACTCTATGCGCTACACAACACTCCAAGATTGTTTTTTGGGGGAATATGGCTATTTTTGAACATTCCTACTTACCATCTCTGCTGGGTGAAGTTGGTTCCATGTTCCCAAGTTTGTAAATCAACTTCTCATGTTTCATGAAACCTCATTTTGTGAGAGCTCAACAATGTGACCGGAGTACTCATGCCTAGGAATTGGCTGAACTCTGTGGGTCTCTGTCCCTCTTTTGAAGAGACAGTCCCACCACAGCTGTTAAGAGAAGGCCTCTTTCAAGAGTGTTGTTTTCAATTTTTCTTGAAAGCAATCACATTTGGTTGGGACCTTAGGTCTGCACACTTATGACTTGGTGATACCTCATTCCTCATTGTGACTTGTGCTTCAGTCTAGCCTCCAAGACGAGGATTGAATTGCTGAACGTTTTGGTTTTGCAAGATGTAGATTCTGTGAACAGCGTCTGGAGGTATTTTGGGGGCAAGTCCCTGCTTTGCTTTCAAAATGGTGCAGAAAATGTTCAACTTTATTGCCTGGGCCATCAGGAGCCAGGGTAGAGCTTTGAGAGAAGTGCTCCAATTTCTTCCTCTTACAGCAAGACTTTCTATAATTTGAATGTCTTGTTCTCAGGGGTTGATGCACAGATAGTCTTTCCCCAGGCTGCTTTTGACATCAGCCTTGATGCTGTGAGGTAACTGCATGATCAGCCCAATCCATCTCAAAGCCCTGACTTAGAAGTCAGGGTTTTTAACCTCAGTTTAAATTTGATCTCCAGAGCAGAAGGCTGAGTTGGAAAATGCTCCAGGATCTTTAAAAACTTGCCTCCTGCCAGTTGTATAATAATTTGGTATTTAAGCATTACCCCATTTACGGATTTCACTCTTTGAACCAAATAAGGCAGCGGTGCCACTCTTTCATCCAAATATGTAGTCCACGCATCAGG
The DNA here is from genome assembly GCF_031143425.1 of Pleurodeles waltl. NCBI lineage: Eukaryota > Metazoa > Chordata > Amphibia > Caudata > Salamandridae > Pleurodeles > Pleurodeles waltl. The sequence goes on from NC_090444.1 coordinate 1,190,721,831, forward strand.
AGACGTTTATGTGCTCCTCGTCCAAATGTGGAGTTTAGTATCGTCCACATACTGCGTAAACTATAGGTTGTGTTGACATATAACCCAAGCAACAGTCTTGTGTATACCAATCAGAAGTAGCAATATTGGAGATTCGGACTTCCAAATGACATAGATTCCACTTTGGATGAAGCAGAATCAATTCTAAAGAGCTATTCCTCGTTGGTTCACGTATGCAGATTATGCAACTCATCCCTCCTAATGGCCAGCAACTAGCTACAAGTAATTAGGGCTAGGTCAAGGTTAAGTAAGGAGATTATAGAGACAAACACAATGATCAGCGTTTTCTCATTCTGTTTACCTTACGTCTCCTAGTGCCAATATACTTGCAATTTTCATTACAAATTTGCTACATGCATTCTCTACAAGGCTGATGTACAACAAACGCCTTTCGTAAATGAACATCTGTCTCTTTCTGTGTGGGCTAACATGGGGAGGAGGGTGAGGGGGGTCTCGCCAGTAACCATCTGAGTCTTCAACAGGACTGTTTCATTATCCGCATATAGGCCCTTGTTATGGTGGGGTAAGATGGAGGGCTCCTGGGAGAACTATCCATTTTCTCTGCTCCACACAGCTAGAAGATATTTCTTCTCAGTATGGCTGCCAAGAAAAATCTACGGAGTAATACCAAAATCTACAGCATGCATCAGTATAATCCATCTACCCATGGATTGCTTATATTAGTGGCTGCAAGTCTTTTACTGTGTGTGCATAATAGTCAGTATGTATGTTGATCTTTGCGGTTGGATCCCTGTAAATGTGTTAGCTCGAGTGGAGGTGCCTGTAATTCTCTTGATCCATGTGTAGTACCTTTCGGCCCAATAGTCTCCATGCACCGGTACCTGTATGTCTGTTGATCTGTTTTGTATAGGTTCCTATACTCCTATTTGGCTTGTGCTCATGGATTTGTAGCTGCAATTTGTCTCTATTTGTTGGTGAATGGGCGTTTGGGTGTATGTAGGCGTAATGCTCTGTCTCCATGTGCTCATGCGTGTTGCTTGTCTCTGAATGTTAAACATTTTAACTTTGTCAATGGTAGGTGTGAGTTCAGCTAAAAGATTAATTTAATTCATATCTACTGTTTGGCCATTATCAACCTTTCACCTTCTCTCTTGATATTCTCCAGTTAGGCACCCACCTACACCCACATTTTACATAGTACACCTAATTGGGTTACACTCGAAACTCTAAAGGAGTTCTTGTTTAGAAAACATAGTAAAACCATCAGAAGAGCTACAAGGAATAATATGTTGTTAGTTTCTTAGCCTTTCTGCTGGCTTGTGTCCAACTCAGTGACCTTGTTTGAACGTGACATTGTGATTCTCTGGAGCAGCAATGCTGCACTAATATAGCGAGGAAGCTTTGCTTACAGTTTGCACTTCTTTCTCAACAGTTTTGATTTCACGCCTCCCACGTTTGCTTATTAATTGCTTATCATTGGCCTAAAGCAGATACTTTTTAACAATGCTACAGAGAGATATTTTAACGCATAATTTAAGCAAAATATAAACTACAAAAACTTAATGATGCAGTCTATGCATACCTGGGAGCTATGTATTACATATTTTAACAGAAATCAGATTTCATATTCCCTTTTCGAAAAATAAATCCAATTAATTTGACCAAAAACTGCACAAGTACGTCATGTTTGTTAACATTTATGTATTTATTTTGTGGTTTTCTACAGCGTGTAATCAGACCCGAGTAGGGTAATAAACCCCTTTACAGAAATTCATTGTTTTCCGTGACATTGGTTGCCGAGAAATACAGATTAATCACTAAGACAGAGTTATAATGCGTAGAAGTTTCACTTGATTGGACTAAGGTAAAAACTTAGAGGGTAATAAACATATGTGTAGTGTGTGTACGGAGGCATCAGATATCATCATTCATCAGATAGATAATTTAGGACCCCAGCAGGTAATCAGCATTTACCCATGTGAAAGTGATACGTGTGAGAAAATGCGTAAACGTGAAACTTGTTTCAAGCCAAGAATGGAGCATGATTGGCGAAATACATGAACATATGAACAGCCTTTGATATGTATAGCTGGTATCATACAATTGAACTATATATGTTTGTCTGAGGATAATATGTGTAGACAGCACATGTCCTTTTGGAAATCTCCCAGGATGCCCTACTTGTCCCTTGCTTTGTTACAGTCAATACTTTTCCACCTTTGCCCAAGATGGCAACCACGACTTCCAAGAGACATTTTTTCATCAAAACTAGCCCGGGGCGCCACACACAGTTTGGGAACCACTGAGCTATTTCCAGTTCTGACACAATAAAACTACAGCCAGTGGTTCCCAAACTGTGTGCAGCGCCCCTGGCTAGTTTTGATGGCGCACCAAGAAGCCGTGGCTCCCAGTTTGGGAACCACTGAAGGGTATGCACGCTAAAATACGAATCAATGTGACAAGTGTGAGAAAGTAGCCTCTTTCTAGCCTTGTTACCCCCACTTTGGGCCTGTTTGTGAGTGTATGTCAGAGTGTTTTCACTGTCTCACTGGTATCCTGCTTGCCAGGGCCCAATGCTCCTAGTGAAAACCCTATGTTTTCAGTATGTTTGTTATGTGTCACTGGGACCCTGCTAGTCAGGACCCCAGTGCTCATAAGTTTGTGACCTAAAGGTATGTGTTCCCTGTGTGATGCCTAACTGTCTCACTAAGGCTCTGCTAACCAGAACCTCGGTGGTTATGCTCTCTCTTTAAAAATTGTCACTAACAGGCTAGTGACCAATCTTACCAATTTACATTGGCTTACTGGAACACCCTTATAATTCCCTAGTATATGGTACTGAGGTACCCAGGGTATTGGGGTTCCAGGAGATCCCTATGGGCTGCAGCATTTCTTTTGCCACCCATAGGGAGCTCTGACAATTCTTACACAGGCCTGCCACTGCAGCCTGAGTGAAATAACGTCCACGTTATTTCACAGCCATTTTACACTGCACTTAAGTAACTTATAAGTCACCTATATGTCTAACCTTTACCTGGTAAAGGTTGGGTGCTAAGTTACTTAGTGTGTGGGCACCCTGGCACTAGCCAAGGTGCCCCCACATTGTTCAGGGCCAATTCCCCGGACTTTGTGAGTGCGGGGACACCATTACACGCGTGCACTACATATAGGTCACTACCTATATGTAGCTTCACCATAGTAACTCCGAATATGGCCATGTAACATGTCTATGATCATGGAATTGCCCCCTCTATACCATCCTGGCATAGTTGGCACAATCCCATGATCCCAGTGGTCTGTAGCACAGACCCTGGTACTGCCAAACTGCCTTTCCCGGGGTTTCACTGCAGCTGCTGCTGCTGCCAACCCCTCAGACAGGCTTCTGCCCTCCTGGGGCCCAGCCAGGCCTGGCTCAGGATGGCAGAACAAAGGACTTCCTCTGAGAGAGGGTGTTACACCCTCTCCCTTTGGAAAATGGTGTGAAGGCAGGGGAGGAGTAGCCTCCCCCAACCTCTGGAAATGCTTTCATGGGCACATTTGGTGCCCATTTCTGCATAAGCCAGTCTACACCGGTTCAGGGACCCCTTAGCCCTGCTCTGGCGTGAAACTGGACAAAGGAAAGGGGAGTGACCACTCCCCTGACCTGTACCTCCCCTGGGAGGTGCCCAGAGCTCCTCCAGTGTGCTCCAGACCTCTGCCATCTTGGAAACAGAGGTGCTGCTGGCACACTGGACTGCTCTGAGTGGCCAGTGCCATCAGGTGACGTCAGAGACTCCTCCTGATAGGCTCCTTCAGGTGTTGCTAGCCTATCCTATCTCCTAGGTAGCCAAACCCTCTTTTCTGGCTATTTAGGGTCTCTGTCTCTTGGGATTCCTTAGATAACGAATGCAAGAGCTCATCCGAGTTCCTCTGCATCTCTCTCTTCACCTTCTGCCAAGGAATCGACTGCTGACCGCGCTGGAAGCCTGCAAAACTGCAACATAGTAGCAAAGACGACTACTGCAACTCTGTAACGCTGATCCTGCCGCCTTCTCGACTGTTTTCCTGGTGGTGCATGCTGTGGGGGTAGTCTGTCTCCTCTCTGCACTAGAAGCTCCGAAGAAATCTCCCGTGGGTCGACGGAATCGTCCCCCTGCAACCGCAGGCACCAAAGAACTGCATCACTGGTACCTTGGGTCTCCTCTCAGCACGACGAGCGAGGTCCCTTGAATCCAGCAACTCTGTCCAAGTGACTCCCACAGTCCAGTGACTCTTCAGTCCAAGTTTGGTGGAGGTAAGTCCTAGCCTCCCCACGCCAGACTGCATTGTTGGAAACCGCAACTTTTGCAGCTACTCCGGCCTCCGTGCACTTCCGGCGGAAATCCTTTGTGCACAGTCCAGCCTGGGTCCACGGCACTCTAACCTGCATTGCACGACCTCCTAAGTTGTTCTCCGGCGATGTGGGACTCCTTTGTGCGACTTTGGTGAGCACCGTTTCATGCATCCTTGTAGTGCCTGTTTCTGGCACTTCTCCGGGTGCTGCCTGCTGCTGAGAGAGCTCCTTGTCTTGCTCGACGTCCCCTCTGTCCCCTGACGCAATTTGCGACATCCTGGTCCCTCCTGGGCCACAGCAGCATCCAAAAACCCTTACCGCACGATTTGCAGTTAGCAAGGCTTATTGGCGGTCTTTCGGCAGAAAAATACTTCTGCACAACTCTCCACGGCGTGAGGGATCTGTCCTCCAAAGGGGAAGTCTCTAGCCCTTGTCGTTCTTGCAGAAACCTACACTTCTACTGTCCAGTAGCAGCTCCTTTGCACCCACAGCTGGCATTTCCTGGGCATCTGCCCATCTCCGACTTGCTTGTGACTTTTGGACTTGGTCCCCTTGTTCCACAGGTACCCTCGACTGGAAATCCATCGTTGTTGCATTATTGGTTTGTGTCTTTCCTGCAGAATTCCCCTATCACGACTTCTATGTCCTTTGGGGAACTTTAGTGCACTTTGCACTCACTTTTCAGGGTCTTGGGGTGGGCTATTTTTTTAACCCTTACTATTTTCTAATAGTCCCAGCGACCCTCTACAAGGTCACATAGGTTTGGGGTCCATTCGTGGTTCGCATTCCACTTTTGGAGTATATGGTTTGTGTTGCCCCTATCCCTATGTGTCTCCATTGCATCCTATTGTAACTATACATTGTTTGCACTGTTTTCTAATACTATTACTGCATATTTTGGTATTGTGTACATATAACTTGTGTATATTTGTTATCCTCATACTGAGGGTACTCACTGAGATACTTTTGGCATATTGTCATAAAAATAAAGTACCTTTATTTTTAGTATATCTGTGTATTGTGTTTTCTTATGATATTGTGCATATGACACTAAGGGGGTTATTCTAACTTTGGAGGAGTGTTAATCCGTCCCAAAAGTGACGGTAAAGTGACGGATATACCACCAGCCGTATTACGAGTTCCATAGGATATAATGGACTCTTAATACGGCTGGTGGTAAATCCGTCACTTTTCCGTCACTTTTGGGACGGATTAACACCTCCTCCAAAGTTAGAATAACCCCCTAAGTGGTACTGTAGGAGCTTCACTCGTCTCCTAGTTCAGCCTAAGCTGCTCTGCTAAGCTACCATTATCTATCAGCCTATGCTGCTAGACACCCTATACACTAATAAGGGATAACTGGGCCTGGTGCAAGGTGCAAGTACCCCTAGGTACTCACTACAAGCCAGCCCAGCCTCCTACATTGGTTGTGCAGCGGTGGGATAAGTGCTTTGAGACTACTTACCACTCTTGTCACTGTACTTTTCATAAGAGAAAAATATACAAAACAAGTTCAGTGTATGTACACATAACTAAAAAGTTTTTGCATTTCCTCTTTTCACTCTTTTCTAAAGTGCTGAAAAGTACTTCTAAACTTTCAAAAAGTTCTAAAAAGTTTTAAAAGTTTTTTTCTGCCTTTCTAAAAGCTATAAAAACTTTTTCTCACTTTTTCTATCACTTTAACTCTCTCTAAAAATGTCTGGCACAGGCCAAAATGTTGATCTGTCCAAACTTGCATATGATCACCTTAGCTGGAAAGGAGCAAGGAGTCTCTGCATAGAGAGAGGTTTGAGTGTAGGGAAGAATCCTTCCTTGGAATTATTGCTTAACATGCTTAGAGAACAAGATAAGGCCACAAGGGCCCCATCTGTTGAAAAAGCAGCTAATGGTTCCCAATCTGATCCAGGGACTCCCCTAGAAAAAGATTCAGGAAAGAAACTTCCTATCCTGCCCATTACTAGACAGTCTAGCATAGTTGGTACAGATGCTGGGTCACATCATACAGTTGATGTGCTCTCACATTACACTGTTAGCCAAGCTGTTAGGGTGCCTTCTGTAAGGGACAGGTCTCCTTCTGTCCATTCTCACCATACTTCTGTGTCTAGGAATGTCCCTCCCACCCACCCTGATGACAGATTGTTAGAAAGGGAGCTCAATAGATTGAGAGTGGAACAAACCAGACTGAAGCTCAAAAAGCAACAGCTGGATTTGGATAGACAGTCCTTAGAAGTAGAGAAGGAGAGACAGAAACTGGGTTTAGAATCCCATGGTGGCAGCAGCAGTATTCCCAATAGCCATCCTGCAAAAGAGCATGATTCTAGGAATCTGCACAAGATAGTTCCCCCTTATAAGGAGGGGGATGACATTAACAAGTGGTTTGCTGCACTTGAGAGGGCCTGTGTTGTACAGGATGTCCCTCAAAGGCAGTGGGCTGCTATCCTATGGCTATCATTTAGTGGAAAGGGTAGGGATAGGCTCCTTACTGTGAAAGAAAGTGATGCCAATAATTTTACAGTTCTTAAGAATGCACTCCTGGATGGTTATGGCTTAACCACTGAACAATACACGATACAGTTCAGAGAGACCAAAAAGGAGTCTTCAAAAGACTGGGTTGATTTCATTGACCATTCAGTGAAGGCCTTGGAGGGGTGGTTACATGGCAGTAAAGTTACTGATTATGACAGCCTGTATAACTTGATCCTGAGAGAGCATATTCTTAATAATTGTGTGTCTGATTTGTTGCACCAGTACTTGGTGGACTCTGATCTGACCTCTCCCCAAGAATTGGGAAAGAAGGCAGACAAATGGGTCAGAACAAGGGTGAACAGAAAAGTTCATACAGGGGGTGACAAAGATGGAAATAAGAAGAAAGATGGTGAAAAATCTCAAGATAAGCATGGGGATAAGGGTAAAACCAAAGATCCCATTTCAAATCTTAAACACTCTTCAGAGGGTGGGGATAAAACAAATTCTTCCTCTTCTTCTCAACCTGCACACATTAAAAAGCCTTGGTGCTTTGTGTGTAAAAACAGAGGCCATAGGCCAGGGGATAAGTCCTGTCCAGGTAAACCCCCTGAGCCTACCACCACTAATACATCAAGCTCTAGTGCCCCTAGCAGTAGTGGTACTAGTGGTGGGACTGCTGGCAACAGTCAAGCAAAGGGTGTAGTTGGGTTCACTTATGGGTCCATCATAGAAACTGGGGTAGTCTTTCCCAAGACAGTTTCTGTCACACCTAGTGGCATTGGCCTTGCCACACTGGCTGCTTGTCCCCTTACAATGGATAAGTACAGGCAGACAGTTTCAATAAATGGTGTTGAGGCCTTGGCCTACAGGGACACAGGTGCCAGTATCACTTTGGTGACTGAAAACCTAGTGCCTCCTGAACAACACATCATTGGACAACAGTATAAGATTATTGATGTCCATAACTCCACTAAGTTTCGTCCCTTAGCTATAATTCAGTTTAGTTGGGGTGGAGTTACTGGCCCTAAGCAGGTGGTGGTATCACCTAGCTTACCTGTAGACTGTCTCTTAGGTAATGACCTAGAGGCCTCAGGTTGGGCTGATGTAGAGTTTTATGCCCATGCAGCCATGCTGGGCATCCCTGAGGAATTGTTCCCTCTCATTTCTACTGAAATGAAAAAGCAAAGGAGAGAAGGCCTGAAAACTCAGGATCCCTCTCCATCAACAGGTAAAAAGGGTATCACAGTATCCCCTAACCACCCTGCCATTCAGGATACCATTCCTGTGGTGGGAGAAACCTCTCCTGGGGTGGCACCTGTTCCAAGGGAAGCATCAGCTGGCAAAGCTGTACTCCCTGAGGTAGAAGTACCTCTCTGTGGGATAACTAACATTGGTGACAAAAAGAGCACCATTTTAGTTAACATGGAGCATCCCTCCAACCCTCCCAGAGAAACTTTAGTGCAGAAACTCTGCACTGCCTCACAACACTTAGGACAGCATCCCTGCCCTAGTGTGGAGCTGATAGGACAGCATCCCTGCCCTGCTCCAACCCAAGAGAAACAGCATCCCTGTTCTCTCTTCCAGCCATATGGACAAAGTTTTTGCCCAGCTATGGCTTTTCTGAGACAGCATCCCTGTCTGGCATTTCCATCACTACAAATAGGTTCAGTGGACAATTTCCACTGCTCTAAACTGAAACTTACTGATAGAAACTCTGAAAATACATCTTCACATTGTTGCTTAGCTAAAAAACTTCAAACAGGGTGGTTTACATCCCCACAGAGAAGTAACCATATAGTGGATGATAAAGGGAGTAACCAGTCTATTGCAGAGCTACTCTCTACTTATCACCACTTAGACAATAAAGTCTCAACTGGCCAAGGTTAGCCTTATTGTCCTTCGTTTGGGGAGGGGGGTTGTGTGAGAAAGTAGCCTCTTTCTAGCCTTGTTACCCCCACTTTGGGCCTGTTTGTGAGTGTATGTCAGAGTGTTTTCACTGTCTCACTGGTATCCTGCTTGCCAGGGCCCAATGCTCCTAGTGAAAACCCTATGTTTTCAGTATGTTTGTTATGTGTCACTGGGACCCTGCTAGTCAGGACCCCAGTGCTCATAAGTTTGTGACCTAAAGGTATGTGTTCCCTGTGTGATGCCTAACTGTCTCACTAAGGCTCTGCTAACCAGAACCTCAGTGGTTATGCTCTCTCTTTACAAATTGTCACTAACAGGCTAGTGACCAATCTTACCAATTTACATTGGCTTACTGGAACAACCTTATAATTCCCTAGTATATGGTACTGAGGTACCCAGGGTATTGGGGTTCCAGGAGATCCCTATGGGCTGCAGCATTTCATTTGCCACCCATAGGGAGCTCTGACAATTCTTACACAAGCCTGCCACTGCAGCCTGAGTGAAATAACGTCCATGTTATTTCACAGCCATTTTACACTGCACTTAAGTAACTTATAAGTCACCTATATGTCTAACCTTTACCTGGTAAAGGTTGGGTGCTAAGTTACTTAGTGTGTGGGCACCCTGGCACTAGCCAAGGTGCCCCCACATTGTTCAGGGCCAATTCCACGGACTTTGTGAGTGCGGGGACACCATTACACGCGTGCACTACATATAGGTCACTACCTATATGTAGCTTCACCATGGTAACTCCGAATATGGCCATGTAACATGTCTATGATCATGGAATTGCCCCCTCTATACCATCCTGGCATAGGTGGCACAATCCCATGATCCCAGTGGTCTGTAGCACAGACCCTGGTACTGCCAAACTGCCTTTCCCGGGGTTTCACTGCAGCTGCTGCTGCTGCCAACCCCTCAGACAGGCTTCTGTCCTCCTGGGGCCCAGCCAGGCCTGGCCCAGGATGGCAGAACAAAGGACTTCCTCTGAGAGAGGGTGTTACACCCTCTCCCTTTGGAAAATGGTGTGAAGGCAGGGGAGGAGTAGCCTCCCCCAGCCTCTGGAAATGCTTTCATGGGCACATTTGGTGTCCATTTCTGCATAAGCCAGTCTACACCGGTTCAGGGACCCCTTAGCCCTGCTCTGGCGCGAAACTGGACAAAGGAAAGGGGAGTGACCACTCCCCTGTACCTCCCCTGGGAGGTGCCCAGAGCTCCTCCAGTGTGCTCCAGACCTCTGCCATCTTGGAAACAGAGGTGCTGCTGGCACACTGGACTGCTCTGAGTGGCCAGTGCCATCAGGTGACGTCAGAGACTCCTCCTGATAGGCTCCTTCAGGTGTTGCTAGCCTATCCTATCTCCTAGGTAGCCAAACCCTCTTTTCTGGCTATTTAGGGTCTTTGTCTCTTGGGATTCCTTAGATAACGAATGCAAGAGCTCATCCGAGTTCCTCTGCATCTCTCTCTTCACCTTCTGCCAAGGAATCGACTGCTGACCGCGCTGGAAGCCTGCAAAACTGCAACATAGTAGCAAAGACGACTACTGCAACTCTGTAACGCTGATCCTGCCGCCTTCTCGACTGTTTTCCTGGTGGTGCATGCTGTGGGGGTAGTCTGCCTCCTCTCTGCACTAGAAGCTCCGAAGAAATCTCCCGTGGGTCGACGGAATCGTCCCCCTGCAACCGCAGGCACCAAAGAACTGCATCACCGGTACCTTGGGTCTCCTCTCAGCACGACGAGCGAGGTCCCTTGAATCCAGCAACTCTGTCCAAGTGACTCCCACAGTCCAGTGACTCTTCAGTCCAAGTTTGGTGGAGGTAAGTCCTTGCCTCCCCACGCCAGACTGCATTGTTGGAAACCGCGACTTTTGCAGCTACTCCGGCCTCCGTGCACTTCCGGCGGAAATCCTTTGTGCACAGTCCAGCCTGGGTCCACGGCACTCTAACCTGCATTGCACGACCTCCTAAGTTGTTCTCCGGCGATGTGGGACTCCTTTGTGCGACTTCGGGTGAGCACTGTTTCACGCATCCTTGTAGTGCCTGTTTCTGGCACTTCTCCGGGTGCTGCCTGCTGCTGAGAGGGCTCCTTGTCTTGCTCGACGTCCCCTCTGTCCCCTGACGCAATTTGCGACATCCTGGTCTCTCCTGGGCCACAGCAGCATCCAAAAACCCTTACCGCACGATTTGCAGCTAGCAAGGCTTGTTGGCGGTCTTTCGGCGGGAAAACACTTCTGCACAACTCTCCACGGCGTGAGGGATCTGTCCTCCAAAGGGGAAGTCTCTAGCCCTTGTCGTTCTTGCAGAAACCTACGCTTCTACTGTCCAGTAGCAGCTCCTTTGCACCCACAGCTGGCATTTCCTGGGCATCTGCCCATCTCCGACTTGCTTGTGACTTTTGGACTTGGTCCCCTTGTTCCACAGGTACCCTCGACTGGAAATCCATTGTTGTTGCATTGTTGGTTTGTGTCTTTCCTGCAGAATTCCCCTATCACGACTTCTATGTCCTTTGGGGAACTTTAGTGCACTTTGCACTCACTTTTCAGGGTCTTGGGGTGGGCTATTTTTCTAACCCTTACTATTTTCTAATAGTCCCAGCGACCCTCTACAAGGTCACATAGGTTTGGGGTCCATTCGTGGTTCGCATTCCACTTTTGGAGTATATGGTTTGTGTTGCCCCTATCCCTATGTGTCTCCATTGCATCCTATTGTAACTATACATTGTTTGCACTGTTTTCTAATACTATTACTGCATATTTTGGTATTGTGTACATATAACTTGTGTATATTTGCTATCCTCATACTGAGGGTACTCACTGAGATACTTTTGGCATATTGTCATAAAAATAAAGTACCTTTATTTTTAGTATATCTGTGTATTGTGTTTTCTTATGATATTGTGCATATGACACTAAGTGGTACTGTAGGAGCTTCACTCGTCTCCTAGTTCAGCCTAAGCTGCTCTGCTAAGCTACCATTATCTATCAGCCTATGCTGCTAGACACCCTATACACTAATAAGGGATAACTGGGCCTGGTGCAAGGTGCAAGTACCCCTAGGTACTCACTACAAGCCAGCCCAGCCTCCTACAACAAGTTCTCTTTTAGGCCCTGTCAGACACGAATGGAGAAAGAACCCTGCTCTGTCAGCACTCCACACACTCTGATGACCTACCATCAGGCAGGTCTTGCAGCCACTCAGTACAGAGTCATTGCTCTTCATGTAAATAAGCTTATCAAGTATTTTTCTTCTTCAGCACACTTAAATGGCACATATTTCGTTAGGCATTTAGCTTTCAACCTAACCCCACCTTAACCTCTGGAGTTCATTGCATTTAGTAAATATGGTGTTATTATCTGTTCACTGGATGTGGAACTTGCATTCTCACGTTCTGTACATATTTCAAACTTCTTTTTATATTTCCTCATTAATAATAAACAGCATTGCTATTTTTCTCTATTCAAAGTCAAATACAGACACAAGTATAATCGTTTTATGCTATAACTGATCTTTTACTGACTCAAATACTTCCTAATTATATACCTCTCTTTGCCCAAATAGGCTGCTTCAAGTCAGGTGAGCCTGACCCGGCCATTGGTAACCTAAGGCATTCTCAGCAGCTGTGTCATCTCAAACGTTGAGAGCCTGAAAGGACAAAGGACCTCATTATGAGTTTGGCAGTTGGTCACCAGACCACCACATTGGTGGTCCTAAAAAGACCGCCATGCTGGAAGTCTTTTAGACCGCCCTATAACGAGTTACACAGGCAGGACCGCCCACCACCAAGCAAAAATGCCAGACCACCAGCGGTGCTGAGGCCTGGAAATAGGCGGTCCGACCTCCAGTGCTGTCAGCACTGTGACCAACCATCTAGCATATTACAAGCACTTAGTCGCCTTGGTGCACCCTCATTGCGGTCAGCCAATGCCGGTCCGAACCACGGAGGTTCGCAGTCAGCAAAGTAATAGACAACTGCACATTGGATACATTTGAAAACACCACAGCTGACACACATTGCCACAGTGGACACACCTGCAAAGGACACTATAAAACACACCCCTTCACAGACCCCAGTCCTTTGCATTTTCAGTGCAAAACACAGAAGCCAGAATACCTCATGTCCAAAACACTGCATAGATTAGGCACCCCCTTCTTCACCATCCCATATAACTCCCTGCACACACTTTTGTTCATTCACCCCCTTTTGCACTTCCCCTGTAGAGTAAGTCCCTGTCACCCATTTTTTTTTATATTCGACCATGTCACGGACAAAAAAATCTACATTTTTCAGAAGATTTTTCAGAAGATGAGTTAAGTGTCATGGTGGATAAAATAATGAGTAGAGCCACAATTGCTTGGAGCACAAATCCAGCACACTCCTCCCAGTAGGAAACTCGCAAGGTGGGACAAGATTTTCGACAGAGTTAATGCTGTAGGCACCACCCTGCACACAAAGGAGGGCATCAGGAAGAGGTGAAACAACCTCAGGGGGGAGGTCTGTTCCCTGGTTCTTAGGCACCAGCTAGTGGCCAAGAAGACTGATGGTGGCCCTCCCAGTGCCCCATTACATCTCCTTCCCTAGGAGATGAAGGTCTTGGCCTTCCTGCATACTGAGGGCTTGACAGGAATCCCTGGGGGAATGCAGTCTGGTAAGTTACAACACAAAAATATGTCACCAAAATGCCATGTCATGCATGCTCACAGCTCACCTTTACCCAGTTTCTTGTTCATGTACCCCACCAACATTCAATACTGAGAGTATCTGAGTGTAAACACTGCAAATCTGTATTGTTGACCCAACAGCACAGATACTAAGCTACTAAGCCATTGGTCCAAATGGAGCCTGTTAAGTCTTTCAATATACAAAATTAATCCCAGGACTCATGGTGTGTATCAACAGGTAAATGTATGACCAAACCTAAATGTAATCTACACATTTGTGTGGTGTGTGTACTAGAGAGAGTGACCAGACTGCAACTCCCAGGAGGCTCTGTCTCACTAACTCCAAATATCAGCCCAGTGGTCACTTGTCCAAATACCCCTATTTGTCAACTCTCAATTGAAGCTTACTAACCTGGAAGGAGAACATTTGTCAAGTGTGGGAAGTAGAGGGAGTGACCTGACTGCTAAGGCTGGGAAGGCTCTGTGTCTGTAAATACACTCACCAGCCCAGTGTTCTCTTGTCCAAATACCATTGTTTGGTAAGCCACAAATGAAGTGTACTCGCCTGGGGAGATTACATTTGTACAGTTTGTGTAGTAACGGAGTGATATGACTGCTGAGGCCAGGAGGCTCTTCTATTGTTACTCCACTCACTAGCCCAGTGTTCTCTTGTCCAAGTACCATTGTTTGATTAACCACACATGACGTGTACTCACCTGGGAGGATACTATTGGTCAAGTGTGTGAAGTAAAGGGAATAACCTGACTGCAGATTCCAGGAAGTACCGTTTCTCTGACTCCAAACACCACACCAGTGTTCACTTGTCCATGTACTCCTGTTTCGCAAGTCTCAATTGAAGTGTACTCACCTGGGGGTATACATGTGCTAAGTGTTGGGAAGTAGAGGAAGTGACATGACTGAAGAGCCCAATAGGCCCCGTAACTCTAAATCTAAACACCAGCACAGTGGCTACATGTACCGATACCCTTGTTTGTCAACTCTCAAATGAAGTATTTTCACCTGGGAGTGATATTGCACAGATCATGCCCAAGTCACAGACATAACTATCAACATAGCTCCATCTTGACTTGCTAACCCAAAATGAAATACTGGAGGACAGGAATGACACCTTAAACACTGTGTATGACAAGTATTCATAAGGCCTCAACATACATCATCAGATTCTGACATTGCATACACACAATCAGGACAGACATGACTTACCAACCAGTGCATTTCTGACACCAGCTGGCATCTGATGCTTTTCTACATTATGAAAGAATCATGGATTGAACCTGGATAATGGGCACAGGCACGTGAGATGTAGAGATCTGCCAAACAGACAACTTGCACGGTGAGGAAATGGAAGTTCTTTCTGTTGCGATAGACGTGTTCAGTGGCCTGTGGTGGCACCAAGCCAACATATGTGCCATCAATGGTCCCCACCACATGTGGGAGGTGGGCAAATCCATAAAAGTCAGCCTTCACATTGGCTAAATCCTCATGTCGGGGGAACCTGACATAGCTGTCAATGTGTTTCAACATTGCTGAGAGGAAATCCTTCAAACACCATACTGAACATAGGTTGGGACATACCAGCAGATAGGGACACTGTATGTTGGAAGGACCCTGTGGCCAGGAAGTGCAATACTGACATGACTTGTACAATGGGTGGTATGCCGGCTGGATAACTAATAGCTGGCATCAGATCTGACTTCAACTGATGGAAAATGTCCACTATTGTGTGCCTATTCAGATGGTTGAGCTGGATGACATGGTACTACACAAGAGTCACATGTGACACCCATGGTGTTCAAAACATGTAAAATATGCACACAATTGCCCCTCGAGTTGTAACTGTATATTCCGACCGCCAAAAAAAAACATTGGCGGTGGTAGCCCATGCACAGCTGGTAAATGCCATCTGTGCCCTGCAACAAACTACAATGGTGATTGAGTAGAAGGACCTACATGACAAGACAGAATAAGGATGTTTGTGCTGAAGCTAAACATATATTGAAGGGGTGACACAGTTTATAAAGCCAAATACAACATTTCAGTCCACCAAAATGGTGGATGCCTGACCTACACCACTGGACATTAGGAACTGCCTGCAACTCCCAATGGAAGTCTTCATGGCAGTAGGCGGTTGCTACCACAGCAGACACAGTCATAGGCTAATGTTGTTGCCAGTGGTGGCAGCGGGCCAATGGCTATGTTGGCCAGCAGTGACAACAGCGTATGTGGCAGATGTGACCTCCATGTTGTGCAGATTCACTCACTTGACTCCTGACACTGCTGCCAGCAACACCTCCATGACCTGTGAAGCTGTGTGCCACCTCTGGGAGCAATCATGCCACATCCATCAGTTTGTAGGGCCCCTGCCTTCACTCCAGAGAAGTTGAAGAGGCTAGTTGATGAGGTCCTACCTTTGTATGGACAGCTCTGTGGCTCACAAGAGTAGCAGGTAAGGATTTCATAGGCAAAAGTAATACTTTTCGACACCATCCTTTCCCTCCTGAACGGCTACAATGTGCCCCTGTGTGCCAGTTAGACTTCTTGTGTGCCTGTTGTTGCAGTCTGGTTGGCATCAATGGGATGTACATGGTGCAGGTATTGGTTGGCAGTAACATATGTTAAGTTCAGTCACATTGTGTTGTGTGAGGTTTTTGGGGACCTAGATCCTCCTTGTGTTGTATGCACATAACTAGGTAAGGAGACTTTACTGCCATCCAATTACATCTTTTTCTTTACGATGTTTGCAAATGTCAGACAACATGTATGTTCTTGACAGCATGATCTGTGTGTGCATTTTGTATGCGTGATTTGAGGATCTTGTAAGCAATGTGGATAGCACCACAGATCTTTCACCCTACATCTGGCCTTGACAAACTGTAGTCTGGCTCACTCTGCCCTTCAGGTTGCCACACATACATGCCAAATTGCTGTTGCCCACACGATGTACTATCTTGCATGAAAGTGATGGAAATGGAGTGCCATGTGGGTTCTGTATGATCAGCCTTCAGAGACCAGGGCCTATCAAGTGTATCTCCAAGTATGGGACATAGTCAAGGCTGTGGTAGTGTCATTGTGGCAATGCAATTGTGGTACCGTGCCCACACCTGTGACACCAGTAGATTTGTCATGTGGGCAATATGATGGTCTATTGACAACACTTGCCCTGAATGCCTCAGTCTATTGACTAGATTAGGAACGTAGTGGCGTATTGAGGTAAATCCATAAACCAGTCCATATGTGCATTTTGCATCAGAGTCAGTGTGTGTCTTTGACTCATGACAGGTCCCTTACTACCACAGCTCTGTGGTCACTTTCACAGAAGTCATATTTGTCCTGTGCAGGCTTAGTGCACTGATGATAGACCCACAGTGTAGACAGTGTGTTGATTCCTGGGAGGCCATGAAATGTGACTCAGTATCCTGGTCACATTGCAGAAATTGTACAATGCATACCTTTGTATGTTGAATGCCATATCTGTGGGATAGACACATGTCTAAAAGAGTGTTCTGTGGTACGGGTACATACCACATAACCCACTCCCTGAAGTGGCATGGATCTGGATTTGGAAGGCCACATGTCCACACATGCACAAAGAAGACACTTTCTGTACCCACCATGCCAGCCCCAGTAGTGTCACTCAAGTTTAAGGGTGGCGTTTGTACCATGGCAGTTGCCTGTAGGGGCTGTATGCAGTGAGTCAATCTCACAGAGTGTGAATATTTTGGTCCAGTCAGGCCTCAGGAGTTTTCCCTTCAGAAGCCACATATGCGCGTAGTGTTTCATTGTGACTCACATCACAGTACATGTTGCTGGAGCATGGACTACCTGATGTCATAGGCTTGCTAAATCATTGTAGGCCATGAGCAGGGTTGTGGGTTAGTCTGCAGAGGGATACAAAAGTGTCTAGTCATGTCCCTGTACTAATTGAGTTGTGTGCTTTACAGTTGTGGTGTGTTAACAAATTGACATTTCTAGCTTGGTTTTACTGACGTGTGTGACTCAACTATTGTGCCAAAACTTGTGATTGTAATCTCTTGATTTGTCTCTTGCATCCATGCAGGTCAACACCCATCTGAAGAAGGGGATATTGAGAGCCGTTGCCTGGAAGGGGTGGACCTTGGGGCTCCACAGCCAGCGGAGCGCCCACTGTCGCAAGAGGTGGGAGGACCTGCGACACTGAGTCTGGAAGATCACGACAGTCCAGCTGGGGCTGTCCACCCAACATGGGCTGGGTGCACATTGGACCATGACCCCCCTAATGTTACGCATCCTGGCAGTGGAGTACCCAGACCTTGATGGGCGTTTGAGGGGATCACAGCAGGCACAACGGGTGAGTACTGGGATAATCCTGCCTGTCACATTGCCATGTTAATGTTTTAGCTTCTGACATCTCCCTCTGATGATTAGGGATGTGCCATCTGTGAAACAGAAGAAGAGTGACCGTTTCTGTAGATATGTATTGTAGTGCATGCTGATGTGCCCTGCCTATTGTCCCAGGGACCTAGGGCACAACTGTGTCCAATCCACAAACAATGTGCTCTGCATGGCCAATATATGGCTGTGCACATTGATCAATCAAGTACCGTTTGTTGTTGTATTGGTTGTAAATTTTATACAACAGACCACTACTCCTCAGTGTTACAGGCCAAAGTAAAGGAAGTGATGGATCACTGTCCTCAGCCATGTGTCTGATTAAATGAGTATATTGGCATCTGCCACCCAGAGGCTATTTGTCTTCAGCATGTGATGGGTGCTGGTGCCTCATTACTGACTGTAATGTGAAGATGGCAATCATACTTGTGACAGAGCATACATTTATCTTTGGATGCAGCTACAGATCAATGCCTTCCCTTGTAAATGGGGAATGTCCATGGACATGATTTGTGTGCCATCACTGTTGCCAGCATTCCTTGTGCCTACATGTTTGGATGTGTCTCTTTCTGTTTTGACAAAATGTGTACGCTGCTGTTTCATGCATGGTTTACCTGTGTACATGGGATGATTCCTTTATTACCTCACATATATGTGCATGAAAACCTGTGTTTGGAATGTAACATTTGCAATGGGAGAACATTTCATGCAGTGCCAAAGACAGGAGTGTGTCACCATTGATTGTTGGCTCACACATACCCTCAGCCATCACTGTATGTCATTTGGCATGTATAACTGCAGTACCAATGAGGGACAAGATGCGTATGACTAGATTTAACTTTTTTGCCACAATCTGCATTTCCAGTCCATTGATGTGACATCATGTAGCAAAGTGCACTGCATAGTTGTAATGGGGAAGGTTTTTTTATCTGACTGTTGGCATGCACCATAGAATGTCTTGCAGTTAGGTTGAAATCACATGTTTTTGGGTAGAACCATTCATCCACAGGCGTCTGGGTTTGCAGGACCAAAATGGAGACAGTGATGTAGCTTCACATTGGGCAACATGTTGAGGGCATCCTACAGGTACTTGCAAATATTGATGTCTCTGTGACATACAAAGGACCAATGTCTTCTACTGTTGCAATCAGAGTATATAATTGTAAGATGTGCTAGATATTAGTGGGGATTTCCATGGAACTTGCTGATTCAATGTGTAGTTGTTTTTAGGGACATATCTTCCAGAAGATTTGCACATGATGTCTATAGTGTACATTTCCATGCCAAATGTGTGGCCTATCAGAGCAACATTGGTACTACCTCCATGACTCCATTTTGACAATTTTCACTTGGTGATGTGTGCACTGTGGATATGTTTCCAGTGTGATATGAGTATTTCCATGTAACCTTCTCCAGGCTACTGTACTTTTGTCAGCAACATGGCATGTTCTGGGAGTATCATTTAAGTTGTTGTGGTATTGTGTATGTAACAAATAAATGTCTGCCCGATCTTGTGTGGAATCTGTGGTAATGGAGTTGACATTGGCCTAATAGTGTATGATAACAGGTAAGTGATGTATGCTTCATGAGGCTAAGCATTGAAGGTGACGTGGTCTCCTACTTGTACAATGGTTACTGTGATTCCATGCCTTCAGCCATACAATTGTAGTTGTCTGCAATTCTGATTTTCCTTTGGGCAACCGATGACAGTTCAGATGGCATGCATGCATATGAAATGATACATGTAGGGGCCACCTAGATGAAGTTTGCTGTGGGGACATACTTGACATCATGGTAATATTTGATAATCAGAGCTGTTGTTCAAGTGTGATCAGGGAAATGTGGTGACCTTATTTCTCTTTGTATTTTCAGCACCAACTCAGGGAAATGAAGGAGACAGGGCACAGCTGAGTGGGGAAGCATCTGGCCATGGGACCTCAGCTCAAGACACCACTGGCACAGAAGGACCCAGTGGACCAGAAGGTGAGGGGAGTGCCACGGAGGAGACCAGATCTACATCATCATCTTTTCTAACACTTTAATCTTATTGGCATTTCAAAGAAAAAAAGTTAGAACACATCTCGTATTCTCCAACCATTGCACTTAAATGGCAATTACAGTTATACATAGGTACATGACTCCAGTGTGTACTTATCATAGATTAGTTCGGTTAGACATAGTGCCTATGGGTTGGTACAGTGGAATCTATGGCCAGGGTAGGGTTGGGGTGATGTTGGTCATACCGGAAAGTGTTACGGACTGGTATGGCATCCGACCTATTTGTGCCAGATGTACGGAACTAAACAAACTTGAAACTGTAAACTTGCCCTTGAGGTGGACACTTCTAGGTGATCAAAGAATCAGTACTGTAGTTATGGTGTACCAAATATACAATACTGGTTATAGGAGCCATGGGGGGAAGTCAAGGGGAACGGGGGTACTGAGTACACAGCTGGTCAGTCACCTATGTCCTCAAGGTATTCACCCCATCATCTAGGACATCGTTTGATCTACATCATCATCATCGGATTCCTCCTCCAGTAGCCACCTCCTAGTGATGGAGGACTCGTCAGGATATACCGCTGTACCATCCTTGTCCGCCACCCCAAGTTCTATCACCACCCTCCCTGTTGCACCCCACCCAGTTAGCCATGCTTGCTCACCCAAGAGGGTGGACATCACCTTTGCTGCAGGCACCTACACCCCAGCCCCTCTTGCCCCTGCTGCCCTGAGTGAGGAGGCTATTGACCTACTGAGGAGTATCTCTGTGGGTCAGACTGCCATTGTGAATTCCATCCAGGCAATGGCTTGCCAACTTCATCAGACCATTGCTTTACCGGGAAGGCATTCATAGTGCCATGTCTGGTCTACAGACATCTTTTCAGGCTCTGGCCTCCTCACTGACAGCAGCAAGTCACTCCCCACCTTCCATCCCTCTCCACCTCCCTCTTCCCAATCCAAATTCCCCCATTCCCCTACCTATCCTAAGCAGGTCAGATCCGCATGCACTCACCTCAACACATAAAAGCAGCACACATAAGCACAAGCACCACAAAGCACACTAGCATGCAAACACCCAACTTATACCCACAAACACATCAGTCACCACCTCCCCAGAAACCCTCACCACCTCCACCGGCCCACGCACCACACCCACCATACCAGCAGACACTACCCCAACAGGCACACAGACATCCACCACACCCACCATACCCACAGACACCACCCCAACAGACACACAAATATCTACCACATCCACCATACCTGCAGACACCACCCCAACAGACACACACACATCCACCACTCTAAGCATACCTGCAGACACCACCCCAACAGACACACACACATCTACCACTCCATTACCCAGCACCTCCACTTCCCAGACCCTAAGACCTCCCAAGACATGCAAATGCCCACACTTACATATGCAACAGACCCCACTCAAACAGAAGCATATGTCACACACGAACACACATAGGACATCAACACTGACAAACCAGACAATCACTCCCTTGATCTCCAAATCACTAACTCCTTCTGATGACCGCCCCCATGTTCCTAAGGAAAGTTTTATGTTTGACCTTGCCTTTCCCCTGTTCCCTCCACCCCGTCCCAAATACAAGAGGCCCTGACCCACCTCCCAATTCCCTTCTACCTCCAAGTCCTCCCCTGTCACACCTGCCCCCCTGCATGTACCTACACCCCTCTCCCCAGAATAAGCCCACCCATTCTAGGAAAGAGTCCAACCCCCAAACCTAAAACCAAACCCACACATCCCAAATACACCCACCCCCCCACAAGGGTGATCCCTGAGGTGCCTGCCTGCCCACTCGATGCCCCTTCCTGTGGCAGTAAAAGGAGTCAATTGTTGGCACAGTACTGTGCAATGAAAGACAAATGGACTGGCCAATGCCTTGGACATTTGGCATCTGGTTGTTAATGAACCAAAACTGTTGTTATTGCGGGTATACATTTGTCCTGCAATTCCTTTTCTACTTTTATGTAGTTCCTGAGTAACTTGTGTTGTCTGCATACAGCTGTGTGTGTTTTTGTCTGATTGCTGATCTATTTGCTGTTGTTTGCAAAATCTGACTTAGTGGGCAGTGCTGGTGTCACCCAGGACAAAGGTAGATGTTGATTGTACAGCTATGTGCGTGTAAATGCAATTGTGGTATCATTGCATTGTGTATTACATCTTGTGCTGTCCAATGAGATCATAAATGGTGTTAGCCTTGTCCCCCCGAAATGGATTGTACATTCATCTCGTGTGGGAGCTCGAAATTTGTTTGTGCAGACATGGAGGGTGTTCAATTGTGCTAGCTTCCTTAGCATTTGACTGTGCATGTGTCCATTTTGCTGTGTGTACCTGTCAGCTACTTCATCTAGATGTATGTCCCATGCTGTTGCAGTTGTATGTGCTTTCTTGACTTGCACTTCCGCATTGTGCAGATGGGCATGTCAATTGGCTTTAGTATTGTTTGACCCTGAGATACCTGAAGGGCCCGTTCCTGTGCAAATTTTGTTTTAGGGACATGTGCAAAGTGTAATGTGTCCCAGGGCAACATCCTTCCCTGAGTGTTCCTGATGCCCCCGTCCCTATTGTGAAGGTATTGTGTGCATGGTGAGCTTTTTATATTTGTCTCTCTGTCTATTGTGCATCCAATTGTCCTTCCATTGTATTGCAACAAGGGTGATGGGTGGGTCCATTGCAGGGCTGGTTCATGGGATGGGTGTTTGTGTTCCATGACACATCCATACATATGTGTTTTGAATGTGACAACAGTACATGGCATGTGAGGAATGTAAGGATGTCAGTTGTATTTGTAGATATGATATAGCTGTATTGTTGCTGTTGTGTGACACAATGTTGTGTACACTTCACTGTCCCTGTGCCTGAGATGGTCAGACATGTGTTTTTGTGTAGTGTTGCGGTGCAGTGTGAGTGACCTGCCCAAAGGGGGCGTTTTGTGGCTGTGAGTGTGTCCTTCTTTGTGAATAACTCGGTCTGTGTACACAATGATACCTGTTCTTGGTGCTTGTACTATGACCCCATCTCATGTGGATGACGGCGCGACAATCTGTTGTTGACCGTAATGACACAGGTAGGTGTGCGTGCTTGTGGTCAGTTGCATCCCCTGCGGTGTGGATTTTGGACTCCTTTGATGATCAGCAGAGGCAACAGGACATGTGTGATGTACTCCATGGCGGCACTGGACGTGTAAGGCTGCCTGCAGGTGAATAGCTCTCTTTATACTGTCCGTTTCTGTGTGCTGTGGTGGTTGGACCGTCACAGTGGCAGAGTGCAACCTCATAATGAGTCCGGTAGAAACACAGGCTCCGCATGCCTGTCTGTGCTGCTTCAGGACAGCGGCTGTCTGTGCTGCCCGGCAGTGCCGGCAAGACAGCAGCTGTCTTTGCTCCATAAGCCTGCATTCCTCTTAACACAGTGGTCCAACCACCAGCCGATGAAAGTCAGGCCGCCGCCATGGACAGTCACAGGCTGCCAAACTCGTAATGAGGCCCTAAGTTGTGTTCCAGTTTGTATTGTCTGCAGCATACAGCAACAACCATTGCTAATGAAAAGGAAGCCCATGGCCAGTATTATCTGATAAAACATGGTTTGAGGAGGCCTGGTGCTATTATTTTGAGTGTGCTTTACTTCCCATAGAGCTTAAATATGAAAATTCTTAATTGGGCTTAGTAAATAAAAGGAGAGCACAGTTCAGGCTAAGTGTGTAGTTAAATGGAATTTGAAACACAAACATCACTACATACATAGCCAAACATTTAAAAAATAACCCCTCACAGTTGGTAACCACACATTCACTCACAGACTCCACATACATGCACAGGAAAAGCCCCTCACAAACATCAACTGGTTCCACAGCAATTTTCAGACAGCAAGCAATGTACCAACAAATCAACATTCAAGCATGTTCACACAAAATCACACACACCTTTCAACCTTCCTTGAGATACAGACTTGAAAAGAAAGCAGAATATTCACCCAGTATATCTGTCTAGTGGATATGATTCTATTGCTCTACATGGTCAGATATTTGTATAAGGACTGGAACATGCTAGGTAGAACATGCCACTCCTGCTACACTTACTATAAGGTTTTATACCTATCAGAGATTAGATGGATGAACAGTCTTGTCATTGGCTAGAAAACCATCACACCTGAGGAAGGGCATTCCACCACAACACTACAAAGTCAGTTTGGCTTGAACACTCTAAACTTAGTGGTTAGAAATAGCATCACTGTACTATGCCTCTAGATGGCGTTTATTTAATTTTTGTTTCATTAATTATATTTGATGTAGCATAGAACTTAACCATAGACCAAAGAAGAACTGTTCGAACCAAGGAAAAGATTGTACATTCAGCCATAGCAAGAGAAAGCATTTAATATAACTCTTTGGGATCCCAGATATTGACTTTGGATTTTGTCAGTTTGTTCCATTTCTGGCTGGTTCTAGATGAACCCTTAATCCCTACATCATTTGGTATTCATAACCTGTGTTAGACCCTGACACCACCGTTCTTAATGCCCCTATTTTTCCTTAAAGGCACCATATCCAGAAAAATGTCTCTTACTCTACCCCACACCTTTCATTCTCTCCATGTATTCAATCTGATCTCTTAGGCCTCTTCCTTTGTCTCTGTGCCCCCTCCTAATATGTTCTACACCATTAGAATTCATGCATGCTCTTTGTGGACTGCCCTTTCTCCACACCTCACTTCCTCGTGCCATCCCTGTCAGTTTTTGGGCCATTTTGCCACACATCCCTTTCTTAGTATTCTTTGGGCACTCCCTGGCAATGCCTCTTATGAGCCCTTCGGGTCCATGATCCAAATTGGCTGTTTTTTCCCAACCGCTGTCCTTTCTCTCATCCTGTTTCATAGGTCACCTTGCCAAACGTCTGTGCCCTTCCTTGTTTTCATAGATACTGAGGGTCCATATACGTTACGTACTCCCTTTTGCTCTTTGCAGACCACTTCTGGGTAGACTACATGAACATAAGATCCACAAATACAAATCCTATCCTGAGCAAAGAGTATTTCTCTATATTTCATATAAACTGCTCCTGGGAGTACCTAACAAATATCTCTCCATGATACACAATAACGTACTGTTTTCTGTGTGAGCCTTGCATCTACCTTTCTTTGGAAGTGAATAACTCTAGGTTACTGGTAATTTCCATGTGGCTTTTACTTCTCTTAGAGACTGGGTAAGTAAGTCTCTATGTTTCATTAAAAGCAGTCTGGCTGATCCTTCAAAATACTTTACTGCAAATTGAGTAACTTTCCCAGTGTAATGTAAATCACATCTACGTAGAGCACACCACTGCTCTCCTAGAAATTAACAGTGGGATGGACATCATAGTTTTCCTTAGAAACAGAGCATCTTTTTATATTCATTTTAAACCACATCTAGGGGAATATCACAAATATTTTCAAAATAAATTAATTACTGTTGTTCCTTCTATTTCACAATAGGTGTAGGGCCTACAAAGTTTCATGTATACTTTGCAATCTACTGATCTGGATGACACATGAATAGAAAACAAACAGATGATTTTCAATATGGAACGAGATAGAGATAACTGCAATGGAGTAAAATAAAGGTTTAAAAAAATAAAAGGAGGCAATTAAGAAGAGGCATGGAAAAAGGAAAATGTCCATCATTCAATTTCAATGCAAATAGACTAAGGAGGTGTCTTGATCCAAACACAGTTCCAGTCATAAGGGTTGTTTCACACAGACTGTTGGAAGTTGTTTTTTGGAAAGCATGAGAGTTGGGTCCTCTTGGAATGAGAGTGTTCAGATCTCTGACTTCTTCACAAGAAATGTGGGAGGCTATTAAGCCAACAGTAATACTATACACTCTTGTTATTGGGTGCCAGTGTATTATTTATATATGCTCATGTTTCAGATCCTGAGACCACATGAGGCTGTGTCCATCCTTTGCTTTTAACCATGCTTGGCATTTGATCTAGAAGGCATCACATAACTCACATCTGGCTGGTTTGAGCATAACAGTGACAACTCAATTATCACTGTCATCGCACCCCAACTACGGAAGATGATCAACAGCTCCTTCGGGTCTGCCACTTTCCCAGAGAGCTGGAAACATGCCAAGATCAACGCCCTCCACAAAAAACTCAAGGGCGGACCCATAGGACCTCAAGAACTTCTGGCCTATCTCCCTGCTCCCCTTCAAGGCCATCAACAGACAACTAACCCGCTTCCTAAAGGAGAACCGCACCCTGGACCCTTCCCAATCCGGATTGCGCAGCAACCACAGCACTGAAACCTCCCTCATCGCCACCACCAACAACATCAGAACCATACGGGACAGTGGCCAAACCGTGGCCCTCATCCTCCTGGACCTCTCGGCCGCGTTTGACACTGTCTGCCACAACACCCTATGCTCACGCCTCAGCAATGCTGGAATCTGCGACAGAGCCCTTGACTGGGTCACCTCCTTTCTCTCTGGCAGAACCCAGAGACTCCTGGTGGCCAGCCACCCTCGGAACCGCTCCGACTCCCATCGACCATGCACGCAACCTAGGATTCATCTTGGACCCCTTGCTATCCATGATCCAGCAAGTCAACGCCATCTCCTCCTCCTGCTTCAACACCCTCTGCATGCTCCGAAAGATCTACAAATGGATACCCACTGAAACCAGAAGAACAGTCACCCAAGCCCTCGTAAGCAGCAAACTGGCCCACAGCAATGCCCTCTACGCAGGAACCACGGCCAAACTCCAGAAGAGGCTGCAACGCATCCAGAACACCTCATCCTGGACATCCCCCGCCACTGCCACATCACAGACCACCTGAAAAACCTGCACTGGCTCCGAGTCAACAAGAGAATCACCTTCAAACTCCTCACCCATGCTCACAAAGCACTGCACAACAGCGGACCAGAATACCTCAGCAAACGACTCTCCTTCTACACCTCGACCCGGCATCTCCGCTCCGCTGACCTCGCCCTCGCAACCGCTCTACATGTCCGCAGAACTACAACCGGCAGTAGATCATTTTCACACTTCACCGCCAAAACGTGGAAAATTCTTCTCACCCACCTGAGCCAGACCAAAGACCTCCTTACCTTTAGGAAACTTCTCAAGACCTGGCGCTTCAAGCAGTAGCAGCACCTCCCCCTGCCCACATTCTCCCCCTCCCCTCCTCAGTGCCTTGAGACCCTCCCGAGTGAGTAGTGCTCTTCACAAATCCCTGATTTATTGATTGAATTATCAACTAAAATGTCTTCAATTGAGAACATTATTTCTTTCTGCTAAATGAAGGATCCTTTTGGAGAAGCTAAGGATTTTCTAATTCTCTCGATGCTCCTATCTGCTACTGTGGGTCTTCTGTTACAGCACTTAATTTGGAGAGAAAAAAAATTGTGACTCTGTTGCAAGTAGGGAAAGGATGAGGGACAGCTAGAGGTAAAGGTCTGACAGATAGGCCAATTAAGGATGAGGTCACATTTTTCTGTAGTTTGTGGCCTATTGATTGAGTATCAAGAGAGGTTTGAATGGGTGAGACTTGACTACATAACTTGATTTAGAATGAGTTAATGGAGGGCAGTATTCTGTGAAGCTTGAGTCTCACTTTGAGGCATTGCATGTGTTTTGTCTTTTTCTCGGGTATCTAAATCTACCTTTTAGTAATCACAATATGTCATCAGGAATATTTGGAGTTTTTATGGAACCATTGTGATATGATTCTTTGGTATTAGATCTGTAACTGGCTTATTTTCACCTAGCTCAGACCCCAGGTGTCTTCCCACCTGTGGACATAACTGCTGTGACCCTAGACCATAAACGCTAGACCCAACACCCTGTGGCATCGCTTCAGAGGGGGTGACTGGGGTGTGACATTCTTCCCAAAATCAATGCATTCTTGGCTTGGTAGTTGGATCTGGGGCCCAGAGTTGGGCCTCCTATTCCTGTTTGAGTTTTTCTCTTTATGAGCCAAGAATGAAAAGCAAAACAGTGAACTTAAATGTCAACAGAAGAGAAGGACAGGTCTGCCAATCTGTTGCAGAATTTCTTAATATAAAACCAGTTAACCTGGAATCAATTCCAGATTCCCCGCTTGTCCAAATTGTGTGAGCCTAGGCAAATATTTTATTTCGCAGACCTTCCTTTTTCCTTTATTGACACCAATAAGCACACCTTTAAATACCTGAGTTCAGGATATGCGCTGTACAAGCACCTATTATGCCTTATTTAATGGACTATAGCATTGCCCCATCTATAATAAGAATCTAGGCCACATTTAGGGTTTATATGAATACTGAGTTGCCTCTTAGACAAATTACAAGCAATCCTCCTATCACCTTTTGTGTGTTTCTTGTACCGCCTTAAGTTGCATGGGTATGCCCTGATGTGGGTTGTGTTCTCACTGTGTCACTGTGACCAATCTGTACTCTGCTGATGAGGAAGGACATGACCTGGCATTTCAGGATGGACTGTTCCCATGAGGAGCAAGGTCAAGACTGAGTTGCGTACGGTCGGATTGAAAATGAGGTGACATGGTGAACAAAAGAACAATGGGTTGGGATGCTCTCCTGACTGATTGTCAGTGGTTAGACAAATTGCAAGCATTCCTCCCATCACCTTTTGTGTGTTGCCTCTTAGTTCACCAATGGCATTTTCACTGGGACCGAGTCACAAATGTTTCTAAAAACTACCACTTTTACTAATTGCCTGTCTAATTTACAAAAGTGAAACCATTTCACATGTTGAAGAAATACACTTTTTGGATTTTGAAGAGATTGGATCATATTTTTATATTGTCCATAAAGAAGCCAAACATTTTCATGGCTTGACTCGTGCCAGGATTCTTACAACCAAGCCAGACCCATGGCTCGGCTCTGGCTCGGCTTGCCCTCTTTATTTGATGGTACACCCTCCACTATTTACAACTTGGGTTTAGTAGTCACTTGAAAATAATATTTGTAAAAGGCATGGACTAGAAACATGGAGCCCTGTTCACAACCATCAATTTTACAACTGTGCTATCAAAGATTAATGTAGCACAGTTGAAGAAGAATGTCCGCAATGAAAATACATTTAAAATAAGTGATCCGCAGTCAGGGACTGTTGGCTGTTGTGTCGTAGGTGACTACAGTAATAGGTTCCTAGGGAGAACTACCAGATGGGAAAAGCAGTGGCATAGCTTCAGCCATGGGTGTTTAGGGTGTGACATCCCTCAAATGCATTCTGTCTGGTAGATGGGTCTGGGCACCCTAAGTCAGGTCTTCCTTGTCTGTGTCCATTTTTATCACTGTTCACATTTCACTAAGAGGTTTTACCTTGTTCATTTTTTTAGATCAGGATCTTGAATATATATGGCGAGCGGTTTACCAAAAAGGTAGTATATCTGCACTGAAAGAAGTACTACTTGAATGGGTGGAAATTTAATACTTATTGGGATTCACAAGCATTGACAGCAGTAAGTTTTGAAAGCTGCATTAGTCTCAAGTTTCCAGTCGCACTACTGGCAATCAACACACAAAAGGTGATGGAATGAAGGCTTGCAGATAGTCTAACCTCTGGCAGCTGCTCGATGTAGCATTTTAACCTACTGTTTTTCACTCTACACCGAGGCACAGTTTTTGCAAATCAATACTGGCCAAGTTCCTCATGGAAACAGCCCACCCCGATCCTATGTTGTTTTGTTACTGTTTTGATGTGTTTTTCTATATTATGTTGTATTGTATTATGGTTTTATTATATTAGAGATATTATTGTAAATAAAATATATTTTACTTTTTTACGTATGCTATAGTAATGTATTTTTTTGGTTTGTTTAGTTTTTTGGGTGATTGCGTGAGAGGTAAGTTTTTTATAAATGAATTAATGTTAATTGATTAATATGTTAATTATTGAACCTAAATTGCATTTATTTTTAGATGTTAAGTAATTATTTCATTATCTATTACATTTTAATTTGGGGTTTAATGGGGGATTGGATCGATAGTTTTTAAATTATATGTAGATACATACAAATTGATACAGATTGATAAATGTATTAATTATGCAAAATGTAATTGGAAATGAATTCATTATACGCTTACATAATGTTACAATGTTAAAAATATATATATATATTTTTTGTAATAAATCAGTATTTTTAACTGGTTGGAGGGGTATATTGAGGGAGTGAGTGTGTTTTTCCAAAAAATAATAATCTATTACTGATTAAAAATGTAATTATGTAAAATTTAAAAGCTATATTTTTTGGGTTGCATGTTTCATGTATGAGTTTGAAGCTATTTTAATTGTAATCTTTAAAAATTCTATTACATTTTTTAAATGTTTCAGTTTTTATTAAATGCATGATATTTTAATGATTTTTAGTTTTTTTAATCACTGCCAATTTCATTTTCTAAATATTTTTATTGGGTACTTACTTGGGTAAGGTCATTCTGACACCCCAAATACATGCCCTTTGCCCAACGTATGTTAGACTGGAGTCAGAATAGTAACTTGGACTCCCCCTTCCTCCTCTCTTCTCATGCATGCAGTTTCCTTAACAATACTTGGAACTGAGGTAGAATCATAAATTTGACGTCTCCACCATTCATGCACTTTCTCCACTGTTTCTTAGAGTAAAGTTCAAATAGGAGATCTGACCTCTCCCAATGTGTACACTCTCCTGAATGTTTGTTGGACAGCAGTTAGAATAGTAGTCCTGATCCCCCACCCCATGTATGTATTTTCCTCAATGTTTCTTAGAATGGAGGTAGAATAATAATCTTACCTACCTTACCTTATATATGTGTTTTCCCCAATGTTTATTAGATCCGAGTCAGAATAGTAAATATGACCCTGTCCCTAAAGTATGCACTTTTCCCAGTGTTTGTTGAACTGGAATTAGAATAATAATCTTACCTACTTCAACATATGTGTTTTTCCCAATGTTTGTTAGACTCAAGTCAGAATAGCAAATCTAACCCACTTTCCAATGTATCACTTTCCCTAATGTTTGCTAGGCTTGTGTTTGTCTGGTAACTGTGAAACCCTGCCCCATCTCATGGATTTCCCAATGATTTTTTTTAAAGTGGAGTAAGAATAGTAAATCTGAAACCCTTCCCCCGATTATGCACAACCCCAATGTTGCTTAGAATGGAGCTACAATAGTAAATTTGAACCCCTCTCCCATTTATGCACTTTGCCCAAAGTTTGTTTGGCTGTGATTCAAATAGTAACCCCCAACAGCCCCATTCCATGTATGCACATTCCCCAGTGTTTCTTAAACTGAATAAAACTGAAACAGTAAATATAAGGCATCCCCCACCCCATGGATACCTTTTTCCCAAAGTTTGTTGGTGGACTTTTGGAACATTAAGGGTCTGATTTAGATTTCATTGGAAATAATAGGATTATATTTCGGGGGACGGGATATCCGTCACCGTTGTGATGCAGTAACCCAACCGCCAAGACCTAAATCAGGCCCTAAATCTTCTCTCTCATCTACATGTATGTGTTTTCCTCAATGTTTCTTACACTGGAGTTAGAATAGTAAAACTGACCTCACACAATAAATCCACTTTTCACAGTGTTCACTAGACTGAAGTTAGATTAGTAAATCTGCTCCTGCCCCTATGAAAGTGATTTCCCCAATGTTTGTTAACTGGATTAGGTTAGTAAACTGCCTTCCCCATGTATGCACTTTTCTCAGTGTTTCTTTGACTAAAGAGTGAAAATAGTACCTCTGGCCTCCCAAAATGTATGCATTTTCCCCAACACTTGGTAAATTGGAGTTAACATAGTAAATCTGCTCTGCCTTCCCCATGTATGCATTTTCCACAACATCTCTTAGAGTGGAGTTAGAAGTAAATCTGAACTTCCTCACAAATGCAGTCATGTTCCATGGATAATAGTGAGAGCATTAAAATTATTTTATTTATTTAATTTGTAATGTTTTAGATTAATATTTGTTTCTGTTTTGTACTTCAGTCTGTATTTTGATACAATTTTTGAGGTTATTTCATTTAAAAGAATATAATTTTAAATGATTTCATTTGTTTTAATTTTTATTGTTTCCTTTTTCGATATTTTACTTTCTTAAACAATTTAGTATTTTAAAATATAACTTTTTATTGCATGTTTATAAAATTCAATTTGCTAGTTTTAAAAATATAAAATTTGTTTTAAAATATTAATTACAAAGGTTTATATTGTGTTATTATGCGATATAAATTAATAAATAATATTTTTATTTACAAATGATACACATTTATATATATATAATGTATTTAAATTTATCATTTAATATTAGATTGTTATTACATTAATTGTTACATTTATTTTAATGTCACAGGCATTTTTAAAATTATTTTGTATTTAATACATTATTGTTTATGTTTTTCATGTTATGCATTTTTTAGTGCATTACATTTAAAAAAAACTTTTAAAAAAATTATAGTATATGTATACTTACAAATGCATTGTCACTATTTTGGTCCATGATATTTTGTACTCAAGATTCTTGTAGTGTACATGATATGCGTGCATGTGTAAAGTCGATATTTTGGTTGTTGACAGTTTAACAATTATATTTTTTACCACCCTCATACAACCACTCATCATGCAACCCCAGAATCTAATCTATTGGTATATGATCACTTTTGGGGTCCCTGTATGAATAATTTGCCACAGTACAACCCTCAGGTCCCTTAAAAATCTATCTATTTGGGATGTTGTTGATAGACTTCAGGTAGATGGAGTAGTACTGGCATTCCCTTGGTACCCATTTATCTAAGCTGCAGGGTGTGCAGCCTCGATCTTCTCATTTGTTCTCAGATATACGTGTCCTACAGCTACATTTTACAAAAAAGCAAGTGTGGCAGAGAATAAAACGATAATGCCAAGCTCCCTTGTGTCTCCTCGGTAGGGTGTGACTTTCATAGAGCTATCGATGGAGGGGGAGAATTCAAGGATGGTAGTAGCACATGGAACTCTTATTCGTTTCTTCTCACATTTTGTAGATAGCTTACCTTTTATGGAGGGTAATGGGATAAGAGGGAGTTTACAAAAAGAATGGCCTTTTCATTTTAGTTGGCTAATTCACTCTGGGAACTGGGTCCTCCTAAGATAGGAGGATTGGATCCTGCTGATACGCCACTTAAGTCTTTGTGTGGGAGTTTGCCTGGGGTCTTCTAAATGAGAAGCAGTGTAGATAACATGACTTAGTGATTCATCTACCTCCTATTACTAATTCTAAGGTGACACCTTTTAAGCAAGTAGCAGCTGAGATCCCATTTAGCTAACCCAACATGAGTCTTTCTCTGCTTACAGTATTCTCTATCTGGTTAGCTATAGGTGTAGCAAGTGGATGTAACTTGGCACTAGTTGAGTTTTTAGAATCATCCTCATTTCTGACCTAGACACAGGTTTTGAGATTGCAACGTTTCTCTGCAATCATTAAGTATGCAAGACAAAGGTAGCACCTGACTTATGCTGCCTTTAGAGCCTTAGCTGCCAAACCAAACTTAGAGCACATTGTCTGGAACCACCAAAACACAGCTCAGCATGAGCAGGACATGGCGAATGGTTGACCATAGGATACAAACAGACCATGGCAATTGTTGAAGTATAACAAAGTAATCAGACAGCCATTTTTGTTGCAGGTTTCCCTGGGTATAAGCATTTAAAATCAGGCCTTCTGTTTCCCAAGTGCTGAGATCTATATGCAGCTCATATCACTACTGGCTGGGCCAAATTATACCTAGGATCCACTGCACCAGCACAGCCCTAGGAGAGAGTTGGCATTGGAATGTAACAGCAGGGTCTATTATTCAGGAATAATCTTTTAGGAGCACATGAGAGCAGCAATCTGCCCTTCTCACTCTGGGCAGAAGTGCATACATGTTTCTGAAATGCCCTCGTAATTGTGTTAGATTTTGTTGTGATTGCTTCGGAACAACATGTAGGCTGCACATGAGCAATCCTATTGGGCCTCTTAAATTAAATTATTGTTCCAGGAGAATGAGTATCCCTATATATTACATGTATTTTACCAGTGGGTAAAACTCACAGTTTTTTAAGGTTTGAATAACTCTGTGCTCCAGATCTCTAACTTTGAGAAAGCCCATAGAAACACTGCCCTAGAAAATTAGTAACTCTTTACCATCCTTGCAAGCAACATGAGTGAGAACTTCCCCAACAGCACTGTCCTCTCAACTTAGAATACAATTCAACTCACTGTACTGCTGATTTATATTGACGGTCATGGATACAGAACTTGCCCCAAATCTAGAGGTGGGTGCAACTCGTGTAACTTCATGTAATGTAATCGTGGAGAATTTCCAAAAATTCAGCAATAGTACAGGGAATTACACAAGTAAACTAATTCTTCATTTAGGTCCATTTTCTTAGAGCAAACAGAAATTCCCGCTTGTACACTTGTGGTAGGATTTTTCCCCAATTTATTCCCAGCAATTAGCACTAGCGTTTTAGAGCGAAATGCACCTTCACATCCAAAATGGACACAAAGATGCATTTTGCACTAGAAAATAGTGCTAAATGAAACTGAAGGTAAACAGTAGCACGATCAGCAGCTCATGCTCGCTAAATGTGCTCTTGTAGTAGGGTTTTTTTACCCACAAATTACTCATGTGAATGGGAGTAATCAGATTATTATTGTTAATTTCGCATCAAAGAGTAATGCTGATTTGCCGAAATTACTCTGATTACTCCAGCATAATTGATTTTTTTCCCAGGCCTACTCAATTGTACTACCTTGGTGGCAATTTGAAATACTTCAGAAATGAATAAGGGTAGAGAGTGTTAAATCTTACTATATTCAAAAACAACACGCCTCCCATCAGCTCCAACACCTCACTCTCTCCTATAGACCCATAGACATAGAAATCAAATGTCCAACAGAAAAGACCACACAGAACACCACATGTCCACTCAATACAGCACAGAAAGGCCCTATATTTGGATACCACTGTGCTTACAATAGCACCAACTGCTGAATAAACGTACAAAATATCATTCATTAGACCGCACTAGAGAGAATACAGCACAAACATCCAGCACAGCACAGATATGCTTTACAGTTGGTTGATGCTGTGCTAAACATATTACTAACAATAAAAAATGGCACACAAAACATTCAACAGAAAACACAACAGACTAGCACACAAACAGCCAGTACAGCAAAAACATGTCATGTAGTAGGAAGCACCTTGATAACAGCAGACAGTACTTCAATGAAATGCTCAAAACCATTGGTGAGAGGTACATGGCTCCATTAGCAATTCAGTGTCATAACAATGTAATAATGGGTGCCATCCAAGTGACTGTAACATGACATAATATAACATAGCATAATATAACATAACATTTAATCACATAGTATAAACCGTCTCTTACACAAAATCATGTGAATAATCAATACTCCTTTTGCCACACAAACGGTACCTCTTTGCTGAAACAAAACACCCTCCCATGCACACAACCCTTCTCTTACTCCAATTAACTTGCTCAAGAGAGCACCTATTCATACACATAATCAACACCTTTCTATTGCTCACAAAGCACAGCACCCATATTTCATATAAACCCTGCTCTCAATAAGAGCTCAGTTCACAAAGGTAAACTTAGACTTCAGGTCTAAACTTGGACTTCAGATCTAAGTTTACATTTGTGAATTGGGCACTCAGACTTCAGGTCTAAGGTCACCTTTGTGAATTGGGCTCTCAGACTTCAGGTCTATGGTCACCTTTGTGAATTGGGCCCTCAGACTTCAGGTCTAAGGTCACCTTTGTGAATTGGGCCCTCAGACTTCAGGTCTAAGTTTACTTTTGTGAATGGGGCCCAGTATCTTTTCACACACACACCACATGTTCTCTTTCACAAACAGTATCACACACAGTTCCCACTTTGACAGAACATTCCTTCATAAAGAGCGCACATTTAACCACACACTGTCACCTCTCACACACGGCACTCCGTCTCATATAACATCCCTTTAAAGACATACTCGGCATCCACTTCCCTCACACAGTTTATTGCAGTGCACAAATCCTAATAAACAAGTTGGATACCCAATAAACCCTAGGGGCAATTACATAAAGGGGGATGGGTCTTTTTTTCGAGCTAACAGGGCTCACATGTTTTTGTATTCAACTAGGGAGTGTCCTGAAAACTACAATTGTAATTATGCCTCACATATTTAGTACTAGAAATAAAACATATGGAAACGTATTGCGATAAAACCCAAGTCAACCTAACCTTTCATCACTTCACGATCCATTAAATGAGTCCTTGGTATAATCACGAAATAATGATAGCAAACAAAAATGTCCTTTGTAAAACTCTACGGATAAAAATGC
Source organism: Pleurodeles waltl (assembly GCF_031143425.1). NCBI lineage: Eukaryota > Metazoa > Chordata > Amphibia > Caudata > Salamandridae > Pleurodeles > Pleurodeles waltl. The sequence continues at coordinate 1,190,757,936 of NC_090444.1, forward strand.
TGAATAGCAGCGAGTAAGTTATTACTACTTTAATAATAACTGAGACAGTCTTGTCCCAGGAGAACTGTAACACGTTCGTTTCTGCACCTTTCTGTTTTTTTAGTTTAATCAAAACAAAAAAACACATGAGGGAGTCTGTTACACAAACACTCTGTTCTACTTCAACTATAAACTGAGTGATCAAAGAATAAGTGGTTGGAATTTTCCTCTTCAGGCATCTAAGAGCTTCAGTGACGCAACCCCCCCCCCCCCCCACACACACACACACACACACGTGGCCCCTTCGCAGAAATAACGTGATATTCGCTAAGGGGTGTAAAAGACACCTTAAGTGCCCATATTGGAGCAAATGATAGAGCAAGCAGCGATTACACAAACTGACAGCTGAGAGTTTATAAAATTTCCCGCAGTCTTATTCCACATCGTTTCTCCTCCCTCTCTTTGCGATGCAAAGATCTTGTTGAATTTCCAAGAAGTCATTGCTTGTGTTGTTTTTAATGAATGAATGGACGATACATGTCTTAAGTACGCTTTTACCCAAAAAGCACTGGGGGAGCCAACCTAATAATATGAGTGTGTACTCTCAACATTAAAAAAAGAGTCATGTTTGAATGAGCGTTCTGACATCGGAGTCATTGTCAGTAAATTTGATATCCTCAGGCAAGGAATTCTTAAGTTTACCTGTAAGGAAACTGAAAGATCTCCCCCCCCCCCCCCCCCCATCGACTTCTGGGAACTACAACCTCCTCTACTCTGCAGATCTGAGTGGTCTCCATGGTCCTTGGACCAAACCTGTGGAATTCTCTGCATGAGCTTCGAAACATTCTGGAATGGTGACCTCATGGGGAGAGCAGGGGGTGGAGGTGGTTTGACGGTTGGGGACTGAGAACTGGTGGACTGGAAGCAGCGCCCAGAGGCTCCTTTTTGAAGATATGTCTTAATAAAATGTCACGGTTTCTGTGACATTATTGTTTCATGTGCGGTTTGGTCTGTATACATCCTTCTACTTATCAACAATACCACGTACACTTTACCTTGGTAGAGGTTGGCCTGACATCATATAGGGCCTTGTGTACCAGGCACACACCATGAATATAGATCGTTTATGGGCGGGCAGCCAGTGCAAACGCCTCCTGGTCTCAGAGACTGATTGATATTTGGGAATTTCCAGTATCAATGTGGCCGCTGTATTTGGAGCTATCTGCAGTCTTGATGCCAAAGATTGATTGACTCCTAAGTACAGGGAGTTACAATAATCTAGGTGAGAAGCTATCAAACCTCAGCTTGCTGTTTTGTGAGAGGAAATTGAAATGAAAGGAAATATTTCACTCAAAAGTCTAATGGAGTAAAAGCATGTGTCAGCCATTTTATTATTATGTTCCTTGAAAAAAAAGATTTTTAGCAAAAACTACACTTAGATTCAGAGCAGACTGCAAAGGTGTGGGCAAAGCTTTCAATTCTTATAGCCCCCGTTGGTAGGACCAAAAAGTTGAGTTGATGTCAAATACACAGGACTTCTGTCTGTTCTTCGGTTGATTGTAGGCAGTTGGACCTCATCCACCTCCCTACCTCACCCATACATTCTTGATATTGTTACTAGAGGATTATTAGAGATGATAATTACAGTTTGTGTATCATCTGCATAGGATGATACTGTAAACCCATGTAATCAAACCAATTCGGTCAATGGGGTCATGTTAACATTAAATAATGCTGGACTGAGAGAACAGCCCTACTGGACCCCGCAAGGCAGACAGAAAGTTTACTAACCTGAACGGTTTAAATGCCACTGTTTGTACTCTCCCTGTCAAAAATGATGAAAGGAGTTTGAGAGCCTTATGCTTGGGACGAAGTTTAGATAACCGGACCGCTAGCATGGGCCATGGCTGGGAAATTCAAATGTCTACTTTTGGTTCCCTTATAGCCATCGCAAAACTGTGTCTGTGTGTGGGGGGGGGTTAGGGTGGGGGAGGGAGCTGCCCAACTGAATCTTTTAGAACTCTGATGGTTATTCATTTGTCCTCTGTTTGCACAATTAGAGCACCCCAATGCAGGTGATTCATTTCCGGCCACGAGCACCATGATTAATTCTCAGCTGCTACATTAATGCCATTTGGGTAAACCTATCACGGTTTGTCAGGTACCTGATGAGTTATCTTTGGCAGAAAAAATATCAATCACTGCTTGTAGCGCTAAAGTGGTATCACAGCAGGTACCAGATAGTCCTCATTTTGTCACCGACCATCATGGCCTCTGCTTCGATAATCACTCTTGCACAAAAACACCCTGCCTTGTCCTCTGTTTGTTCTCTTGAGGAATGTGAATATCTCTCTTGTCCCCTCGCTCCCTTGTTACTTCTGAACACTGTGTTCACAGTACCTTCTATGTTGATGGATACTGGTTTAGTATTGCATATTTTCTGTGTCGTTTTGATGCATAAATAGTTTTCTTAATTTGGTGAGGCCAAAGCAATGTTCAAGGATCGCAATCTGACGTATTTCACAAACTTCTTCAGCCATGAAGGGCATAAAACGTGCTTCACTTGTTTACCTTCATTAAGGACGCACAGTTAGACAAGCCTTCTTATACTTCACAGCTCAGAGATTAGCATTAAGAGATTAACATTAACAAAACACCACAGCATAAGACTCGTGTAAGACATTGGGCCAGATGTATCAAACTATTTTGCTTTCGCAAACGGTGCGAATCGCAAAATTCCACCGTTTGTGAATGCAACATCACCTTTTACAATTTATGAAAGGCATTCGCAGTGCAATTTTAAGGAATCACTAAAATTGCGATTCCCTAAAATTGTGACTCAATTATGCGAATCACAAATTGTGATTCCCTAAATAGGAAATTGCAAATAGGGAATACCTATTTGCGGTTAGCTATGCACATGTACAGTCTTGATTTATTTAACGAAACAAATCCATCATTTGAAAATGTCAGACACAGATTTCTTTGTAGGTCTTGATTTCGAGTAGCTCGTTGCTTATAGGGTGCAAACTCTGCACATGTAATTGCCATTAACATCTTGAGAGTACTGTAATGATGCTCCACCTGGCTCATAATCAGGCCCGTGGAAGGGATGTAAACATTTTTTTTTGTAATCCGTGATAAGAGGATGGAACTTGTTGGCTTTTGGTGCTGTTTTCCCATCCTCATGCTCCGGATTGAAAAAACAGAACGAACACCGGAGAAATACCCTGAAGAACAAGAATTCCTCATTCCAAACAGTGGATAATGCACGGGATGAGAAATGTTTGTGCCGTCTAGCACTGTGAGGCACCAGACAATGTAATTATCTTAAAGGTAATTATATGAAGGAAAGTATAATAGTCGGTCCCCGGCAGCACGCTTCAAAACAAGCAGGTCAGCTTGTCTGTGGTGCTTGCCTGCTATAGTAGAAGGATAAGCCTGTAGGCAGGCATCCCTTCTGGGAAAATTGCTTTGAAGGGCATCATAAGTAGTGCAGGCAACATATGTACCTCCATGATGCAGTTCACATGAAATGAAAGTGAAAGATCTCCCGCCCGTCTAGTTCGTCTAATTCTGAGAAATACAGCATTCCTCTTCTCTGCATATGTGAGTGTTCTCCTTGGAGCATACCACTTAAACTTGATGAAGGCTGGCCAACACCACATAGGGTTTTGTGTGCTAGGAACAAGGCCTTGAATATGCAGTGGAAAAGACTGCTCCATCTACTGTCATATCTAACACGCTTGGCTTTGTTAGTGAAGCATGAATACATTTCCAATCATGGCCTCTACAATCTCTAGTCATAGTCTTTGATGTTTGCATTTCCCATCAGGGCTGCTACACCTCTCTCCTCAAGAGGCTGTGGTTGTGTTTCCCATCATGGCCTTCCACCTTTCTCTACCTCATGATGGGATGGGTGTATTTCATATTATTGACTACATCTCTCCCCCTCACCAACTGTTCAATAGAGTCAAAACTAGCATAATGTACTGAAAAACCTCTTCACCCAAGTGATGGTTGGCCTATTCCCCATTGTGAAAGACAAGAGGTGCATCATTTAGAACATTGGTTCCCACTTAGATTTCAGCCCTTGACGGAGACTCTTTAAATTGAGTAAAAGATAGGCTTATGAAAGGGCTTGTGTCCCTGCCTGACTCGGGATCACTCTTACTATCATCAACCCGCTTAAATTCCTGGCTGATCTTAAGTTTTCGGAGATGTGTGCTTCCTTTTGTCCATTTAAGAAAATGCTGTAGTCCTCAGGAATACATTCAATTAAAAGTTCTGCGTTCTCTACGCAAATTATATTTTTCCTTTCTCTCACCTCATTATCGACAGCTGTTAGACTTGGCATCCTTGGCGTGGTCTCCCCTCAATGTTTGCCTCTGTTTCACAGGTTGTTGATGTGTGCTGGACTCTGTTTTTGCTGTTTTTGTTAATCTGGGCACTTTACCACTGCTATCCAGTGCTAAAGTGCAAGTGCTCCTGTATAAAATGTGTATGTAATTGGATCTCCATGATTGGCATATTTGATTTACTGGTAAGTCCCTAGTACAGTGCACTAGAGGTGCCTAGGGCATGTAAATCAAATGCTACTAGTGGGCCTGCAGAACTGGTTGTGCCACCCACATTAGTAGCTCTGTAATCATATCTCAGACCTGCCATTGCATTGTCTGTGTGTGCAGTTTTAAACTGCCAATTCAACTTGGCAAGTGTACCCCCTTGCCAGGCCTAAACCTTCCCTTTTCTTACATGCATGACAGCCCTAAGTTAGTCCCTAGGTAGCCCAATGGGCTGGGTGCAGTGTATGTTTAAGGTAGGACATATACTAATGTGTTTTATATGTCCTAACAGTGAAATACTGCCAAATTAGTTTTTCACTGTTGCAAAGCCTATCCTTCTTTTAGAAAGTGGACATTTTCTTGCTTAAACCATTCTGTGAAACTGCCTGTTTGTGGATTCCCTGTCTGGGTCAGTTTGACAGTTGGGCTGTTTGTACCTCTCTCTAGACAGTGACACAAAGGGAGCTGGGGTGTAGCCTGCATATCCTGATGAGCCATCTGTGCTAGGAGGGAGTGGAGGAGTGGTCACTTACACCTTAAAGGGCTGTGCCTGCCCTCACACAATGCAGTCTCCAACCACCTGGTGTGTGTTTGGGGCCTGGCCTGGGCAAGGCAGGATTTCACAAACAAGAGAGACTTTCCTTTGAAGTAAGCCTACTTTAAAGACCAAAATGGGTATAAGAAGGGCACCCAAAACCACAGACTTCAGATCACATCTAGACATCAAGAGAAACCTCTGCCTGGAGAAGAGATGAAGAGCTGAGGAGAAGTGCTGCCTGTGACTGTCCTTTGTGGACCTATCCTGCAGTTGCTGCTTCTGCCTGGTGAAAGGGGACAAAGACTGGACTTTGTTGTGCATTCCTGCTTGTGAAGAAATCTCCAAGGGCTTGTCCAGAGCTTGCCTCCTGTTGGTGAAGTCTCAGGGCCATCAAAGACTTCCTCTGCCAGCACCTGGACTCTCTGCTGAGACTCCTGCCCTGCTAAGTGGTGTCCTATCCAGTTCCTGGGGCCTTGACAGGTGAATCTGGCAGACCAATATTGAAAATCCACAAACCGACCGCCGTGCAAAGAAATTTCCGATGCAACCTCTGAGATGCGGCTGAAGAAATGACTCGCCACCAGCACCGCAGCTGATATCGACGCGCCACTTGCAGTGCAGCAGAAAGATCGAAGCTCGCGGCTGGAGAAATGACACGCTGCATCATTAACGGAGACTGGTAACATCGCAACCCACACAGCACAGTTTTGCTAACACCGTGCGGCAGGATTTTTGACACAAACCTTGCTGGGCGTGGAAAAATGATGCAACGCCTGCCTGGACCTGAGTGCTGCCCGGATTGATGCATCGCTCTCCTTTGGAGAGGAAAAAAGGCACAGGCTGACCTGACCTGAGAAGGAGAAACGACTCACGGTATCGCTTGCGGGTAAGAAACCGACGCACTGCTTACCTTTTTCGATGCACACTCACCCGTGCATGTTATTTTGACGCTACCCAGGTACTTTTCAATGCTAACAGTGTTTTACCTGTTTAGAAAAGGATTTAAGACTCTTTTGCTTTTAAAATTAGTAACATGACTTGTGTATGTTGGATTGTTGTCGTTTTGGTCTTGTTTTATTTAGATAAATATTTTCTACTTTTCTAAACCTGTGTTGTGTCATTTTGTAGTGTTATGATTGAGGTACTGTGTGTGTTGGTATAAATACTTTACACCTAGAACTCTGAAGTTAAGTCTGCCTGCTTGTGCCAAGCTACCCAGGCGGTGAACGGGGGTTAGCTGTGGGTGATTCTCCTTTACCCTGACGAGAGTGAGGGTCCGTGCTTGGACAGGGGTAACCTGACTGCCAACCAACGACCCCATTTCTAACATTGGATTTGTTTGGATTGGACTTGTATTTGTACTTGACACACAGTGATTAAGGGGCATATTTATACTCCGTTTGCGCCGAATGTGCGTCAAAAATTTTGACGCACTTTCAGCGCAAACATTGCCCCATATTTAAACACTGATGCCCGATCCGGCGCACCAGGAAAATGGCGCTATGTGCGCCAGTTTTTGGAAGCGGCACCCCGCCCTGCGTTAATGACATGCAGGGTAGGCGTTCCCGTCCAAAAACAGGCGCACATAGCGGTGCGTGGTATTTATGCTTCAGGGCAAAAATCACTCCCGCGCGGCAGGCGGCGCAAAAAAATGGCGCAAAGCACGAATATCGTGAAATTTTAACGCCTGGGTCAGGGCAGGCGTTAAAATGGGGCAAACACACCTGTACTTAATCAGAACACACAGAACAAACAACAGAGCAGCAGAGCAGCAACAGGGAGACATGGAGGTGATTTTTCTTCAACGTGCACGTAGACGCAGATGCCTGCAGCAACAACAGCAGCCACAACAACAACAGCAGGGACCCCAAAGACAGCGCAGAAGGCAGGAGAGGATATTCCGCCCAAGAACAACCCTGCATGGCCTCAGGGAACGAGACATCATACAGAGGTACCGGTTGAACTGGCAGGCCATTCAGCAGCTGCTGACAAATATTGAACAGGAATTGGCCCCCACTTTAGTGACTCCACGCACTATCCCAACCGAAACAAAGCTGCTTGCTGTACTTCACATGCTGGCAAGTGGCTCCTTTCAGACAACTGGTGCCCTGGTTGGTGGAATCTCACAACTATCTTTCTCCGCATTCCTGCCTAAAGTACTGGATGCCATCATTGGACTGACACCCCGCCACATCTGCTTCCCTAACACACTGCAGATGCAGCAGGAAACAAAACAGGGGTTCTACGCCATCAGTGGCTTTCCGCACGTCCTTGGTGCAATCGACTGCACACACGTACGCCTTGTGCCACCTGCTGCGAGTGAACACCTCTACCGCAACAGGAAGCACACACATTCCATCAACGTGCAGGCCATAGTCGATCACCAAGGACTGATCAGCAACATTGTGGCTAAATATCCTGGGAGTGTACATGACGCATTCATCTTCCGTCACTGCACCATCAACCAACACTTCCAGGATGGACGGTATGGCAATGGACTACTTGTTGGTAAGGACAAAAATCTACTTATATACTCACTGCACAGAAACCCTCTAGGATAAACAACCCATACACCACAATAGCAATACCTAGACAGGAACACACTGAGGTACTCACATCACTAGCCATGTTTCACAAGTCACCATTGAACCTCTCACACCTTGGAATTTACTCCACAGCTTAGTGTGAAGACATTCATGACTGTGGTTGCCTAAATGTCACCTTGCAAATTGGAAGTCTCACAATAACCTGTACACTAATACAATGCATAACTTTTAAGGGATGGGATGGCCTGGGTATGTTTAATTGAACGTTTCTAATACCCTTTCATGTTTCAACTCTGCATGGAACTATCATCACACCCCCAGTGAGGACACACGGACACCTGTGTCACAAGTCACAATGCAAGGGAGGGCACACTGTACTTGAGAAACCGATACATCCTGCTGACAAACAGCTAGCCAACAAACACCTGCTCAGCCAAGGAAAAAAAACAATGCCAAAGTTTCCACCAACAACCATAGGTTGTCACATTAGTACACAAAACAGTCACAGACAACACAACACAACTACTTCCATCAAAGATACGTACAACAGTGCCTCCTACATCTAATTGATACCATTCTGTGTTTCTCTTTCAGCTGATCAGGGGTATGGCATCCAGCCTTGGCTAATGACACCATATGGGAACCCAAATACTGCTGCTGAGCGGGCATACAATGACGCCCACAAGAAGACACGCAGCATTGTGGAGCGGACCTTTGGGATCCTAAAGTCAAGGTTCCGCTGCCTTGACATCACAGGCGGAAGCCTATTATACTCCCCAGAGATGGTCTGCAAGATCATATGCACTTGTGCCATATTACACAATATTTGTGTAAAAAGGAACATTCCCCTCCTTGAACCAGACCCAGACATGCCTGAGGATGATGATGAGGAGGATGCTGGCCTGCAACAGGAGGGGGAACAACCTAACACCGCAGCAGGAGTGCGTAGGCGCCAACAGCTTGTGAACAATTTTTTTACTTAAGTTATTATAATCACTTGTATTCCACACTTGTAAATAAACACAGATAACAAATACCACATCATGCTTTGGCCTATTCATTTCTGACCACCTTTAGTTTGAAATAGCTGAAGATGAATGTTGTCTCATTAATCAAGAATGCCATTAAAATTCATCACACCAAAAATAAACATCACAACTGTATGCACAGAGGGTAGGATGTGACATGTTACATTACCATACACAGAGCCCAACAAGAGTACAAATGTGACAATTACACATGCCGGATCCAAACAACTGAAACAGTCTCTCATCCAGCCCAAAATTGGAGATCATTTGAAAGTCACATCACACGTGTTCAGAGACAGGGTGGGACCATCCATGTGTACGTGAACATGTCATCAATGGCTTCTCTCAAGTGTATGATGTGAGCAATACACAATTGCAACAACATCAGCTGCCACTAACTCAGGAGGAGACCTTGAAGTTACAGTGACAACATACACACAGACAGGTCATAGTGGATCCACATTCCCACACACATGTACACATATGTCATACAACCAACCTAATATTTGAAAGTAGACCATCACAGTTGTGTCCCAGTTTGAACCTAGCAGGAAGATTGTAACATGACACTAAACCAGTTGATGCAGAAAGGGACACAGACAACCAAAAAAATCTTCGCATTATCACATCGTGACCGCTGAGAGTCTTGCAAACTTAGTCATATGAAAATGGTATGCAACTTAGCTCCAAATCATCATTACTGCAAACGTCAAATGGGCTAATGAGATGAATGAATGGTCAACAGTCATTCATACCATATGGCCTTACATTAGCACGCTGCTGCAGGTTTGCCATGATATAATAAAAATACTCCATGGATACAGTAGCTATTCTGGATGGTCAAATCCTAGGGTGCTGGGGGCCTAAGTCCACCTCTACCGCCCCCAAAACATACAAGAATCATGTACTTGTGAACTAAACACATGCATAAGGCACATGTGTGGCCTCCATGTCACAAGTCCTACACAAATATGAAACACAAAATCATAATGGGACATGGTCAGCCCCATAAAAACTGAAAGTGACTCTCCCACTCCCTGTTAGGACTACAGATAAAAGCATCCCCATCATAAAGGTGGGCACATTTTGGAGACGGAATACATAATGGTATCCCAGGCATCATTTCAAAATAGCCATCAGCAATTACACCAAATATGTTGTCAAATATGGTCAATACATTAGTTAAAGTATCCCAAACATTACAGTGTGAAGGCCGTCTATACATAAAAGTACGGACATGTGTCATATACAAACACAAATGTGTCTCACATCGCACCATTTGACCATGACAAATCACCTTTCCAAAGCTAAACACATGAAGACATTAGGATAAATGTGCTCCATATTCTACGCATACAGCATGGCCGTCATAATTTGTCCACGTACATGAGTGCACACAATGCAGAGTCAGATACAAATGTATCCAAAAGTGTCTTGATATTTCGCCTTCAAAATATAATTAACATCCACAATATTTTTGACTCTGCATCATGTGCACTACTGTACGTGTAAAAAAAACGACGCCCATGATGTATGCGTGGTAAAATTGACGCTACATGGACAATATGTTGGTCATTTCATGTACATTATTAATTATTAATATTCCTATCAAATTTTTTCACTCCGCATCATGTGCACCACTGTACGTGTAAAAAAAACAACGCCCATGATGTATGCGTGGTAAAATTGACGCTACATGGACAATATGTTGGTCATTTCATGTACATTATTAATTATTAATATTCATATCATATTTTTTCACTCCGCATCATGTGCACCATTGTACGTGTAAAAAAAACGACGCCCATGATGTATGCGTGGTAAAATTGACGCTACATGGACATTGTGTTGGTCATTTCCTGTACATTATTAATTATTAATATTCATATCATATTTTTTCACTCCGCATCATGTGCACCACTGTACGTGTAAAAAAAACGCCGCCCTTGATGTATGCGTGGTAAAATTGACGCTACATGGACAATATGTTGGTCATTTCATGTACATTATTAATTATTAATATTCATATCATATTTTTTCACTCCGCATCATGTGCACCACTCTAAGTGTAAAAAAAACAACGCCCATAATGTATGCGTGGTAAAATTGACGCTACATGGACAATATGTTGGTCATTTCATGTACATTATTAATTATTAATATTCATATCATATTTTTTCACTCCGCATCATGTGCACTGTAATGCGTCAAAAAAAATTGACGCACAAATGTGTATGCGTGAAAATATGACGCATAACGGGAAAATAAAAACGGCGGCCATTTTATGCAGGAAGTGATGTAATAGGATATCCTGTTTACAAAATCTGTACTGGGAGTTAACTTTCACTTTCACTTTGCAGTCTCAGATTGATCTAGACTGTGTGGTTGTGTGAAAGGTGTTGTCCTGTGTTTTACTGCTTTTGTGTCCTGTGTGCCTTGTATTTTGTCTTAGTGTCAATCTATTATTGTTGTATAACATTGTCTCAGTCTGTTTAGTGTTATTTTGTCTATACCTGTGATAGTTTGTATTGTCTGTGGGAGTCTGTTGTGGGTAGCATAGTTTGGGGGGTTAGTTGGGCTATTTTTCTCCTTCTTCTTTTTCTTTCACACCTCTACCTTTCCCCATTTCCCCCTTTTTATTTCATATTTTTTTGGTACATTCTTAGTCCTCTCAATATGTCAGGTAGGCCTCGCCTGTCCAGGATGGGGGAAGACGAATTGGGGGGGTTCATATGGCTCGTAAGCCATTTCCTCCCACTAATGTTGGAAGCTGGGGGCAGTGTGATACAGGGGTATCACACGGAGGCGAGGAAAATCGGGTGGGAGAAGGTGCGCCATCACCTGGTCCGGGTCTATGGGAGTCTCAGGAATGTACACCAACTCAAGCACCGCTGGGCAGATCTGATCACCAGGGAACAGGACCTGCTGGACCACCTGGGACTCCGGATTGGTGGCCATGTTGGTGAGTAAAAAACAATTAAATGGGAATGACAGAAATCGGTGTGTGAACATGTGAGGATTGTTAACCAATCTGCAAAATAAGTAGCTGAGTGTGTGTAATGCCAGGGAAACCTAGGCCCATGGTTATACACATTAATCCCCATTTTTGCAACACATGTACACGCAATGACAGCTTTATAAATTCAACATCTATTTGTATTATGCTAAGTCGCCCCCTCTCTGCGTCACAAAATGTTTCAAATGCTGCGCTACAAAGGTATACATATGTGTCCTAATGTGTATTTGTTGCAGAATGTGTATGAAGACCTATGCTACCAGTCCGATGGCTCATTTTTGCAACACATACCAGATGCCTGTAGCTGCATGTAATGTAGTGTTGCATTTGTGTCAGAAAAGCAACACGTGAACGGCTCTATTTGTACTCCACTGGTCATAATGGCCAGTGAGTACGTCATGTAGAAACAACATACCTACATATGCAGACGCCATAGCTAGACAGAAAATTGGAAACACATGATGATGCTATACATGTGTGTTGCCGTCACGTCACATGAAGTTAGTCATGTTGTTCACACATATGTCACATGTGTGTCTGGTTGCTGTCTGTTGACCCTGTCCAAATAGCCTGTTTAATTGTGAGTGGTCATGCAGTCCTCATGGAACCAGTTTTGGAATGTCTCTCGGGGATGCACATGCTGAGATGTATGGATAACATTATTGTTGGGGCATACTAATGGAGGATTAACTTGGACGACACATGACTGTCCTGACCACTGCATGAGTGTAGTAGGGTGTGACACTGGAGCAGGAGACTCATCCAATGATAATGTTGAATACAAAGTGATCCATGCAGGATGAGCATGTGTGAAAGTCTATCATTACCATGTCATATTCACACAGTGTCATTGTAACAGAAATCATTTGTCCGTTCACACAGTCTGAGTATAATCTTTGTTTCATGCTTTACAGGTGGACCAGCCCCGTACACCGTGGGAGAGGTGGCCCATTTTGACGACCCCGATACCTACAGTGAGTGTCGCCTGAGTGCTATTTACATTGTTTGGTAATGACACATGATGGATTACTGTGTGTTCAAGAGAATTCATGATTTGATGTGCTGGCCGTTCATTGGCTTTGTTCTTTTAGTGTGATATCAAATTTGAATAATGTTTCTGCAAAGCAATATGTAGTCATCTCTCAGATTGAGGGGCTGTAGCCCATTCAATTAGGGTGGCAATTGGGAATGGTATGACTCATTTGGAATACACTGGTCAATGTTAGACTTGGTCAGGGACTTGCCATGAACTGAGTCTGCATATCAGACTGACAGTCTCCCAGATAGCTTAGGCACATGGCTTTGATGACAAGTGCTTCTTCCTAGTTGAGGATGGACTGTGTACACTGTAGGTTGGATCTTCCGTGGGCATGTACTTCCACAAGGTGAACTCGAAGTGTGTGTGACTTGAGTGCAATGCCCTAGGTGTTCAGTTGAATCATGTGAATGGGTGTACTACCTCCCCTGTGTGTGTTGTTAAACATGCCTCACTAATAGTATGTTATGTTGGGCTAAGTCATAACATTTTGACATGTGTGGACCTGGGATGTGACAAGGTTGGGCTGACTACAACGTGTTGCTAGCCCTTCATAGGTGTTGTGTGTGAAGGCACATAATTGTTGAACTTTCTGTACACTCCTGGGTGTGCATTGAACATGGGATTGTTGGTTGTTCTTCCCACACCACCCACAAAGACTGGCATGTTACTGTGAAACCGGGTACCTAGGACTGTAGCAACCAGTATGTTACACGTACTTAACACCTTTTGTGACTTGAGTTAGTACCTTGGGCCAGAGTGAGAAAAATGTCTACACGTTGCAAATGGCATACATATATGTGTGGGATTTGCAAACGTCTGTTTCCTATTCCAAAATGTATTTGGTGGTCATGTACATATGAGGAAAATGCTTTTCAAAATGGATATAATAAAGGGTTTTACCAGACCTACTTGCAAATCACAGTGGTAGGCAATCCCATTTGCAACCGAGTACGTGGTTGCAAAGTGAGTAGCTGTTATCATCCACTTGAAGTGGATGGTAACCACCTTGCTGACTGGAAGGGGTCCTCATTGTAAAGCTTCACCTTTGTGAGTGGACTAAAATAATCCTGCGCAAAACAGCCAGTGGTCTAAGGGACCAATAATTACCGTGAAAATTTCCAAGTACAATTGTTGTGATTTAAAAATAATTGCAGCTCATTTTCCTTTCCGGTAAACGGCCTACACTTGGGGAAAAATAACTTGCTTAATTTAAAAACAGTCACGTCTATGGAGTTCTGCTGGTCCCAGCAGGCCTCCATCCCCGTGAGTGCCCATGTTGCTAAGGTGGGGCAACTTGGAACCCACATCATTGATGTTCATGAGGTGGGTTTTAGGGACCCCATAGCGACTCGCAGACGGTGTCAGAGACACCGTTCTGCTTTGCAAATTGCTAGTTGATTTTCCTAAATTCCTACATATGACACCTAGTGTGGACATATGATTCTGGGCCAGGGGTTCAATCTTAGCACACAACTAATTAAAAATGCTATTGAGTGAGGAGTGTGAGTGTTATCACATAGAATGACATATGTACTGAAGTCAGTATGCGGAAGAGCTGGTGCCATAATATCAAATGCCTTAGGTATGATTTGGATGAGTAGTTTAGGGTGATGTCATCCATCATGTAGAGACATGGATATGCTAGGTGTGATATGATCTTAGGTATGCATGATTCACATGTACTTCCTCTGAGCATTTCCGTGAACTATGTTGTAACAATTGCTGCATACAATATATTTATAGTAATGGACAAATGAGCCATTGTGGGATTCAACCCACTGTAAATTCAATGCTCAATATTTCCCTTTTCTCTTCACAGCTGCAAACCTGAGTGCCGCAGAGCACAACCATTTTGAGCGCAGGGCAATGAGGTACAGGCACATCCTGCAGGTGCAGTGTGGGTATCGGAGGATGGCCCACAGATACAATTCCGATTGGGCCTCCGGGGCGTGGTATGCCACACCACAGGCTCCACCAACGGTGCCACCTACAACCACCGCCACTACAACCACCAGGTCTGCCCAAGGGGACCCAGCGACGGATCAGGCATCTTCCTCAAGACCTGGACCCAGCCGTGTGTTGGGAGCAGGGCTGTCCCGTGGCCACTCCACTCCAGCAACAACCTCCACCTCCACCGGCACGCAGACCAGCAGTGACCCTCCGATTGACCCTGCAGCCTTCCAGGCATTGTCTAGAAAATTGGACAGGTTAATTTGCAAGGTGGACAACCTGACGGAGGACATGGCTGAGGTTAAGGAGAAGGTGTGCTCCATCCGGCGCACACTTCGGAGGGCAAATCTTTAGTCATTTTGCCCTCCTGAACTTTTACCCCTCCCCTCTCACCTCTTTCCTCTTTTCATACTGTTAGTTGGGTTTGGGGGGTTAGTTATAGGATAAGTATAGGTAATTAGCTTAGTTAGTGTTAGGTAAGAGGGTGGGGGGTCCTTATTCTTTCTATCTAATATTTTTGTGTGGGTGGGTGGGTGGGGGGCAATGTTGGGATTCCTGTTTAATAAAAAAAATATATATATATATAAAAAGAAAAAAAAAGAAAAAAATATATGTTTGTTTAGGATAGTATAGTATGTGTGTAGGTTAGTAAGTGTTGTCCTGCATGTGTCTTGTCTCTTAATGGTGGGTGGGGGGTTGATGTTTAGATCGTTTCGTTACATGTGTAGAGTAAGTTTAGCTTAGGTTAGTTAGGGACAGTTGTGGGTTAGTAGTAGTCAGGTTAGATTAGTGTAGGTTTACCTTTCCCTTAGTTGCCTCTTTTATTACTACTTTTAAATAAACATTTTGTTAACCCTTTACCTGATGCGTTAAGTGCTACCTTTTCATGGCCTTGACATCAGTGTAGCAGAAAGTTTAAGTATGACATTTGTGTTCCATGCTCGCTATCCCCAGGCTTATGAGGTTTAACATGCCAGCTACCCGTGTGCTAACTTGGTAAGTATCCACCATGTTGGAGAGCCACCATTGGTAGTGTGCATTGATCATCAAGGTTTGGGGTTGGTATGTATCCTACTTCACAAAGAGTGCTTCCAGACTTGTTATTGTAGGTAAATAGATAGGTCGGACAGCATTGTGAAGTTCAGGGAGAGCTTTATAGATGATGATTAGTTCACACTCTTGTCTTGTTGCTGTCATTGCTGACCTACATCATGTGTGTACTGATTCAGCATTAATTTCCTTCATGGAAGTATACGCCGTAAGGGTGATTGATGCTGTGTAATTTGTTTATCATTCCTTTCATTCTACAGCATAATTTCAAATTTTAGTATTGCATGGTGCCTACATTTCTCAGCCACCATTAGTTGTGTAGAATAGCTATAGATAGTGCATCATTCTGTCCAACACAGCATGATTGTGTGTGCTTAGTCCCTTCATCAGTTATTTTCCTCAGTATAGTAAAGCTATGATGCAATCCTGTCCACTGCACAGATGTTTCAGTATACATGAAATCAGGACAGTAGTATAGAGAATCGACATGGTTGCCACACAGCCACTTTGGAGTTATCTACTGCACAGTTGAATTTTGAAATGACACAGAGACACAATAGGTGTGCAAGTGATATTTATTTATAGGTGGTGTTGTGCAAAATGTCCATTCACCATGTTTGCTGACTCCTTTCTGGTGCATTATTACATGGTGATCCTACAGAAGGGGTGTGGATGATGCTCCTGACATGCTGGGGTGATGTCACAGACAGTGCAGAGGAAAAATGAAATGCCAAATGGTAGGAGAGAAACATTCACTGGCAAGGTGGACAAGTCATACAGTGGATTGCCGAACAGTCATTGAGGTTAGTTGTAGTGAGACTGGCATGTGTCAAAACGTAGGACCTTGGTCAGAGTAGGGCATGGTGCAGGGACTAGGGCTTCCGGGTACTCTTGCGTGTGAATGTTATCTGTTCCATGTCTTCTTCTTCTGATGTGTGTGTTGCCTGGTGTGTCCTTGTTGTTGTTGGTTGTGAAGGGGCAACACACACCTCAGTGTTAGAAGACATGGAGGCAGACATCCCGGGGGCTGATCCCTGTTGAGTAAGGAAGGGCAGTACTGCAGCAAGGAGGGCCTGCTGGTTTTTCAGAATGGCAGCCACATCCCGATGGTAGGCAGCCAGGTCGGCCCTGAGGGGTTCTATGTTGCATTCGTGCACACGTTGAGTGGCTTGCAGTTTGAGTTGTTGTGTCAACTGGATGACAGCTGTGCCAATTTCCTTCAGTGTTTTTGAAATGTCCTCCAAGAGCAAATTTCTGGCTTGCATTGCAGCTGCCTGATCAGCAGTTGACAACATGCACGAACGCACCCCCTCAAGGCTGGCTGCCATATTTTGCATCCCCACCCGCACCTCCTTGGCCAGCTCCCGCTAGACCCCAACGACAGTTCTTTCGAAGCTGGTGCCAGTGTCGTCAGAGTCCTCAGCTGTGTTGGAGCTGGCAGGTCTTACAATTGGGGTGGCGGGTGGTTCTACTGTGGTGGCTGCTTGTTCTGTGCTCCTCCTTGTGACTGAAGGTGGGGTTTGGAGGCTTTCAAGGACCATGTCAATGGTCTCTTGTGGGAGGTTGATGGTCTCGTCATCCATGTCATCAGGGAACTCATGGACAGGCAGATCAGCAGGAGATCCGTGTTCCTCTGCAATGAAACAGGGTACAATTAGTGTGTCTGTGTTGTGACAATTTTGCAGTAAGATACAAGCCTTTGGATGCCTTAACATTGTACTCTGTGTTTGTCTAGGTATCTGCTGTCCTTCATAGGGCATTGTTGTAGGCCTATGGCCCACCTGTGTGTCACATGTTTGATATGGATCTTTCAGACATGTCTGCCAGGTCGCCTCTAGCTGTTGCTTTGTAATTATTTAGGAATAGGCGTTTTTTTCTCCTACTCCTCACTCGGTGTTTCACTATTGTTATGGAGGGACATTTTGTAGGGTGGGCTCTCATTATCCAACATGTGATTCTTGGCTTTCTAGGCAGCAGGATAGCTAATGGTGTGGGGGACTAAGTTTGACCCACTTGTAAATAACTCTGTCACCCAGATATTCAATTTAGCTAAGACTAACTAGCAGTGCCTCTGGTCTCCCACATCAAAGGAATGTTTACACATCTGAGCGCATGACATCTTTGGAACTTCTCAGGGAAGTGGTGGTCACTCAGGTCCTACACATTTCTATCTTTTCCGGTATGTTCCCATACACAAATGACAAAGACAGTATTAGTTTGATATGTAGTTTCATTGTACAACTGACTTGTAGGAATTTAGGTGTGAGCCCCAATTACACAAACAATACACACTGTTAGAATTGAAATAGTCCGCAGGAGAGTAATACATTAGTACACAGCTTTCATGGTGCCTAACAGTTTCTACTCTCCCTCTGCATGTTCTATGTATAGCACAGCATGTTAAGTTTGGAGGTTGCCTGTCAGAATCACAGGGGAGACATCATCCCTCATATCAGAGGAATGGGCTAGGATCTGGTTGTGCATCAGCAGCAAGGCAGGCAGCATCTAGTTATTATTTTCTGTTTGGAAACTCCCCCATGCGTGTCTTGGGACAAGGAAGTGAATGTAAAAGACATATGTCATGGTGATGACAAAGTTTCCCTACGCAGGAATGCCAAACCTTAACCCCTACCACATCTATCAGCAACGTACCAGACGGTATCCTTGACTGGGGCACAGAGTGAATATGTTCTGGCAAACTCCAGTGCAGAAGTAGGCAAAACAGTGTGATATGACTAATTGACAACACCTTAGGACTGACTATTTGCTACATTAACTGATAGGAAGGCCAATGAGAATCATTTAGTGCAAATTGCTCTGAGGCACTTAGATGTGAGCAAATGAGTATAAGTACAATCAGGGTAAGATGCACAAAGGCCTCCAGCCTGAGGCTAATGCGCAAAGTATACGTTTCACTTGCCACACTACACTTTGACTGACTGTGGGTGTTGTGACTGCCCTGGCAGCACACTTGCCTCTCAGGCCCTGCCCCATACACTTTTTATTCACATTGCATGATCTGTACATGTCACGTGGCATTACCTATGCATGTCAATGTTAGGATGTGGTATGGATGTAAACATTCTTGATGTTTTGAGATGATGTTGGGTGATGTGTATTGAATTGGATTGGCCTGTTTATCGTATGAATGTCCTATTTGTTTGTCCGACTTTGCAGGTGTGTTTCAGTGACCAGTTGCCTGTGTCCCCTCCTCAATGTTGTTGTCTGAGCAGTATGACATTAGTGATGTAGCCTTGTTAGCCAGCCACGTGAGGGACCCTGACGTATGCAGCATGTGTGTATCGTTAGTGCTGTGTGGCTCCTATTGCTGTTTACTTAGGCTTATGTATGTGTCAGTTATGGACATTCGGCATTTGAGTGTACTGGTACCTTTGTCTTATTTCTAGGAGTAATTGCAGATGTCATCCTCACCCCCTAATTTAGGTATGTATGTTCCAGGGTGGGGTTCCTGCCATTTGGTGCTATAGCTGCACAGAGATGAGAGGTGTTATTGTCAACTGTGGTGGCAGTTAAGTTGCAGTTGTTGTATTTGCTACAGCATCACAGGTAGGGACCTAGTTGATGGGGAATAGATTTTGCAATACAAGTGCCTGGATGTGGATTTGAGGTAGTGTCCTTCCCACCTGTCACTGCTTTCCCTTGGCTCTCTTGTTGTAATTACAGGATGTCCCCGTGGGACTGTTGTTGTTGCTGTATTTTGTCGTGCCCCAGCTTCAGTCAGTACTGGGCATGCCCCCCTGCCGTGCCCCTTTCCCCATGCCACTTCATATATGTGCTGACTTACATGCATTGTGTAGTAGGTATCCCCCCCTGCTTACAGTCCCCATTATTGTATTATGATTCCCCATGCGACTTACTCTGCATGTGCGTAGTGTCGTGGTAGTCTGCGCTGTCCAGTCCTTGAATCCCTGTGACGATCTCCTCCGGGATGACGGCTGCGACCATCTCCTCCATGTGGTCCAGGGCCTCCTGTTGTGCTGGACTCCCCCCTCCAGTCTGCATTGCTGCCTTCCTGTTCCTGGCCATTTTCTCTTTGGTCCTACGTTTGCAGTCATGCCAGCGTTTCTTACACTCAGTGACTGTCCGGCGTTCTTCAGCCACACTGTTAATCTTGTCCACAATTTGTTTCCAGGTGGCCTCTCTCCTACTGAGTGGCAATTTAGAGGTAATGAAAAGTTGGTGCTGGTGTTCCGTCACCTCTTTCACCAGGATTTCCTGCTCCTCTGCACTGAAGCAACACTTTCTTTTTTTTTTTTAAATGTCCTGGTTCCTGTATGCTTCCTCCTGGCTGGTTCCTGGTCTGCTCTCATCCTCCTGGGGTCTGTTGGGGCATCTAGGATCCATTTTGGGTCTCCTCTCCTGAAAGGGCAGTTTTCGCGCAAAAATGTGACGCAATAGCGTGAAAAAAAACGGCGTTTTCACGATTGCGCTGTCGTAAATCGACCCACAGTGATGTGCGTCGCATTTACGTTCGTTTCCTTTACGACAGACGGACGCTGTCTGCGTCACGAAATAATGACTCCCACCTGTTGGTTGCGCCGCCGTACGTCAAAGTATAAATTTGACGCCCGCATGGCGCATCCAAATGGCGTTAGACGGCGCAAATTTCTTTGACGCAAAATTGCGTTAGCGCAGTTTTGCGTCAAAAAGTATAAATATGGCCCTAAGTGTACACAACTGTTTTAAGTGAGGACCACTACGTGACTACATACTACTTGTCTTGTGATTTTTGCTTTTTCTCTGTGGGACTCTTTTTGTTATATTCCCATATTTTTGCTGATCACTTGATTGACTTTCCTTGAACTACATAAGGAACTTGTTTCTGCCTTTGGAACTTTGCATTTTGTTGACTTTTCACCATGTCCCAATCTGGAGATGCATCAGCTGGAGCTGCTTTTGACCTAGGGAAACTAGACAGCTACACTGTGGCTCAGTTGATGCAGTTCTGTAAATATTTTGCCTGTCCCATTAAGGGCTCCACCAAGAAGAAGAAGCTGCAAAAGGCGGTGAGGGCCTGGGTGACAGCCAAAGAAGCTGAGGGGCACCCAGAGGAGGAGGATGAGGAGGTGCAATCCATTCACAATGGCATAGTGGGTGGGCCTGTTATGTCCAAGGAGAGAGTCTCCAGGGCAGGTAGCAGTGTGTCCTCCAAGGGTCTGACTCCTGAAGAGTTACAGGACAAACAGGCAGAAAGAGAGTACCAATTGGAGCTGGAGAAGCTCAAGATGGAGAGGGAGAGGGAGGACAGAAGGATGGCCATTGAGGAAAAGAAGATTCTGCTGGCTCATGAGCCTACCTTGAGGGAGCTAGATCAGAGGAGCTAGTCCAGTAGAGATGGTGGCAGCAAAAGCACAGTGCAGCCTGAGAGAAGGGTACACATTCCAAAAGACCTAGTGAAGGATTACAAGAGGGAGGATGACGTATACTTGTGGTTCAAGGGGTATGAGTCTGCTCTCCGCATGAATCTGGTCCCTGAAGCTCATTGGGGGTTGGGTCTGTGGAAGCACTTTGAGGTAGAGGGGAGGGATACTCTGACATCCTTCGGGGATTCTCAGGGGCTCACAACTCTATCATGAAGGATGCCCTACTCACAAGATATGGTCTCACCCCTGAGCAGTATGAGCACAATTTCAGGTCCTATAAGAGGAAGGAATCCCAAACATGGTGTGTTGATTCATTCTGCAGGTCACTGGATTGTTGGGTGAAGGGCAGTAAGGTAACAACGTATGAGGGGTTTACAATTTGATTCCTTGGGAGCACTTGTACAGTTTATGTTTTCTAGAGCTGCACCAGCAACTAATTGAAAGCAAGCTGACTGATCCCAGGAAGCGTGCGCAGGAAGCAGACTGCTGGGAGAGCACCAGGGTCCAAAAGAGGTATGGGGAAGACCACGCCAAGGGTGGGCAGGGTCCCTCTCAGAAGAAAGGGGGGGTAAGGTAAACACGGGGAGTTCTCTAAAGGGCCCCAATCTGATTCCCAGGGTAAAGATTCCCAGCCCCCAGTGAGAAGAAGCCATGGTTCTCCAAAGGTAACCAGTGGCAGGAGGTCCCCCACGTAAGTGTTATGCATGTGACCAAGTGAGTCATGTGAGCGGGGACCCCAAATGCCCCAAGAGTACACTGGCACCCACTGATGCGTAGTCCCAGGGTTTAGCTAGTGTAGCGCTTGGGGAGGAGTTGGTCCCAGGTGGGTGGGAGCCAGCTGAGATGACCTTTGTCTCACAAGGGGACAGTGAGATGGCCCAGAGAACCCAGTGCCTGAGAACACTAAGAAGTACAGGCAGTGGTTGACCATAAATGGACAGAGGGTGGAGGCTCTGAGAGACATAGGAGTCAGTGTGACTACAGTGAGGAATCACCTGCTGTCTGAAGAGCAGATTGATCCCCATGTACTTTACCAAGTAGTTGCAGTGGACAACTCGGAGAGCCTGTGTAGAGTGGCGGAGGTTCCCTTTGAATCAGGGAGGGGTCTCAGGTTCCTTGAAGGTAACTGTCAAGTATAAGACACTGCGCGGTCTCAGTCCCGCTCCTTCCAGGGTTTAACCCATCGCTGCGCGCGTTTGCAGCACCTTATTTGTTCCATCATGTGCCAAATCCCACTCTCCACCATTCCCATGTGGAAAAGCTCATCTATATGCGGGGTTTGGGCATTGGTGGTTGCGCTGCAACCATTGTTTTGATGTCTGACCTAGGAGTGGTGCTTTGTAGCAAAACTAGGACCACAACTCCCAGCATTCCTTAGTGGCATCTATCTTGGGGTGTGATCGGGCTATAAATGCTAGCCGCACCCTGTCAAAGATGCTCACTATTCTGGGGACCTAGTTTGTGCGAGAGACAGAGAGCGTGAGATTCCTACAATGGATTCGTTTAAAGGTAAAGTGTTGAAAGATAGTGACGAGTAGGCCGTACTCGTAACGGTGAGTTCGTTTCCAGCGGTTTTTTTTTCCCTTCTATGATCGCTTTCTAAATACGCTCACATTTGAGATACTTTGTTGCATATTCCCAAGTTCAACAAGAGTTCAGGGAATACAATTGCAATACGGAGAGTCTGTTTGACAGTAATTTGTAAGTTTTTGTTGTGTTTAATTTTAGCGCGGATCGTTATAAAAACAATATTTGTTTTCTGTGCATATGAACTCGAACAAATTACCAAGGTATTGCTGGCCATGTCCCCCATAGGAGAATTGTGGTGGAAAACTTGAGTTCAATAGGATACTTTGATTCACCGTGTTCCATGTTTTATGAAGAAATTATATTCATTATTTACACTTAAGGATCACAGTGTGGTTTTGCAGTGAGACGTTTATTGTTGAGAGTTATTCCCAAATAACCTTTGTTCTAAGAAGCCTACTGCATTTTGTCTAATGATAATTTCTAGTAAATCTTAGTGGCTTCCGTTTTGTGTTGCTTCTAGCAACAGATTGTTGGACTAAATCTTATTTAGACTTTCCTTTGATACTCAGTGATTACTATTTTAGCAATAACACAAGATGTTACATTTTGTAAAAGTGACAATTGTAATTACAGTTTTTATTGTGTTGCATTGTGTTGAAAACCTTTTGTTTTTCAGATCTCCTTCCTGGCTGTTCCCTTCCTACTTCCCTTCCCCTCTTCGGGCACCTCCAAATCTCAGCGCTATAAAGGCATTCTGAGTTGGTGTTGCCGGAAGGTGGGCCCCTTGTTCAGCAACGCGTAGACTCCGAGGAATTGGACACTCTGACAGAATAGTGAGCCCACGATTTAACATTTCTCTTGGTCTACGCAAAAGTTGTTCAAGATGGCCACCTTAGATGCTCTGATGAAGGCGATCACTCAAATACAGAGAGAGTTATCAGAATCAAAAAATTTACCACTGAACTGGTTACTAAGGTTACTCAATTACAAGCGAAGGTGGACGGAACAGGGGACACACCCCCTCCACATTTAATGCCTTCAGTGCCTACTAACATAGCGGTCAATGTGCCCACTCAGATTCCTTTAGCAGCACCAGAGAGGTTTTCAGGGGATGCCTCCAAAGTTCAGGTTTTTCTTACACAGGTGGAGTTACATTTTACGTGCCGCCCTGGTGCCTTCCCAGATGCGCAATCTCGAATTGATTTTCTTATCTCATACCTGACTGGTGACGCAGCCACTTGGGTGTTTCCATTAGTGAGGCTAGACAGTCCGCTATTGTACAATTGGCGTCAGTTTGTGAACGAATTCGAGAAGGTCTTTGATAGACGCGCTATCACCATGTCAGCAGATAAAGAACTACTGGAACTGTGGCAGGGAAATAAAGACCTTATTTCTTATTTGTCACAATTCAATCGTCTGGTCGTAGAAGCCGCGTGGCCGGAAGAAAAAAGATCTGCAATCTTTTACCAAGGGCTGAAAGAGGAGTTGAAGGATGTCTTGGCTCAAATCGATCCCCAACCTAAAACTTGCACAGACTTAATACCCTTAGATTAGATCACAGACTTACAGAGAGAAAAGGGGAAAAGAAAAGACCAGAACTGGTCAACTGGCGCCTCGACAAGTATCGAACTACTTCAACATCCTCAGAAACCACTATTGAACCAATGGAAATAGGAACCATCCGACAGCCCTTAACTAAAGAAGAAAAGGATTTATGACGTCGCAAAGGTCAATGTCTGTATTGTGGCAAACGGGGGCACTTTGTAAGAGAATGTCAGTTAAAACCAAAAACTAAAATGGACTCCACTGCTAACCCAAAGAAAAAGATAGCAACCCTAGAAAACCCAGAGGAAAACTAAGAAGCCCAAGATACAAGGAACGGGACCTCTTGGGTAATCTGACAATCCCTTCAGTGTGTTCTTGTATTAATCAAGTTAAACACTTCAGGCTCAACATACAACTTAGGATCAGAGGAAAGCAACATACAGTGTACGCCTTGATAGATTCAGGGGCTACAGGCAACTTTATGGACTTACAAACTGCCCAAAAACTACAAATCCCAGTATCAAAAAGGAAGTACCTGAAATTGTGCAAGCAGTAGATGGCAGTGAATTAGCGGGAGGACCAGTCACTATGAACACCTCACAAATGCAGATGACGTGCACGGATGCCAAGAACCAGGAACATAGCAAAGAGATACTCTTTTATATATTTCAAGCTCCCCAGTACGGCTTCATTTTGGGGATGCCTTGGTTGGTTTTACATAATCCACAAGTATATTGGCAAAAGCAAACCGTGATTTTTTCCTCAACCCAGTGTAAACATTCTTGTCTTCAACCAAAAGAAGAAAGAAATCCTCTACTATACCTGGCCACAGCTGTGGAAAAAGAGATAACCTTACCAAAGAGATATTCTGACTATGTCGATGTCTTTAGTGAAAAGGTGGCAAGTAGCTTACCCCCTCATAGGCCATATGATTGCCAAATCGATCTCATATCCGGGGCCAATATTCCTAATTGCAGAATGTACGCACTTTCAGAAAAAGAAAACCAATACTTGCGCAAATACCTTGATCATTGTCTGGCTAATGATTTGATTCGGCCATCACGATCTCCGGCAGCTTCTCCCTTGTTCGTTGTACCCAAGGCCAGCGGTGAATTGAGGCCATGTATTGACTATAGAGCTTTGAACAAAGTCACCGTTAAGAATAAATATCCATTGCCACTCATCCCAGTATTATTAGACCAAGTAAAGACAGCAGTGATTTATACCAAGCTTAACTTACGTGGGGCCTACCATCTAGTCCATATACGTGAGGGAGATGAGTGGAAGACAGCTTTTAAAACCTGTTATGGTCTATTTGAATATCAAGTAATGCCTTTTGGCCTATGCAATGCCCCACGACTTTTCAGTATTTCTTGAATGACGTCCTGAGAGAGTACTTAGACATTTTTGTTATTGTCTATATTGATGACATCCTAATCTACTCTAACTCAGAAGAGATCCGCGAGGAACATGTAAAGCGGGTTCTACAAACCTTGCAAAAACATCAGTTATACTGCAAATTAAGCAAATGTAAGTTCCATACCAAAAAAGTGGAATTCTTAGGAGTTAACTTAACGCCCAATGGAATGCAAATGACAGAACGGAAGATTCGAGCCATAACTGAATGGCCCATACCACAATCAGTACGAGACATTCAATGTTTCTTGGGATTCGCAAATTGTAACCGGCGTATCATTGATCATTTTTCCCAAAAGGTAGCACCAATTACTAAATTACTATGTAAAAATTCCCTCTTTCATTGGTCCAAAGAAACTGATGAAGCCTTCAAAGGTCTAAAGAAAGCTTTTACATCTGCTCCCATTTTAGCTCATCCAAAGATCACAGAGCCATTCATAGTAGAAGCAGATGCATCTGATGTAGCAGTAGGGGCTATGCTTTGCCAACGTCATTCTCGTACTGGGCAATTACATCCCATTGCTTACATGTCACGGAAATGAAGTGCAGCTGAACAAAATTACACCATTGCGGAAAAAGAACTATTAGCAATCCGTGGTGCCTTCAAAGAGTGGAGGCCTTATTCACTTGGAACAAAACACACCATCACAGTCTATTCCGATCACAGAAATTTGCAGTTCATGAGTTCAGCCAGGGTTCTGACCCCACGACAGTTACAGTGGATGTTATTCTTTGCTGAATTTTATTTTGTGGTAACTTTCAGACCAGGGACAGATAATCAAAAGGCCGATGCATTAACCAGGCAAGACTCCTCAATTACGCATGAAGAAACCAAGCCTTTGCCAATCATAGCGCCTTCAAAAGTGTTATGCTTCATAGCAGCTGAAAGATTCCTCGATCTTATCCGTACTCACTTTCACATCACAGAATGGCAAGAATAGTTACAACAGGATACCAAACATTCTATTCATCAAGGTCTGCCCTTACATGAATCTCGAGTATTCTTGCCCACAACAGATCTGAGGCAAACAGCTTTCCATTGGCTACATAACCATCCCCTAGCCAGACATCCAGGCCCTCAAAAAACAACGGAACGAATAAAAAGGTATTTCTGGTGGCCTACTTTCTCTAAAGACTTGAAACAGATGTTACTGTCATATGTAGTGTGTGCAAGATGTAAAAGCACACAGAGTAAACCAAAAGGCTTATTAATACCTCGAAACAACCTTGGGAACACATCTCCATGGACTTCATTACAGAGCTTCCTGAAACACGCCAATTTACTGCAATTTTGGTAGTAATAGACAGTCTCACTAAATACGCTCATTTTATTGCATGCAAAGACCTCACATCAGCCAGAGCGTTAGCTACCATTATTTTTCTAAAACATTTCCCGACTCCATGAACACCCTAATATCATTCTGTCTGATAGGGGATCACAATTTTCTGCACACTTCTGGCAAAAGTGGTGTTAGGCCGTACTCTTTGAATCCACGTTATCCACCAGTTATCATCCTCAGACTGATGGCCAGAACAAAAGACTAAATCAGACACTAAAACAAGATTTACGGTCTTATGCTGCAGACTCACAGACTACTTGGCCAGATCTTCTTTGGCTTGCAGAATAAGCATACAATAATTCTTACCATTATTCAACGAAAACTACCCCTTTTTATGGTCTCTATGGTCATCACCCTCACATCCTACCAGTTAATCTACGAGTCTCTATACATACCATGCCTGTGGTCCAAGACATGGTATCACACATGCAAAAGATACATTCACAACTACAAATCAACCTACACCATGCTAAAACAAAATAAAAATTACAATGCAACAAGAAACATCAACCCGGCCCTGAATATAAAGAGAAAGATATGGTCTGGTTATCTACAAAAAACGTTGTTTTTAAAAATAAGAATATGTTTCACCCTAAATTTGTGGGACCCTACGAAATTCTACGCCAAATCAACCCAGTGACTTACAAACTGAAACTGCCACCTTCCTTAAAAATACACCCGGTACTCCACACTTCTTTACTGAAACCCGCCACATCCTTGTGTACACCACGACCCGCTCCACTGCTAGTCCGGGGACAATGGGAATATGAGGTACGCTCAATCTTGGATTCCCGCTTTCGTGGTTCATCTCTGTAGTATTTGGTGGTCTGGAAAGGTAATGGACCCGAGGATAATTCATGGGAACCTGCGACGAACATCCATGCGCCTAATATGCTTAGTCCTTTTCACCTCCTTCATCTGGCCACGTCAGGCCCTCGCCCGCGCTTGGGGAGAGGGTGTAATGTCAAGTATAAGACACTGCGCGGTCTCAGTCCCACTCCATCCAGGGTTTTACCCATCGCTGCGCGCGTTTGCAGCACCCTATTTGCTCCATCCTGTGCCAAATCACACTCTCCACCATTCCCATGTGGAAAAGCTCATCTATCTGCGGGGTTTGGGCATTGGTGGTTGCGCTGCAACCATCGTTTTGATGTCTGTCCTAGGAGTGGTGCTTTGTAGCAAAAATAGGACCACAACTCCCAGCATGCCTTGGTGGCGGCCATCTTGGGGTGTGGTCGGGCTATAAATGCCTGCCACACCCTGTCAAAGACGCTCACTATTCTGGGGACCTAGATCGAGCGAGAGACAGAGAGCGTGAGATTCCTACAGCGGATTCATTTAAAGGTAAAGATTTGAAAGAGAGTGACGAGTGGGCTGTACTCGTAACAGTGAGTTCGTTACCTGCTGGGTTTTTTCCCTTCTTTGATCGCTTTCTAAATACGCTCGCATTTGAGATACTTTGTTGCATATTCCCGAGTTCAACAAGAGTTTAGGGAATACAATCGCAATACGGAGAGTGTGTTTGACAGTAATTTGTAAGTTTTTGTTGTGTTTAATTTTAGCGCGGATCGTTATAAAAACGATTTTTGTTTTCTGTGCATATAAACTCAAACAAATTACCAAAGTATTGCTGGCCATGTCCCCCATAAGAGAATTGTGGTGGAAAACTTGAGTTCAATAGGATACTTTGATTCACAGTGTTTCATGTTTTATGAAGAAATGATATTCGTTATTTACGCTTAAGGATCACAGTGTTGTTTTGCGGTGAGACGTTTATTGGTGAGAGTTATTCTCAAATAACCTTTGTTCTAAGAAGCCTTCTGCATTTTGTCTAATGATAATTTCTAGTAAATCTTAGTGGCTTCTGTTTTGTGTTGCTTCTAGCAACTGATTGTTGGACTAAATCTTATTTAGACTTTCCTTTGATACTCAGTGATTACTATTTTAGCAATAACACAAGATGTTACATTTTTTAAAAGTGACAATTGTAATTACAGTTTTTATTGTGTTGCACTGTGTTGAAAGCCTTTTGTTTTTCAGATCTCCTTCCTGGCTGTAACTCAGCGCTACAAAAGCAATCTGAGTTGGTGTTGCCGGAAGGTGGACCTCTTGTTCAGCAGCGTGTAGACTCAGAGGAAGGAATTGGACACTCTGACAGTAACTATGAGTCCCACCATGCCTGTACATTGTTTGTTTGGCAATGACCTGGAGTATTCCCCTTGAAGGAGGTGGAACACAGGTCACAGTTGGAGATTTTGGGTCTGCCTGGATGGGTATGCATATCTACCAGGTCAATGACAGCCCGTCAGGGTGGTCAAAAGCCCCTGGAGCCTGAAACAGTGGCCCAGGGGACTGCCAAAAAGAGGAAGGGCAGGTGGCGTGGGAAACCAGCCCCAGAAGTTCCCACGTTCTGGGAGAAGGAGGAGTCTGAGGGTGACGCCCCGGAGCCTACAGGGGAACAGGTGGCTGAACTGGGGGAGGTCCCGGAGCTGTCGCAGTGGCAGCAGGAAGGGGGGTCCACCAGGGAAGCATTCTGTGAAGCACAGAAGACATGCCCTACTCTGGAGGGTTTGGGGCAGCAGGCTGCAGACTAGGCGGCAGGCAAGGAGCCAGGATCTCACCTGATCTGCTGAGAGGACGACCTCCTGTATAGTGAGCCTAAGGTTCCTGAGCCTGGGTCAGCCCATGTGCTGATTGCACCCCAGTGCTTCAGGGCCTTCCTACTGGTGTTGGCTTATGATGTGCCTTTAGCAGGACATTTAGGGCAGGACAAGACCTTTGAGAGGCTTGTCACCCACTTTTACTGGCCCCTAATGCGCAGGCACTCAGATGCTCATTGTAGGTCTTGCCAAACTTGTCAGGCAAGTGGCAAGAGTGGGGGGGGAAGGTAAGGCTCTCCTCCAACCTTATCCTGTTGTTAGTACCTCCTTTGAAATGGTTGGTATTGACATTATGGGGTCTCTGGATCCCAAGACAGCCATAGGCAACAGGTTCATCCTGGTCTTGGTGGACCATGCCACCCAGTACGCAGAAGCCATTCCTCTGAGGTCAATCACTTCCCCTGTGGTGGGTCGTGCATTGATGGGGGTTTTTAGCCGCATGGGGTTCCCCAAGGTAGTGGTATCTGATAGGGGTACCAAATTCATATCTACATATATGAAGTCCCTGTGGAAGGTGTGTGGGGTAACCAACAAGTTCACCACACCCTACCACTCCCAAAGCAACGGTCTGGTTGAGAGATTCAACCGCACCTTGAAAGGCATGATTATGGGCCATCAGGGCCCCAGAGGCAGAAGTGGGACGTCCTCTTGCCATGTCTTCTGTTTGCTTACAGGGCGGTGCCTCCAAAGGGACTTGGGGTTAGTCCCTTTAAGCTGATCTATGGCCACCCTGTGAGGGGACCCCTAAGTCTGGTAAAGGAGGCTTTGGAAAAAGCTCCTAGTAAACCCCCCCCAGGATGTATTTAGCTACATGCTAGCTCTGAGAAACCAGGCTGCATGCCTCAGGAATCTCGCACAGGAGAACCTGAAAGCAAGCTAGGAGGATATGATATGATGGTATGACCGGAATGCCACTCTGGTCGAGTTTCAACCTGATCAAATAGTGTGGGTGATGGCACCAGTGAAGCCTAGGGCGCTCCAAGACAAGTGGACTGGGTCATTTGAGGTGGTGGACCGCAAGAGTGAAGTCACCTACCTGGTGGACTTGCAGACTCCCAGGAACCCTTTAAGGGTCCTGCATGTTAACCGACTCAAACCACACTTTGAGCGGACTGAACTGTCTATGCTCCTTGTAACAGATGATGGGGTGGTGGCGGAGTGTGAGCCTCTTCCTGACCTCCTGTCTGCAGGAGAGCAAGATGGGTCTGTGGAGGGAGTGATCCTCTCTCCCTCCCGGACTGAAGGGCAGCAGAAGGACTGTCGCTAGGTGTTGGGACAGGTCGCCTTACTGTTTTCCTTGGTCCCAGGGGTCACACACTTGTGCAACAATGATGGGTACACTGGGGACAGTACACCCATTAAACAGAAAGTTTACAGGGTAACTGACAGGGTCAGGGCTAGCATTAAGGATGAGGTATCCAAAATGTTAACCCTAGGGGTTATTGAGCATTCCAGCAGTCCCTGGGCCAGCCCTGTTGTATTGGTCCCAAAGGACACTGCACCTGGTGTCACTCCCGAACTCCGGTTCTATGTGGACTACCAGGGACTTAGGGCCATATTTATACTTTTTGACGCAAAACTGCGCTAACGCAGTTTTGCGTAAAAAAAATTAGCGCCGGCTAACGCCATTCTGAAGCGCCATGCGGGCGCCGTATTTATTCAATGACGTTAGCCGGCGTTAGCCGGCGGCGCTGCCTGGTGTGCGTGGAAAAAAATGACGTACACCAGGCAGCGCCGGCGTAGGGGAATATGGAGCTTGGGCGCCAAAAAATGGGGCAAGTCAGGCTGAGGCAAAATTATCGCCTCAACCCGATTTGCGCCATTTATTTCGACTCCCAACCCCCATTAAAATGACTCCTGTCTTAGCAAAGACAGGAGTCATGCCCCCTTGCCCAAAGGCCATGCCCAGGGGACTTCTGTCCCCTGGGCATGGTCATTGGGCATAGTGGCATGTAGGGGGGCACAAATCAGGCCCCCCTATGCCACAAATTTTTTTAACAAAAAATACTTACCTGAACTTACCTTAATGTCCCTGGGATGGGTCCCTCCATCCTTGGGTGTCCTCCTGGGGTGGGCAAGGGTGACAGGGGGGGTCCCTCAGGGCATGGGAGGGCACCTCTGGGCTCCTTCCGAGCCCACAGGTCCCTTAACGCCTGCCTTGTCCAGGAGCTAAAAAACGGCGCAAAAACGGCTGGACGTCATTTTTTTTGAGACGCCCACTCCCGGGCGTGAATTTTGCCCGGGAGTGGAAATACGGCGCACATGCCTCGGAGTCACTTTTTTAGACGGGAACGCCTACCTTGCATATCATTAACGCAAAGTAGGTGTCCACGCAAAAAAATGACACAAACTCCATGGACTTTGGCGCTAGACGCGTCTAACGCCAAAGTATAAATATGGAGTTAGTTTTGCGTCGGAATTGCGTCAAAAAAACGACGCAATTCCGGCGCAAACAGAGTATAAATATGCCCCTCAATCCGGTCAGTAAGACAGACGCATACCCCATCCCCCAAGCTGTGGAGCTCATAGATTGCCTTGACTGAGGGGGCCAAGGAGAGGTCTGCATTTTCTACCCCAGATGGACACTTTCAGTTTAAGGGGATGAAAAATGCCCCTGACACCTTTCAGAGGTTGGTCAACCAGGTGTTGGCTGGGCTGGATGAGTTCAGTGCCGCCTACCTGGATGACATTGCCGTCTTTAGTTCCACATGGGAGGAAAATCTGCAACACCTCTGCAGAGTGTTGGAGGCTCTGCAAAAGGCAGGCCTCACTATTAAGGCAAGCAAGTGCCAAATAGGGCAGGGTTCTGTCGTGTACTTGGGACACCAGTTAGGGAGTGGCCAGGTGGCACCCCTACAGCCAAACATTTACACCATTCTGGCTTGGGAGCCTCCCAAAACCAGGACTGAGATGAAAGCCTTTTTAGACCTCACTGGCTACTACGGGAGGTTTGTCAAGGGGTATGGTACCATTGTTACCCCCTTGACTGAGTTGACTTCTAAGAAGCAACCAAAGAAGGTGATCTGGACAGAAGCTTGCCAGACCGCGTTTGATGCCCTGTAGGCTGCCATGTGCACAGGACCGGTGCTGGAGGCACCTGACTACTCCAAGGAGTTTATTGTGCAAACAGATGCCTCAGTGCATGGTATTGAAGCAGTACTCTCCCAGCTTAATGAAGAGGGCCTAGATCAACCCGTAGCCTTCATTAGCAGGAGGTTACTTCCCAGGGAACGTAGGTGGAGTGCCATAGAACATTAAGCTTTTGCTGCGGTCTGGGCACCGAAAAGGCTAAGGCCCTACTTGTTTGGGACTCACTTCCGGGTTCAGACCGACAACAGGCCCCTCAGATGGTTAGTGCAGATAAAGGTTGAGAATTCACAACTGTTGAGGTGGTCCATTTCCCTACAGGGGATGGACGTTATACTGGACCACTGCCCTGGCACAGAACACGCCAAAGCTGATGGTCTGTCCAGATTCTTCCGCCTTAGTGATGAGAACTCCCCTGAGGTTGGGTAGTTGCTCCCCACTTTCAGCTGGGGGGGACACGCATTAGACTTGGCATCCTTGGCGTGGTCTCCCCATAATTTGTGCCTCTGTTTCCCAGGTTGTTGATGTGTGCTGGACTCTGTTTTTGCTGTTTTTGTTACTCTGGGCACTTTACCACTTGTATCCAGTGATAAAGTGCAGATGCTCCAGTATAAAATGTATATGTAATTGATCTCCATGATTGGCATATTTAATTTCCTGGTAAGTCACTAGTACAGTACACAAGAGGCACCCAGAGCCTGTAAATCAAATGCTACTATTGGGCCTGCAGCACTGGTTGTGCCACCCATATTACTAGCTCTGTAATCATGTCTCAGACCTGCCGCTGCAGTGTCTGTGTGTGCAGTTTTAAACTGCCAAGTCGACTTGTCAAGAGTACCCACTTGCCAGGCCTAAACCTTCCCTTTTCTTACATGTAAGACACCCCTAAGTTAGGCCCTAGGTAGCCCCATGGGCAGGGTGCAGTGTATGTTTAAGGTAGGGCATATACGTACGTGTTTTATATGTCCTAACAGAGAAATACTTCCAAATTCGTTTTTCACTGTTGCAAGGCCTATCCCTCTCATAGGTTAACATGGGGGCTGCCTTTAAATATGATTAAAGCATAGATTCCCTTTGGGAGCGGATAGACATGTGGAGTTTGGGGTCTCTGAGCTCACAATTTAAAAATACCTTTTTTAGTAAAGTTGATTTTATGATTGTGTGTTTGAAAATGCCACTTTTAGAAAGTGTTCCTTTTCTTGCTTGAACCATTCTGTGACTCTGCCTGTTTGTGGATTCCCTGTCTGGGTCAGTTTGGCCGTTGGGCTGTTTGCATCTCTCGCTAGACAGTGACACAAAGGGAGCTGGGGTGTAGCCTGCACATCCCGATAAGCCATCTGTGCCAGGAGGGAGGGGAGGAGTGGTCACTTATACCAGAAAGGGCTGTGCCTGCCCTCAAACAATGCAGTCTCCAACCCCCTGGTGTGTGTCTGGGGACTGGCCTGGGCAAGGCAGGAGTTCACAAACAAGAGAGACTTTCCTTTGAAGTAAGTCTACTTCAAAGACCAAAATAGGTATAAGCAGGGCACCCAAAGCCACAGCCTTTAGATCACTTCTGGAAATCAAGAGGCACCTCTGCCTGGTGAAGAGCTGAGGAGAAGTGCTGCCCTGCCTGTGACTGTGCTTTGTGGAGCTATCCTGCAGTTGCTGCTCCTGCCTGGTGAAGGGGGACAAAGACTGGACTTTGTTGTGCATTCCTGCTTGTGAAGAGATTTCCAAGGGCTTGTCCCGAGCTTGCCTCCTGCTGTTAAAGTCTCCGGGCCATCAAAGACTTCCTCTGCCAGCACCTGGACTCTCTGCAGAGACCCTGCCCTGCCAAATGGTGCCCTATCCAGTTCCTGAGGCCTTGGCAGGTGAAGCAGGCAGACCAAGATTGAAAATCCACTCACTGACCGCCGTGCTGGTAAATTTCCGATGCAACCTCTGAGATGCGGCTGAAGAAACAACACACTGCCGGCTCCATGGCTGAAATCGATGTGCGCTTGCAGCGCGGCTGGAAGATCGACGCTTGCCGCTGGAGAACGACACCCGCATCGCTAACGGAGGCTGGTACCATCGCAACTCACACAGCGCAATTTTGCTAACACCGTGCAGCAGGATTTTTGATGCAAACCTTGCTGGGTGTGGAAAAACAACGCAACACCTGACTGGACCCAAGTGCTTCCCGGATCGACACATCTCTCTCCTGCGTAGAGAGAAAACTACACACACCGACCTGACCGGAGAAGGAGAAATGACACACGGTTTCACTTGCGGGTGAGAAACTGATGCACCGCTTACCTTTTTCGACGCACACTCGCATGTTATTTTGACGCTACCCAGGTACTTTTCAACGCTAACAGTGTTTTACCTGTTTACAAAAGGATTTAAGACTCTTTTGCTTTTAAAATTAATAACTTGACTTGTGTATGTTGGATTGTTGTCGTTCTGGTCTTGTTTTATTTAGATAAATATTTTCTATTTTTCTAAGCCTGTGTTGTGTCATTTTGTAGTGTTTTCATTGAGTTTCTGTGTGTGTTGGTACAAATACTTCACACCTAGCATTCTGAAGTTAAGCCTGCCTGCTCTTGCCAAGCTACCAAGGGGGTGAGCGGAGGTTAGCCGAGGGTGAATTTCCTTTACCTTGACTAGAGTGAGGGTCCTTGCTTGGACAGGGGTAACCTGACTGCCAACCAAAGACCCCATTTCTAAAAACAGTGAGATGCAGTTTTTTCTCTCTACTTACCTCATTCTCAAATAATCTCAATTTATTTGGTTAATTGCTACCTTACTCCTTAGGCAGGTGATTTCACTAGTTCAAGGACCTCATTTCCTTGAGTAATCATAAACGATCTAAATACGTTTTCATTCATTTATTCATACATAAAAACTAAAATAGACACTCTTTACATTACCATTTTCTAAACACAAATTTCTGACGCTTTCAAAAAGCCCAAAAAATGTTAAATGCCATTCAACGTGCATTGCCTCAGAGTGCATTCAAAATGTATCATCAATTCAATTTTTTTTTTTTAAACGTTGAGACTTTCGCAGTCCAGTCTGATTAAAATATTCTTGTTGGAAAGATCAGCCCTCCCTGGCAGATAATAAAACGTTTTTGGATTTTATATTCAGAAATCATTTCAGCCAGAAGATTATTCCACAGCTATATAAAACTGAACATTGTAAGGAGTCAAACACTATATTACCACCACTACCACCCAACTCTTCAAGACACTCCAGACCATACAGCTCGCAGCAGACAGACTTGTCCCCAACCTCTCCAAAAAAAACACATCACGCCGCCACTCCAAGAACCTCCACTGGCTCGCCATCCAAAAAAGATGCCTGTTCCATCTTCTGACACACGCTTACTAAGTCCTGCATGACCAGGAACTGGCATACATCAACCACCACATGAACTTCCACCAACCCGCCAGACACTTGTACTACACCTCTCTGGCTCACATTTGTTGCACCCACAGCGGTGGTCATTCCTTCTTCTACCTTGCCACTAAGACCTGGAATCCCCAGCCCCTCCAGGAACAGCACTCTCCATGGAAGACTGCAGAAGGAGACTCAAGACCTGGCTTTTCGACTAAGACCAGTGATACCTCAGTACCCAGATATGCTCAGGGGTGAAAGAGCAGTGCTAATCAAATATTGATTAATTGATTGATCGAGTACCATCAAATGTGGAGGTACTATTACAAGCTTTGCCAGTTTTTCACTGGAGATAGGAATTGCAGTTGTCTTTTCATTTTTATTTACTGATACGTTTTTTAAAGGTTTATAACTGAATAGTGAAATACATAACAATATGAACTGAGATATAGTCAACAAGAGGATTCTAGCACACTGGTGGGCAGAGCTACAAATCTCAGTATAGTTGTAGCCAAGGCTGGATGGCCGTACCGGGCATTTCCCTGGGATGCTGGAATGGTGGACTGTCGCTTTTGTTACTGGAGGGGCCACTTTTGTAACATGTATATCCAACAGTTTTCAGGCAACAATAAAAGTGCCAAGATAACTCTGGTGATTAATGTACCTTCTGAAGAGAGAGATAGGAGTTTTGTCTAGTGGCAGTTTTGACTCATCCAAGATAGCGCAGAGGCATAATATACCTGCTGCAATGAAAGTGTACTATGCAGATCACAGAACAGTATTTTATGTGCAATGCTCAGTAGGCTACTGCTTTTGTCACAGAGATCCTTTTGTTACGGCACAGTTCATAAATTGCATTCATGATCTAGCACAGTGAGCTACGAACTGTTATCAAACAGCTGCATTGTAAGGGTTAGAAAGTTATGCTTTTCCCCAGTCTTTGATTAGCCTATTTTTGCTAAACACTGTTTGTTTAGGTAGAAATGAATTGTTATTAGTGAAGTCAACCCTAACCACTGTGTTACATAGTAAATCCTGAGTTTATGCTTCCCCAGACCAAGTACTCTTATAAAATGCCTACCAGTATGAATGACATGTGAATACTACACTTTGTAGTCCACTTTGACTTATGTAGCATTTTCCATACACTGATTTACAAAGGTATGATTCATTGTCTCTGTATGTGTGTGTGATGTAAAGTGCTCCAACACCCTACGCTGATAAGTGAGGACCTATAAAACAGATGTAATCCATGTCAAAGAGGGGCTATAGAGAGATGAGAGGCAGTTATGTAATGGTGAAGGAATCATTGAAGAGCCTCAATAAAGATTGCAATATCCTGGTGCACTGTAAGGACATCATTCCCTATACTGTAAAAACGAAAACAATTGAATATATAATGAAAAACGTGTTGTGGAATGCCCCAGTTTTGCCATTTTTTCCAAAATTGTCTTTGGGAGGAGAACCCCTCAATCCCCATTGTAGTGGTCAGGCTCACTCACTATGCACCCTATGGGGACTTGCCTGACAAAATTTACTAGTGCTGCCTTAGGTTCCCAGTCTGGCCCCGCAGGTGCACTGTAAGGTGCTATAGTTAATTTACCATTGGGGTTAATGGATACGACAAGCCTTTTTTCTTGCCCTTTTCAATTGGCCATTTACTGCTCTGTTTCTAATATAAGCCAACTTGGATTTTGGCATACTGGAATATTGTCGTCCAATTGCTGACCACCTTTGGTTGTCACAAATCCTTGAATGTATTATGATCCAGCATCTCTAGCAACATACTGATAATTATACTCTCCCTGAATGCTATCAGTTCAGTTTCCGCTCCAAATATGGAATGGAGTCAGCGCTGGTCAATGTCTGAGATGATCATCTAGTACTTTTGAATACTGAATCCCTCTAAATATATGTTTAGTTTTTAGCAATATTTGACAGAGTTGATCATGGTGTACTTTGGGATCATCAGACTTTGGTGGGTGGTGTTCCAGGTAAACGGCTGTTTTACTTTATTTTTGATAACCATAAGCACAAGGTGAAATTGTCAGGATTTCCAGC
Source organism: Pleurodeles waltl (assembly GCF_031143425.1). Taxonomy (NCBI): domain Eukaryota; kingdom Metazoa; phylum Chordata; class Amphibia; order Caudata; family Salamandridae; genus Pleurodeles; species Pleurodeles waltl. Next base: position 1,190,796,033 of record NC_090444.1, read on the forward strand.
CAGGAGTGAGTTTGCAAGGGGTCACAGAGACATGCATGCATTATAAGGTCTGCTCATACCCAGGGTATACAATCACAGTAGCATCTGATTTCTCCCTCCTCCAACAATAGATTCACATAATTCAACAGATAAAGGACTGGAGAATTAGGAAGACTTTGCAATAGCATCTAAGGATTATTAAACTGCTAACCACTGTAGAAGTGGAAACTTCCTGAGTTAGAGGTTCATGTCTGTGTCAATTGCGTTAGAGGCAGTAGTTAACAACACTGCACACCTCGCCCTGCCTGGCAACATTTTGTGATTGTATTGACTTTCCCGTTTCACTCAGTTCGTACACTTGGCCTTTTGTCTTATCACTAACACCTCCATGGATCAGGGTAACCTACTCTCTCTAACTGTAGGTCCCTCCTCTTTGCATTTACTGTTATTTTCTTGAGCACTGGCCAGTTGGCTAATATTTTACTTATTTAGAACTCCCTCAGTCTGCAACCTGAGGTCAAGGACTCATATTGGACCGCTACTAGATGTCAGTGAATTACAGATATTCTTAATAACGAACCCTACCCAGCAAGCCCCCCTGTGTCATCACTTGCCCTTACTAATTTTCCCCTCTTTATTTTCCTCTCAAGTTCTAGATTCCTTTGGAGAGACTCCTTGGGCCAAACTTGACACACACAAGGAAAGTTTGCTTGAGATGCCCTTTCATAGTCCTTTTTGGTCCTCTTTGAATCTCATTGTCTTCCGCTGTCTTTTACAACTACTGAAGTTAATTCTGGGAGCTTCTGAAAACATTTGCATCAGTTATCTTGATAAGGCAGATGATACACACGTACTAGAGAGCAAAAGATTAGGAGGACCAGTTTTCTACTGGCGGCCACTGAAGATCTGATGCTTTTCTGCCACCTTTGCCTTATTGGGGACAAGAGCTAGAGTCTGATGCTTGTGTTCATACACCTAAGAAAATTCAATGAGTTACCAACCCTTACTGCTTTCAATGCCAATTAATTGAATTTAAGATTTGGACTCCATAAATTATGATTTCTGGGATTACCAAAGACAAGCACATTTTCTTACACAGGACATTGATTGTATCTTAAAAACAAATAATGAACATGTGGAAAGCCAAATGTAAATTTTCACTGTAGGGCCAGGAAGAGTTCTAAGTGGGATAAGAGCTGATTTGCTGGAGTTTTATTTATAGATACTATGAAAGTTATTAATGTTGCATCATTTCTCAGGGAGTTATAGAGCGTTGGAAGTGTGGCGTTTGCCTGCACTTTGTGTGGTGTTGTTTTACTTATATCTCTTTGTGTATGGGTCAGGTTTAAACTAAGGGTCAATGTCTCAGGTAGGCATACTGCACTTTATGGTGAAATAAGACATGGTTGTATTTTTATTTATTATGCATATTGATGTTATTTATTTTTGTGTAGGTGGTCTAAATTGTGAGGTTACATTTGTGATTGTGCTCTGAATTGTACCATAATAATTTATTTGATGATTTAACTAATGCTGCTCTTAGCAAACGTCCATACAGTCACAACTAGGGAGAGTCGAAACCAGAACACAAAAGTCTCAAACAAGATTGGACCATAAATCCTGTTTTTGGTTTATATTCCTACTTGCGCAGAAGACAGGACTATGCATGCTGCCCAAAATGCAGAGGTTGCCCCCACAATTTGTGGCTGCAGAACTTTGTGCAAATTGTGGGAGCAAAGAATGGATATGTGCTCCTTGGACAAGAAAGAATAACATACTATTTGCATTTTAACCACACTCCTGGATATTAGAATCAAATTAATTGATGCAATGGCTCTTATCTGAGTTGCGGGCAGGGTTAATCTGTAGGTACCGGAACAGTGACTTAGGGCCAGATGTATCATCACGGCCCTTTGCGAGTCGGAAATTGCAATTTTTAAGAAAGTACCATGTATCACATTTGCGATTCGGTAATAGCGATTTCTTAAAAATCGCAGATGCTATTAACGAATCGCAAATTGCGATACCGGCCCCATTCGCACCTATGGGCCTGTTGGCCCATAGCTGCAATTTTTTTGCATTTCCAAAATTGCAATTTCTGAACCAGAAATCGCAATTTTGGAAATGCAAAAGCCCAGGGTGCTGGGGGCCTAAGGCCCCCTCTGCTGCACCCCAAAAATGTCTTGGGGGACATGTAAGGCGCACACATGCCAAAAGGGCATGTGTGCTTTACATATTCAATTTAAAAATGCATTTTAAATGCATTTTTAAATTTTGCACCAGGTTACCACCTGGTTTCTTTTCATGGTATTTTGCAATTTGCGATTTTTTGCAGCATCTCCTTGCGAGTTGGATTTTGGGAATCGCAAGTTGCGACTTGCAAAACCAGGTCGCAACGCAAGAAATCACAATTTTTG